>NC_054836.1:21062806-21365837 GCF_018345385.1 Vulpes lagopus | reverse complement strand
GGCTATTATAAATGATACTGCAATGAACATGGGGGTGTATATCTTTCTAAATTACTGTTTTTGTTTTCTTTAGAAAATACCCAGAAGTGGAATACCCAGATTATATGGTAGTTCTCGTTTTAATTTTTTGAGGAAACTTCATACTGTTTTTCATAGTGGCTATACCACTTTACATTTCCAACAACAGTCCATGAGGGTTCCTTTTCTACATATCCTCACTAACACTTGTTATTTCTAGTCTTTTGATTCTAACAGATGTAAGTGAGATCTCATTGTGGCTTTGATTTGTATTTGCCTGATGATTGATGATGTGAAGCATCTTTTCATATACCTGTTTGCCATCTGTACTTCTTTGAAAAAATATTTACTCAGATCTTCTGCCCGTTTTTTAACTGGATTGTTTTTTGTTTGGGGTTTTTGTTTTTTGATTTTTGTTTTTGCCACTGAGTTGTATGAGTTATTTACATATTTTGGATATTAGCCCCTTATCAGATATATAATTTGCAAATATTTTCTCCCATTCAGTATGTTGCCTTTACATTATGTCGATGGTTTCCTTTGCTGTGCAGCGACTTTTTAGTGTGATGTTGTCCTAATTGTTTATTTTTGCTTTTATTACTTTTGCTTTTGGTGTCAGATTCTAAAATCATTGCCAGTACCTATGTCAAGTTTTCTTCTAGGAGTTTTATGGTTTCAGGTTAATGCTGGATTCATAAAATGAGATTGGAAGAGCTTCTTCCTCTTCAATTTTTTGGAAAGATTTAAGAATGACTGGTTATTAATTTTTCTTAGAATTTTTGGTAGAACTCATCTACAAAACTATCTAGTCCTGGGCTTTTGTATCTCAGGAGTTTTTTGGTTTTTCATTCAACCTCCTTCATAGTAATTTGTCTGTTCATATTTTCTATTTCCTCATGATTAGGTCTTGGTAGGTTGTGTATTTCTAGGAATTATTTATTTCTTCTAGGTTGTCCAATTCATGAGTATATATTTATTCAAAGTGGTCTCTTATGATCTTTTGTATTTCTATGGCATCAGTTGTAACATCTCCTCTTTCAGTTTTTATTTATTTGAGCCTTCTAGTTTTTGATGATTCTAGCTAAAGGTTTTTCTATTTTAACTTTTCAAAGAACCAGGTCTTAGTTTCATTGACCTTTTACATTATTTTTTAAGTCTCTATGTCATTATCTCTGCTCTAGTCTTTGTTATTTCCTTCCTTCTACTAACTTTGGACTTCATTTGTCCTTTTTTTTTTCTTGTTCCATAAGGTATGAAATTAAGTTTTTGAGATTCTTCTTGTTTCTTGAGGTAGGCATTTATCGCTATGGACCTTCCTCTTAGAACCGCTACACTAGAGGTGTTCAATAGCAGACTAGATTAAGCAGAGGAAAAGATCAATCAACTTGAAGACAAAGCAGTGGAACACAGAGCACACAAAAAAAGAATGAGGAATAGTGAAGAAAGCTTAAGGGATGTGAAGGATAACGTCAAATGGACTAATATTGCATTATAAGGCTCCACAAGAAGAAGAGAGAGAGAAAGGGGAAGAATCTCATTTGAAGAAATAATGACTGAAAAATTCCCTAACCTGAAGAAAGAAATGGACATCTAGAGCCAGAAAGTCCACAGAGTTCCAAATAAGAGGAACTCAAAGAGACCCACACCAAGACACATTGTAATTATCACATCAAAAGTTAAAGATTATGAAGAGAATATTAAAAACAGCAAGAGTTAAACAACTTTTATGTAGAAGGGAGCCCCCATAAGACTCTGAGCAGATATCTTCAGTAGAAATTTTGCAGAACAAATGGAAGTGGCACAGTATACTCAAGGTGTTGAAAACAAAGAACTGCTAAGCAAAAATAGTCTACTAAGCAAAGTTATCATTCAGAAGTGAAGGAGAGATAAAGAGTTTTTCAGACAAGTAAAAGCTAAACTAAACATATTCATCACTGGCCTTACAAGAAATGCTAAAGGGACTTATTTAAGTTGAAAAGAAAGGGCACTAACTAGTAATGAGAACACCTTTGAAAGAATAAAATTAACTGAAAAGGTAAATATATAATAAAGGAAGTGGATAAATCACTTATAAGACTAGTATGAAATTTAAAAGACAAAAGTAGTAAAAATAATTATGATTAAAATAACTGAAGGATACAGAAGATTTAAAAAATGTAAAATGTGACATCAAAAACATGGGGGTGAGGTGAGTAATAATGTTGAACTTTACAATGTGATCAAACTTAAGTTCTTATCAACTGAAAATAGACTATTATAGATATAATAGTCTCATGGTAAGTCTCAAGGTAACCACAGACTAAAAAAACCATATAAATACACAAAAGATAGAGAGGAATATAAGTATACCACTAAAAAGGTCATCAAACCACAAAAGAAGAGAGTGAGAAAAGAAAGAACAGAGAAGCACTGCAAAAAAAAGGCCAGAAAACAACAAAATGGCAATAAATGCATACCTATCAATAATTACTTTAACTATAAATGAATTAAATTCTCTAATCAAAAGGCATATAGTGACTGAATATATAAAGAAATAAGACCTATCTATATGTTGCCTAAAAATACTCACTTCAGATTTGAGGACACACAAAGACTGAAAGTGAAACGATGAGAAAAGATATTCCATGAAAACAGAAACCAAAAGAAAGCTGCAATAGCTCTACTTATATCATAAAAAATAGACTTTAAAACAAAGGCTGTAACAAGAGATAAAGAAGGGTATTATGCAATGATCAATCCAACAAGAAGATAGAACATTTGTAAATATTTGTGTACCTGACCTAGGAGCACCTAAATATATAAAGCAAATATTAACAGACCTAAAGGGAAAAATAGACAGCAATATATAATAGTAGAGGATTTTAATATCACACTTACACCAAAGAATGGATCATCCAGACAGAAAATCAATAGGGAAACATTGGCCTTAAATGACACATTAGATCAAATAGATTTAACATATATTTTGCACTGTGAATGGATCTTTTACTCATGTCTAATTTTATAACACCATGCATTGGTCATTTGGAAAATGTTGCTCTATTGATTTATACTGATTTTCTAAGTGTTGACACATTTTATAATTCAGTATCAACAAATCACATTTATTAATATCACAGCAGTCTTATCGAAAAGCCTTTAAGTATCGGGAAGCTGTCAAGCTCACAGTGGCAGATACAAATTTTCCAAAATTCTAATTTTTACTTGATAGCTCAAATTTTATTGTCGGCAACAAATACTGTCAGTTGTTTTCCTTGAAGTGACAAGCTCACTTTTGTTCATTTTTGACAAAATGTCTGCCAGATGCCCAAGTCTGAATAACCATAGTATGTCATTCTTTCAAGCAAAAATGGCATTCTATTAAAAAAATAAAAGCTCATTTAGCTCTCAACTCAAATATCTGCACAGACGCATATCATACTTCTATATGAAGCAGAAGTGCTTTATATGTACTTCCCATTTTGTCATACTGAAAAGAATCATAGTCAAAGATTGAGACCTAATAAAAAAATTTTATTGCCTCCTCAAAGATATCCATAAGTGACACTGGCTTTTTTTTTTCCCCCTGCAAGTGCATGATGATGAAAATATGACTACTAGCATTTTGGTGCCACTGCCTCTATTTGGACTAAGGCACTGGCACTTACACCATCATTGCTTTTGCACCATCAGTTCAAATGTCAAAACAGTAAAAAAGGCAGATAATGTCTTAGTATTTTTATGAAAACAGTTTCAATCCCACAGATCTCTTGAAGGGGACCCCCCCCCAGACTTCAAAAATTGCCATGTAGGGAGATGCATGAAGAAAATAAAAGGGTCTGTGTCATCCATGTCCAAATAATCTAATTCCTCCTTTGTCACCACCATAAGGATATGATAATCTTCTGAAGTAGCATCTGTAGGCATGGTAGACTGGAGAAGCTAAGGTAGAAGTAACTAAACACAAATGTGAGGGGTTCTAATTCTACCAGAGAGAAATTGTAAATGAGGGTAGTAATCTAAACAGCCTAGAGAGTCAAGGTCTCTGTCTAGTATGGTCATTTTGCAGGTGACTATTCTAAAAAGTAATTATAACCTTTTGCTTTTGTAAAATTGTTGTAAGATTGAAGGAGATCGTGGGGAGAAAAACTACTTTTTAGGAGAGATGTGGGAAGAATCCACAAGCAACAGAGCACAGGACATCACAGGTCCTGTCATTTCTGAATATGCACAAAGCTAACAGTTAATGAAATGTTGGGCACAACTTCATTTTGATGAAAAAGAAGAGAGCACATCTGAGTTGACATGATAGTGTTAACAATGTGGCTTGTTCAGATATCTGTGGTTTTGGATATCAGCTTGTTTTGCCCTTACAGTCATATTGCTCCGTCTATAAGAAACATAACCTCTGCTCAGGAAGTGGTGAGTTAAAAGGCCAGTGAAAGACATCCATGTATTCTGGATGTCTGAGGAATGCATTAATACAGTAGTGATACCAATCTATACCAGGAGTACAGGCCTTTTCTTATTAATAAACATAGTTGAGGGGATATTAACCAACACCACAGCCTCTTCCAGTCAACTGCTTTAATCCTCCTTCTAACAGTTTTATGGAAAAAAAATTCTTCTGGGGGCTGAAGTAAAAGCAGAAGTGGATGTAAACAAAATTAAAAAGTCAGGTTTTCAGGCTGTATCTGTAATAAGCTTTCAGCTGAAATGAAATGTAATTAGTAAGCACGATAATGCAGTTTGCTTCATTTAGCTCTTCAGTGGGTTTATAAACAAATTCTATCGGTTAACTTGTAAAGCAGATGCATCCACTTACACTCTGGCTAAGCACGTTAGAGAAGACAGACTAATGCAGGTGCAAGGGAAATGATGGGATGGTCCATTTTTCAATTTACCAGTTGGGAATGTTGGCAGCAAGGAACGTGTACCATTTTTAAGTGCTCCCCAGTAAAGAAAGTTAAGAAATATTTCATCTGAGAGATTAAGGAAATAAAACTGGGGAGCAGCACTCAAATTCTCAAAGTAAACACTAATGTTTTCTTTGTAATACTCCCATGAAGATAACCTCAAGTGTCATTTGGGATCTGAGCATACACTTAGTAAGTGAATGCTGTTTACTCCTACCAAAATACTAGCAGTGAGTGTGAGGTGGGACTGAGGTTTTTACAAACATTTATGTATTTTTATATTTTACTCCTATTATTTTTATGATGCAAAAAATTGAATTTATTTGAGAAAGTGAATAAAAACAAAACTTTGGGCTCATCTCAGAAAAGATTTTTAAAATGCTAATAATGAATTAGTCTTTTAAATAAGTTTAGCCTGTTTTATTTGGGAATACCAAACCCTCTCACATTGGGATGGTCACATGGAAGCCACTAAAAACAAACTATGCTATTTTTTATGAAAATGAAGCATGCTTAGTTAACATTAAAAGAAGTTCTAGTCTTTCTAAATTAGAAATTTGCATTTTCATTCATGTAAAACAAATTAGGGAGTCAGCACATTGAAGGGCAGAGTGTACTCTCAGCCATCTTATAAGGAAAAAAATTAAGAAGTATTGAGACTGAGAATTATCCCCCCAATAAATCAGAAGACCAGTTAGAAGACATGGCTGGCCTAGAAGAAAAACTCCTCCATCTTTATTTTGCCCAATTTTTTCAAAACTTAGATCAAATTCTAACTCACCCAACTTAACCTCCACCAACTTTCATTCTCATGTCTTTCCTGGAAATTCAATGACTCTTCTTATCTGTGCTATTTCTATGGCCCTCAACCCAGCTTCCCTATGCTTTTTATGTACATGTCCCATCTTGCAAATAACACGATGAAGCATAAACCATGATTTATCTCTCTTGGCATTCTTGGTGGCTAGCACCATGCACTATGGTCAGGAATCACATATATACTGATGAAATGAGTGTATCTGTAGGACTGGATCAGCAACATAGGGAAGTGATTTTTGACAGTGTGGATTTCTTTATCAAAATTTCACAATAGGTTAGATAATATAAATTCAAATACTATCTCTTTGTCTTGGTTTATTTAGCCTCAATAATGGCTGTAAAAGAGCAAGTACTAAATAATGATTACATTGTACTTATGTAAAAGCCTTCAACCAAAATGAAAATAATACCCTTACAAGAGAAAATATGAACACCCTCAGCCTAAAACCTGTTCATTAGAAATAATTGTGATCATTTTTTTAATAAAAGCTTTGTTAGGACTGGCTCTTTCCCGAGAAACATCTTTATCAAAATATATTGCATTAGACTTGTAATGTCTAATGGTGGATGTATGTTATAGTCTGACTCTCGATGCCCACCTTGAATGTAGTAAGGTAATACTATCCATCTCTCATAATCTACTAATGTGCAAATCTGTAAACTTATCTAAATCTTTGATTCTACTTTCTCTAGTCAGCAAAACAAAAAAACCTCAATGCTAAGGATAAGTCCTTATTCATTAATACATTTATTCATTAAATATGCATTGTCCATCTCTCCTATATCCCTGCTCTTGTTTTAGGCATTCAGGATATAGAAATGAACAAAACAAGAAAAAAAATTTTGCCTTTATAGTGTTTATATTCTATTGAGGAAGAAAAACAACATGCAAACATGAACACTGTCAGAGAAATAAAACAGGGTAAGAGAAAAATGAGGGTATGAGGCCAGGGATGGGGATTCAATTTTAGTGGAGTTAGTCAAGATAGTAAGATAATGATACTTAAACCAACACTTGAAGAACATGGGAGTTAGCCATGAAAATATCTTTTCCAATTTTCTAATAGTATTTGAAATTTTACATTTGGTTCAAGCATTAAGTCTATGCAATTGGTCTTAGCACACATATCTCATGTTCTCAACTTGCTTTCTTATTCACTTATTTAGTAAACATTTACTGATTACATAGTATGTGTCATGTACTACCAGGCTTTAAGGATATATTAATACAGTCCTTGTATCAAAACCTAATGGGTGGGTCAGGCAAGTGTATAAATAAGTTATAATGCTCTGAGAGAGCTGAGCAGAGACCATAGAATCCTTAGGAAGGGGAGAGTAACTTCCCAGAAAAATTAGGAAGTCTTCATAGAGGACTATGGTAGCATTTGGACATAGGTAACATTTCAGTGAAATCTGTAAAAACACTTAATAGGGATAAAAATCCAAGATTATAAAAATATTGGGAATTAAATAGTACCTTGATTCTTATAGACACAGAAAGTACATAGGATTGCCATTCATAATATTTTCTAGAAATGCACAGAGAAATGCTGAAATGTCTAGATTCTTGCCATATTAGCTATCAGTAATAATAGGGTAAATGTTAACATTTCTTTAACACCGAGCATCTACATGTTCTGATCCTTGTCATGTATTCTTATTTCAACTCTCAAGTTTTCTTTCAAAGATTGATAGACATATGAACAATTATTGTGCATTTTCAATGCAAAGCCATTAGACTGGATCTCACACAGAGAATCTTCACTTATATTTTTCCTATCATGATTTCCTATATGTATCACATATTTATAATTTTCAAAGTGCTTTCATGTTGTATTACTTGGTTGTCTTTCAATCCCTTATGACCATTTTGTCCACAATATCTCCAACATGTCTTAGTTCTAAAATACTAAAATCTCTAGAAGGTAGGCTTCCTTCCTATCCTCATAGCTAAATTCTATTATACAAATCCAGATTATTGCAACAGTTTTGCTTGTTGTGGGCATCTAGCATAGTGCTTAAGAAAAATCTGTGTGCTAAATAAATGTTTTTTTCCCTTCCTCCCTGAAGGAAATGACCCAACTCAGCTTAATAGAACTAGGAATCTTTTTGTCCTACTCCACCCCACATGGATTGTTCTCTTAATTGTACATAATGTCGTTTCTTTCCGTCTTCTCTTTCCTATCCCTTGTTCCATCTCAGCTTTTTTTTGTTTTGTTTTGTTTTTTTCCATCTCAGCTTTTTAAAATCAACTTTTTAAAATCAACTCTTAAGTGTCTTATAATGGACCAGCTTTTCTCCAGCTCCATCACGATTTCTTGTGGAATTCAAGAGGAGATGCCTGCTTAGAAAAGTTACATTGAATTGTTTTCTGGCTTTTGGCTAGGGTCACTAGGAATGAGAGATCATTGGAATTTTTTTTTTGTTCCTCATTGGGTCATTGATACTAGAAGGGTGGTCATATGATTCCTGAACAACATTCTGGGGCTTGTCATCCTTCCAACCAGGCCTCAACTAGAGACATGCTCCTCTCCCTACCATATTCTCAAACAGACTTTTCAGAAACACCCTGAAATCATGGCACACATTCTGACACCATCTAGCAGTCCTGGCCCTAGTTTCAGTTTCCAAGGTGCCTAGATGTGACCTCCATGTTTCTTTACCTATGGTGGACGTGGATAAGCTCTGTTATATCCTGGGCCCTGTTTTATAGCCTATACTAATCCTGATCAGAGTAACAGCTCTTTTCTCATATTCCCTTAAATTGTTGCTAATTCCTTTCCTGCCGCCTCTCTTCCACCACCATCTCCCCACTACCACCCTACCTTTTCTCTCTTCTCCCCTCTTCTCTAGGCTGTTTTTCTCAGTCCAGACAAGCTGTGATCTTATAGACTCTTTCCTTATATTCATTTCTTTCCTCAGCCTTAGAGGCTAACCCTGCTGTGATCTTGGTCTTTCTTCATTGCCATGTTGTAACTATAATATCAACTGGAGCCATGAAGAGCAACTGCCCTAGAACCAACTCTAAAACATATCAAAACATGACATCCACAGTGATCCATGAATGTTAGTTGAGAGTTTTTGCATTGCTAAAAGACTGTCTTCTGCAGAGTGTTTCAGGGAAAGCAGAACAACTATTTTTATGCTAGGAGCTAGGGATTCCCAGAGCTGCTCCACAGTAATTCAGAATGCATTAGTACCATAGTGAAAGCTCTTCCTGTACATATCACCAAGGGAATTTTTAAACTCAAAGTGTGTATTTGTTTTTAGAAGAGGATCACAGTTACTATACATGAAAAACATTTTATTTGTATCTCCCCAAAGATGGTTGAAGTTAGTGTAAAACACCTGGAAAACTATTTCTGTAAAGTGACAGTTCTTTTTAGAAGTGCTACTTTTCTTTGCTTAAAATAATAAATACTAAGTGAAAACCGTTCTCCAAGAACTACAATTCCTTTCTTTCTTCTTTTCTTTCCTTTCCTTTCTTCTTTCTTTCTTTCTTTCTTTCTTTCTTTCTTTCTTTCTTTCTTTCTTTCTTTCCCAAGAACTGCAGTGATGTGAATTTTTTCCTGAGGCAAAGACTTTAATCATATTTATGGTTATTGAAGTGCCAAATTATTTGACATGAAATTTTTATAAGTAAGGGAGACAAAATTGATTATTCTTAATTTGATATGAAAATTAAAGGAGAACTGTCATTATCATTTGCAAAAGTTTTTTGTAAATGTGATCCACCATGTAAATATACAGTGATGTTATCAGTGGAAGTGTCTCCTGAAATGAGCTGCATTTAGCATGAAATGAAATTCAAGGAGGCCTTTATGGTAGGGAAGAAAGTGGATTTGAAATATTAATTGCAAATTAATATTTTTAATTTAAAAATGTTTATTTCAGGTACTCTTTTATCCTTTGTTTTCTAAAATTTTTTTTGGTTTGGGGGGGGGGAAGTTATATCTGCCAGCCACTAAATCCTGATGATGTTTTCATTATGTAACATTAGTAATCTCTGAGGCATGGAATAAAGAGGTGATTGAATCATAGAAGATAAAGTCACTTATCTAATGACCATCCAACACACTTAATTTTTTCCTTTAAACTAGTAAGAGTCACAGGATAGACCATCTTGGTAATAGATGTTTCATTTGTGTTTATTTTTTTGAGACAGATACTGGGTAAATAACATTAAATTTGTTCAGAATGGGAATATATATTAGAATATAATTTCTAAGGTTTTCAAAGTAGTATATTTCAAGCTTTTGTTCAGAAAATCATGGTGACAGGCTACTGCAGGTGGAGGTGAGATGAGAAGACAGAAGACATATCTCTACTCCATACTCTAGCAGTGCTTCTCAAACTTTAAAGTGCATACAAATCAGCTAAGGATATTAGTAAAGTACAGATTCTGGATCAGTAGGTTTGGAATAGGTTTGAGATTCCACATTTCTGACAAGCTGCTACGTGATGCCAATCTGCTGATTCAGAGACCACACTATGAGTAGAGAAGACATCAAAATCATTTTATAGGGATCCCTGGGTGGCGCAGCGGTTTGGCGCCTGCCTTTGGCCCAGGGCGCGATCCTGGAGACCCGGGATCAAATCCCATGTCGGGCTCCCGGTGCATGGAGCCTGCTTCTCCCTCTGCCTATGTCTCTGCCTCTCTCTCTCTCTCTCTCACTGTGTGCCTATCATAAATAAAGAAAAATTTTTTAAAAAAATCGTTTTATACTAGAGATAGGGAGCATCTTGCACAAATTTGGGAGATTCTTCTTGACTCAAGGAGACTTGGCATCCTTGCCTAATATATCTGATAGATAAATTTTGCTCATTTCAGTAAAGTCTTCTCAATTTGCCCAAAATTATTGGGCAAACGAACATATATACAATTGGCAATTAATTTTTAATAACATGAGGCCAATCTGAGTGTACAAAAACTCCTATCCATATACCATAAATTGTCCTTGAGGGATAAAGAGCAGTTCTGATTCCACTAGACTTAAATCTGGGTGTCTGAGTTTCACATATTTGCTAAGTGCAGGGAAACTACCCTGGAAGGAGCTGACATTATGAACCACACTTATTCCTATTGTGAGAATTACTGCCAAAAGCAGAGACAAAGGAAATTTTCTTGGAGATTTTAATTATTTCCAAACAGTAATAAACAAAGATAACTCAGAACATGCCACCTGGGGCATGGGACTTAGGACAAATGGGGTTTGCTTTCTAAGAATGGCACTCAAGAGAGAAACCAACAGCTAAGCAGGGTATGCTTGAGAGCTAACAGCCCGCACATCTCGCTATCTCATAAAAAGCATAATTTACAGAGTTGTGGTAATAATAACAATGATAATGATGTGAATTAATAAACTCACTAGTGAAACCACCATTCAAATACATTCGGTAATTTAATTAGCCTCGGCTGCACTTTCTCTGTCAATCCCAAACTTACAGGGATTGAATTGTTAAGTAAATTTTTCACTCTGTGATTCTGAGAAGTTTATTTTTACCTGGCAAATTATTTTAAATGTGAGACAAAGCAGGGCCACGGTAGTGAAATCATATAGGAAGTCTGCGTTCCTGCTCCCCGGGCCTGGGCCCTGGCTGCCCCGGACCCTGGTGCACAAAGAGCTGGTGTGAATTTCAGATCCTGAGTCTGCTCTAAATCACAGGAACTGGAGAAATTAGAAATGACACCATTTACCCAGGGGCCTTTGCTGAGGAGTATTTTTTTTGGAACTTTTACATCAGTCTCAGAACTCACTGGCTTCATTAAGTCGTGTGTGTCATTGTGTTAGGAAGGAAGGAAAGAACATGTTATTAGCTAGGGATTTTTTTTTCTTTGCCCTCCATCAGCCTCCTTTCTCATTTCATTTCATTGCATGTGGTATTTCCCTTCCCTCTCAAGATATCTTTTATATCTTTCATCTCAAGATTCTTGATGCAGCAACCTGTGTTCACTTTCCTGGTGCATATTTTGAGGAAATACATTTTTTTCTATGCACATAGTGTTGGAAGTAAACTCCAAGGCATCAGTTGAGAGATTGTTCTATGGGTCATCACTTTAACTTCCCAGTTGATATAGTCTTTTTCTTACCCTAACCACATCTTTTTGGTTTCCTTTCCCTTTAAACCTTGCATATTTGGAGTAAAGGAAGAAGTCATGAGAAATACTGTGTGTGTGTGTGTGTGTGTGTGTGTGTGTGTGTGTTTTAGAAGGATGATTGTCATTGAAACTGATATGTCTAGTCGATAACAAAAACTGTCCTAGCCTCCCACGGAACATAAGCCCTAAGGGCTGAAAGGAACAAAGCCAGTCTCAGAGATGAGTGGGGAGGGGTGTGGGGTCAGGCACAGCCTCTCATCCCTGTGGCACCAGCCAGATCCCACAAACCATTTTATCATCCTCTGGCCCTAGGAGATCAAGGAAGGCAATGTTTGGAAAGTTCACTTCAAGGCTGAGTTAAATATTCCAGTCTTTTGTTTGTCCTAGTGGCTTTCCCCTGACTTTTCCTAGGATATTCAGTGTAGTCTGAGTCTAGGCCCATTTTTTTTTAACATTTTGATTTGGTTTGGTTTGGTTTGGTTTGAGGCCTTCATTTAGCATTCCCTGATTTGCTTCCATGCCTCCCTGTGTAATTTTGGACCTTTTACTAATAGTTGGGAATAAGAAGAATATCTTTTGTCTTTTCAGCTCACCATCAAAAGCAACTTTGACTATTCTTTGCAGAAACTTTGAAAACTCTACGTATTTTGAGAAGTTAAAAAAAAAAGTTCTAGGGAAGCCTAGGTGGCAGACTTCATTAAGCATCTGACTCTTGGTTTTGGCTCAGGTCACGATCTTAGGATCATGAGATCGAGACCTAGTTTGGGCTCTGTACTCAGCGTGGAGTCTAAGCTTCTCCCTCTTCCTCTGTCCCTTCCCTCCACTCACACACATACTCTCTCCCTCAAATAAGTAAATCTTTAAAATGAAGTTCCATGGGGCACCTGGGTGGCTCTGTGGTTGAGCGTCTGCCTTTGGCTCACGGCGTGATCCTGGGGTCCTGAGATGGAGCCCCACATCAGGCTCCCTGCAGGGAGCCTGCTTCTCCCTCTGCCTATGTCTCTGCCTCTCTCTGTGTCTCTCATGAATAAATAAATAAAATCAAGAGAAAGAAAGAAAGAAAGAAAGAAAGAAAGAAAGAAAGAAAGAAAGAAAGAAAGAAAATGAAAGGAAAGAAAGAAAACAAAAGAAAAAGAAAGAAAGAGAAAGAAAGAGAAAGAAAGAAAGAAAGAAAGAAAGAAAGAAAGAAAGAAAGAAAGAAAAAGAAGAAAGAAAAAAAAACACTCTAGGCATAGGGAAGTACCTCTGACCCAAAGAGATATTTTTATTATGGCTAAGAATAATGTCTGGAAAATATATTTTGCCTAAATATACCATGGCTAATAATATTATTTCTGAAATTGCTAGTAACAAAATGTTCATCTAAAAAATAGTGAAAGTTTGTGGGAAGATTGAGGACAGTGGAAGTGGCTGCTAATAAGTATAGGATTTCTTTTGGGGGTGAGAAAAGTGTTATAAAATTGAGGTGATGGGTTGTACAACTGTGAAAAAACTAAAAAAAATTGAACTGTACATTTCCTAGGATCACCTGGAGAAGTTTTAAAATTTACTAAGTAAAAGAAACAAAATGGGTATGGGGAAGAGCCCATACCCAAAATGGGTATGGGGAAGCATATTATAAATATCTTCCTCTTTTTTATTTTATTTATTTATTTTTAAAGATTTTATTTATTTATTCATGATAGAGAGACAGAGAGAGAGAGGCAGAGACACAGGCAGAGGGAGAAGCAGGCTCCATGCACCGGGAGCCTGACGTGGGATTCGATCCCGAGTGTCCAGGATCGCGCCCTGGGCCAAAGGCAGGCGCCAAACCGCTGCGCCACCCAGGGATCCCCCTCTTTTTTTAAAATTTGAATTGAACATATAAATGATTCCAAAATCATAACAGTGTAAAGATTCACCTCCAGCTATCTCTCCATCTACCTTGTCCCCTGCCTCTACAACTGTACAGAGGTAACCATTTTTATTAGTTTTTGTGTATCTTTTAAGTACACTTTTTGATAAACTAATGGTTTTCAAACTGTAACATGCATCAAGATCACATGGAAGGCTTGTGAAAACACAGACAGCTGGGCCCCACCCTTGGAGTTTCTGATTCAGTACATGTAGGGTGAGGCTGAGAATTACATTTCTAACAAGTCTTCAGGTGATGCTGATGCTGCTGGCCTACAGAATCATTACTATGAAAAAGGGAAGGAATCACAACAAGGATAAACCACCGATGGAGATAAGGAAGGGTAGAGGAGCTAATAAATGAAGTAAGATTCTGAGATTGGTAGGGAGAGTTTAGAGGAGCTGTGTAGATTACGGTAGTTAAGGAAGACACATCTTCCTCAGATAGCCTAGTGAAAGAAGAGAAAGACTCAAAATATTGAGAGATCTGAGGCTGCAGGACATTCACACCATTCATTCACCACTATCCAATATGGCAGCTACTACCACATGTGGCTTTTGAACATTTGAAATGTGGCCAGTGTGACTAAGGAAATAAAATTTTAATAATTTAATTTAATTTAATTTAATTAAGTAAAAATGAAGACAAAAAGCTGATACTTGATTCATTTAATGGCAAACTTTTAAATATGTTTGGGGGATCCCTGGGTGGCGCAGCGGTTTAGCGCCTGCCTTTGGCCCAGGGCGCGATCCTGGAGACCCGGGATCGAATCCCACATCGGGCTCCCGGTGCATGGAGCCTGCTTCTTCCTCCGCCTGTGTCTCTGCCTCTCTCTCTCTCTGTGACTATCATAAATAAATAAAAATTAAAAAAAAAAAAATAAATATGTTTGGAACATCTTGGTCTTTGAATCTATTTTTTGGGGGGGTAAGATTTTATTTATTTATTCATGAGAGACACAGAGAGAGAGAGGCAGAGACACAGGCAGAGGGAGAAGTAGGCTTCATTCAGAGAGCAGAGAGCCCGACGTGGGACTCGATCCAGGGTCTCCAGGATCACACCCTGGGCCAAAGGCAGCGCTAAACTGCTGAGCCACCCGGGCTGCCCTGTGAATCTATTTTTAAATGTATATTACTATGAAATCTTAATACAAATCAAATACTTCTTATGAAAATCTCATGCCTGAACTGATATATGCTAGAAGCATAAAATATATACCAGATACTGAAAACTTAGCATAAAAAATAATGCAAATCTCAATAATTTTTATACTGATTGCATATTGAAAGGATAATATTTTGATATATTGTGTTAAAGAAAATATATTGAGTATATGAAAGTAATATAATTAATTATATAAAATTAATTTCTACTATTTCTTTTTATTCTTTTAATGTAGCTATAAGAAAGTTTGGAATTACATAAGGACAGCACTGGTCTATATGATGTATAGTAGAGTAGCCACTAATTACATGTTGCTATTTAAATTTTACTTAAAATGAAATAAAATTTAAAATTCAGTACCTCAGTTCCACTAGCCACATTTAAAATGCTCAATAGCTATATATGCTCAGTAGCTACCATATTCAATAGTGCAGATATAGGACAAAGGGAATTATGTTGAGTGGCTTTGGTTTTATCTTTTCAATGAATTAAGAGGAGATATCCTTTCCCAAGAATGATGTGAATTTTGAGGAGAAAAGTAAAGGTCTGAAACAGTAGATGTAGGAAATGCTTCAGGGAGGCAAGGCAGTTGAAGGTTGCCAGAGATATAATGGCAGCATGTCAAGGGATTTCACCTGGGAAGCAAGTGCATTGTTTAATAGGCTAACCAGAGCTACAGGCTAGGAAATAAAATAATTAAAGCCAAAAATTGGGGTGGCAGTAGAACAAGACTATTAAGGATCAAGGGGCAGAATGAAGACCACAATGCAGACAAAGAACAAAAGTTATTTAAATGTAAGATGATAAGAGAAATGGAAGAGGGGTAAGGGGCATCATCTCACAGAAAAATTTTTTATTTGCATTTTTGGAGTGGAACAATTTCAAGTGGTGATAAAGGCTAAAGTCTGACTTTTTAAGTGGGTAGCTGAATTTAGAGTTGGTAATAAAGGGTGGAGCTAGTGTACTTGTATATTAATAATGTGATTGTTAGAGTTTCTGAGGATGATAGTTGATAAGACAAAGAGATCTGCTAGATACTGACAGTGAAAGAGTGGCCAGGAGTTAGTGGTTAGCCATGGTCAGAAAAGAGAAAGGTTGAAACAAACTGATGGTCAGATCCCCAAAGGAGAAGTTGTGGAGGAAGGACATGTGAATGATGATCAGAAGTGATATGGGAAGGAAGGAATATGCTGTTTCATAAAATCACTCTGACTTCCACCATCCAATGTAATCTTTCCCACTTTTAAACCCTGAGGCACTTTGCCCTTCTTAGGTAAACGGTTTGCATGCTTTGAACTCTGGCTGTTTATATACACAGAAACACTCTCCCTACACATCATGGCCCAACTCCCCTATCCCTTATCCCTGCCTTCATGTGATATACACACACATATTCTTCATCTGACTGGAAGTTCCTCAAAGGTTTGAACAATGTTTTTTTTCTTTTATTCCAGTCTCTGGATATCAATAAATTCACACTGAACTAACTTTGATTGAGATTCGTATAAATGCAAAAATATAGGAGCTAGATCTACAAATTTAGGTGGAAATTAGAAGAAAATCTGTAATGAAACATCCCAGAGCTCTTCCCTGTATGTCTTCTTGTTCATTATTTTCATCAGATATTTGAATGAAGACATCCTTAGGTGAATAACAGTACATCACTACAGATTTTTCAGGGTACTGTGCTCAGCTCTGCATATGTACATGGCTATGGCAATAGTCTCAGGATAGAGTGCCACTGGTATAGGTCCAGTGTAGGAATATGAGATTAAAATGTGGATGCAGAAAAGCAGTGAACCCCAATGTCCTGGTCCTCAGGTCACTGCCAACTAGTTGACCTGAGTATTACATTGTTAGAGCTAACTACAAGTCCAGGGACCCCGACGGCTAAATAGAAGAAGTTAACATCCACCTACAAAAGGACAATAGTTTGAACCCTGTAACTGGTATTTTAATTTACCAGCACCCAGAGGTCAGGGCTTTATATGCCAGGAATGGATCAGTTATGCAAATATAATGGTTATGTAAGGCAATGTGCTTTGGGCAATATGTCAGTCCATGTCACCTTGAATGTCCCAGAGACTGTATAAGACATTTGCCAGGATATCCAAAATGCTAACATTGACTTCCTTCTTACTGCATTTCACATCCTTTTAAGGATAATTAACAATTTGGAAAAATTGATTTTGAAAAGAGAGGAAACAAAAACAAAATTTTGTTTACTCTTTTCCTTCTTTCTCCCTAAGATCTGCTTCCCTCTGTGCTCCTTGCAGTTCAAGTTCATTCTGTAGACAATTGAGTCTCATTTTGATCTTGAATTTGGGGTAACTTTATAGTTTAAGGGCCATCTGTGAATCCCCTATCTACATTTGCATAACCTGGACCATCAACAGGAAAATGCAGTCTACTGAATTCTGCATAAAGCTCTGGAAAAAGCATGGCAGCCCTCTGGAAGTGAAATGGAAAAACTTAGTTGGCCCAGGGAGGCCTCCATTTTGGGCTGCAAATTTGGATATTTGGAGCCAAATACTCATTCCATGTGACTCCAGGGGAGCTTTGGTCAGTGTGTAATCCAGTGTGGGTTGGGCAAGGAAAAGACAGAAGAAAATGAAACTGCCAAGTTTGAGGCCTATTACGCATTTGTGACCTGACCTAGAATATGGTGCCGAGTTGTGTGTGGGTAACTCAACCATAAAAAGGCAGCTGTGGTCTTATTAGTCGTGAACTTGAGATCATTTTAGTAGAAAACGAATTGCCCCTAAATGATTGATCTGGTATTCGGAGGAAATGCTGTTCTCCCTGCTTCTCCCAAATGGAGACACTAACCAGACGCTTGTCCCATACCCAGAATACTATTTGTGGTGTGGCTGGTACTGTGGCCTGCTGGGGAATGATGACCTTGGACTGACAGTTCCCCTTTAAGTAGCAAACTTATGTTTTTCATCTTAACATGATATGCCAGAGGCACTGAATAACAATCTACATCCTTTCACACACCTCATGTCTGTGCCAGGTTTAAGCAGATAAAAAGCTGGAGGGAGTGTTTTCTGAGTAGTCTAACCAAGGCTAGAAATGGGAATATTCCATAAGAGACAGAAAGCCCCCCCCCCTATTTTTTGCCCTTAGGCCCCCTCGAAGAGAATCATAGGGATGTTCTGTGAGCTTGGACTCAAAGTAGCTTAAAATTTCAATCCAAGGGAAATGTCCCTACCCTTCCTTTGTGAGGTTTTGCAGCAAAATAACCTGTTTGCTTGAGAGATTAGATTTGTCAGCTTCAGTATTGCATGGGAAGGTCTGACCTTGAGAATTACGGGGCTCTCAGAAAAATCAGCAGTGGAGGAGAAAAGCAAGCCTGCGGCCACAATCACCTACCCAAGCTCACATCTGTTAAGAAATCGGAAGAGGAGAGCCAGGGCAAAGGTGAGCCCACCCTACCTGCCTCTGTCTTCTCCTGAGCTACAGAAAAATAAAAATCTGGGAGCAGATACTAGAAGATTTCCCCAAAACATAGACATGGCACCCTTTTATTTCTGTTCTAGATGAAAAAGAAGTAGAGCATAGATTTTCTTCCTATGCTGCTTCCTAATCTATGTTATGGTGTTAGGTTTTCTTCTTTTCTACCTTTTTTTTTTCCTTTTCCTACACTTTGGCCATTATAGCTTCTGTTGGGAGTGGAAGGGCAACTGGATAGTAAACCAGTAGGACTGAGGTTAGTTTCATCCTGAAAGTGCAAATTATTTCCAGGTGGAAACTAAAAGAAATCAAACACTATATCAGGTATTTGATGAGAAAAAAGCTTGGAGAATAATAAAATCTTCTATTTGGATAGCTTTTGATTACTTACAAAACAGTGTCTCCTGTGACCTCGTTTGATTCTCACAAAAGCTCTATGAAGTAGGTTGACCAGGTGTTGTTCTTTCCCAATTCCACAGATAAACTGAGTCCCCAGCTGATTCTGTAACTAGCCAGAAATCACAGAAGTATGTGGCAGAGCAGGCGTGGTCTGGGGATCTTGTCATTCCACCCCGTCCCCTGCCAAAGTCTTATCTCAGGCCGCAAAATAACAAGTAATGATGGGTGACCCATGGCATCCTCTGGTGTCATGCTTCTGCTGTGACCCCCCCTCTACGAGGGTGATTATAATGTCTTCCTTCTGGCTACATAAAGCCTCACCTCCAGCAATCCATCAAAATTCTTTCTGGTAGGACCTTCTTGGCGGATCATATTGGACTATATTGGGTTTCACTTTCCATGAGAGAGAAGCCAAAATGCTAATGAAGAAGTCCCCCTAAGAGGCCCCTTTCTCTCCTATCTCCTTTACTTGCAAGTACACACCTGTCAGATGATCCTTTTCACTATCAGTTACCAAATAACTTTACTTTTTATTTCATTTATTTATTCATGAGAGACAGACAGACACAGAGAGGCAGAGACACAGGCAGAGGGAGAAGCAGGCTCCATGTAGGGAGCCTGACATGGGACTCGATCCCAGGACTGTGGGATCATGCCCTGGGCTGAAGGCGGCGCCAAACCGCTGAGCCACCCAGGCTGCCCCTAACTTTACTTTTTTTAAGTCTCTGCATGTTTTTTAAAACTCCAGTAACAAATATTCATTGCCTTTACCATTTTGGCCAGCATAGGAAGGCTTTGGGGATCTTTACAGAAGAGTTTGTGTGTCTGTTTTAAACACGGAGAACTTTTACAATGGCAGATATGTAAACATCCTGTACTGGTGGCTCTCTCTATGTGGAAGGTTTTGCCTCCACATACCCAAGTTGCTCCTTCCCTCACCTCCCTCAGGCCACCACTGCAGTCTTCTCAATAAGCTCCTCTTCCTACTACCAGCCTATTTAAAAATGTCAACCCACCATCCATCCTCCGCCTCCTCCCCCAGCCCCACTCATCTTGCACTACCATTTCTTTTTCCATAACATGTATCACCTCCTAAGATACCATATAGTTTATTTCTTCACCAATCACACTTTCTTTACACAAATAACTCCAAACCACTGATTTGCCTCCACTTATGAATATTCCCATTTATATTATCTACCATGCCAATTACAATACCTTTGGGGCTACTTAGAGCATTTATGAGGGACAGCAACAGACCAGAATGTACTTCAGTTCTGCAGATGTAGAAATTTTTTATTCAGCCACATTTGCTTAGATCTTGGAAAACCTGCTTATGGGCCCCCAAATCACATGAGATCAAGAATTATCATTTCCAGGGCTGATTTTCATATCTTGATAAACTATGGAGTGCTTTGCCTTGGTCCTTCATGATCTTTCTCCCTCTTCTCTACTTTCTGTCATAATAATTAGCAGAACATGTGTGTTATACAGATGCCACTTATAGGTCAGTGGATATCACTAGGAAAAAGTAAGAAAAAGAAAACCTATTCAGTCTTTGTTAGCATAGGGACAGAATAACATGTGATGGAGTCATATGGATGGTAGAAGCACATATGGACTATACAGACCCTTTTCCCTACCAAACAAACCGGTCACTATGGGAACAATTAGTAGAGGGGGGTGGGAAATGGTGAAATAAAACATCACCACCTTTACTAAAGGATTAAATAATTCTCAAAGAGACATTTATTTGCCAAGCTAATCAGAATATTGACACTGGTTAAGTTGAGTTTTGCCTTCCCAGTAGGGTAATCTGCTTAGGAAACAAAATTATGAACTGAAATGTGCTTGATGAATATAAATTCAGAGCAAAAGAGCGTAGTTATACTTGATTGGCAGCAGTGATATCCCAACTTCAGTTACTAGGGCTATGGACAGTGTACGCTAGAGATACAGACAGTGGACCAGATAGTCACACCAATGGTCACTTGGTTTTGTCTGCAACTACCATAGACAGAGTTACATTGGCTGCCAGTCTTAATTCTTTTGTTCTTGACTCATTGATAATATTATTTTTGTACTCATCATTCTATCACATCACTCGTTCTCATCTTAATATGTATGTGGATTTCACTTACATGTTTCTTTATAAGCTCTCAGTTTAGTTTATAGGCTGGTATACCTTATGCCTGTTGCTAACTAGAGACAATGTGCAAACCCTTTCCTTTCCAGACCCTCATTTGAATAAGGGGAATATGAGATTGCCTCCTCTTAACACATATCTTCAGTACATGTATCCAGTGACATTAGAGAATGGATTGTATTACACACTATACAGATTAGGTAACCTGTGATTTGCCTTGAGAATTCACCAGTCTGGCTTGAGCCTATACTGTTTCTTCTAATCTCTAATACCATCCTACATGATAATTATTCCTGTACTACCCAGCCTAATGCCTTCAACTCCTTAAATATTATACAAATATTTACATATTTAAGATGTTTGCAAGTATGACTCTATGTGTGTCTGTCTAAAGCCTAAGTATGACATGAAATGTAACTATCATGAGTGAAAAGATTGACAGATGTGACTACGGTCAAATTAAATATACTAGAGGGATATTATAATAAACATAATAAGTTACCAAAACATACTCTGATGGGAGAAAATATTTGCCACATATTTAATAGACTAAACTTAATAGATGTGGGAAGAAATATTTGTCACTATTTGTTAGTATCCTAAACATACAAAATACCTAATGTTAATCGATAGAAAAAAAGACAGCCATTAAAGAAGAGCAAAGGACTTGGATAGGCAATCCTCCAAATGTAAACTTCAAATGGCAAGAGGTATAAAAAAATTTCTCAATCTTACTGGTCATCATGTACATAGGATGTTAAAAATAATGAGATTCTGTTTTTTATATTTCAGGTTGGCAAAAATTTCAAAAGATTGGTATTGGAAAGAGCAGAGAAAGATACTCTCATGCAACAACTGAAGTATAATTGAAACATTTTTAAGGAGTAATTTGACAAGATCTTAAGCATAGGAGCCTTTGACCTCACAATTCCACTTCTATATCTTATAACAATACTCTCAGAAGAGCATAGAGATATTTGAATAAATATATTAATGGCAGCATGGTGATAGCAAATTCCCCTTCCCCTAAAAGTATACCATAAACCTCATGCTACATCTTTAAAAGGAAATCTATATAGCCATTAAAATGAAAGAGCACATCTGTATGGACTGATGTAAGAAAATGTCCCAATATATTTATGAAATGAAAAAAGAAAGTTAGAGTAATATCTTTGGTCATAATCTGATTTTTATAACAAAGTTTTTTAAATCTCAAAAATTAATTTTAATTTTCAAAAATTTTTAAATTTCCAATGTAGTTAACATACATACAGTTGTATTATCTTCAGGTGTAAATATAACAATTCAACAATTTCTTATATTACTTACTGCGCATCAAGATAAATGTACTCATAATCTCCTTTGCCTATTTCACCCATTCCCCTTCCCTCCTCCCCTCTGGTAACCATCAGTTTGTTCTCTATAGTTAGAGTCTGTTTCTTGGTTCATCTCTCTTTATTTTCCCTTTATTTGTTTTGTTTCTTAAATTCCACATGCGAGTGAAATCATATGGTATTTGGCCTTCTCGGACTGGCTTATTTCACTTAGCATTATATTCTCTAGGTAATCTATGTTGTTGCAAATGGCAAGATTTCATTTTTTATGGCTAAATTATAAATATTTATATCACATCTTCTTTATCCATTCATCTATCCATGACTCTTAGGCTGCTTCCTTAATTTGACTATTATAATAATGCTGCAGTAAACATAGCAGTGCATGTATACCTTCAAATTAATGTTTTTGTGCTCTTTGGATAAATAACCAATAGTACGATTACTGGATCACAGGGTACTTCTATTTTTCAAAAAGAATTTATTTATTTCTTTGACAGAGAGAGAGAGAGAGAAAGAGCATAGGGCAGGTAGGTGGGGGAGAAGCAGACTCCCCACTGAGCAGGGAGCCCAATACAGAGCCTGATCCCAGGCCCTGAGATCATGACCAGAGCTGAAGGCAGTTGCTTTACCAACTGAGCTACTAGGGACCCCTCTATTTTTAATCTTTTGATGAATCTTCATACTGTTTTCCATAGTGGCTACACCAGTTTGTATTCCCACTAACAGCACACAAGGGTTCTTTTTTCTCCACATCTGGGCCAACACTTGTTTTTTCTTGTATTTTTTATTTTAGCCATTCTGACAGGTATGAGGTGCTATCTCATCCTAGTTTTGACTTGCATTTCCCTGGTGATGAGTAATGTTGACCATCTTTTCATGTGTCTGTTGTCCATCTGTATGACTATTCTTCTTTGGAGAGATGTCTGTTCATGTTTTCTTCCCATTTTTAATTGAATTATTTGGGGTTTTGTTGCTGAGTTGTGTAAGTTCTTTGTATATTTTGGATACTAACCCTTAATCAGACATGTCATTTGCAAATGTCTTCTTCCATTTACTAGGTTGTCTTTTAGTTCTTTTGGTTGTTTCCTTAGCTGTGCAGGCAAGGATATTTTTATGTACATAGAAAAAAGGCCTGAAAAGAACACTAACTCCTTTGATAAAGACCTTTGTTTTTCTTTTTATTTACTTTGTACTTCTCTAATGTTTGTTTTTTTTACTTAGCAAATATTACTTATATGAGTTTCTTGGAGCTACCATAATAAAGTTCCACAAACTGGGTGGATTAAACAACAGAAATTTATTTTCTCATAGTTTTGCAGGCTAGAAGTCTGAAATCAGGATATTGGCAGGGTTTGTTCCTTCTAACAGCTGTGAGGGAGAATCTGGTTCATGACTCTTCTCTGGCTTCTGGAATGCTCAGGCATTCCTTTGCTTATAGATGTCGTTCTTCCTTTGTCTTTATATCATCTTCTTCCTATGCACATCTGTCTCTGTATACAAATGTCCCCTTTTTTTATATTGGATTAAGGCCCACCAATTTGATCATCTGTCCTCAATTTGTCTTAATGTCTTTAATCTGATCATCTGCAAAGACTCTATTTCCATATCAGATCATATTCACAAATACTGAGAGTTAGGACTTCAACATCTTTTGGGAGGGGCACAATTTAACCTATAGCACTAATTATGTAATTAAAGCAATTAAGAAAACCCAGTCTATGCTCTTTGCTTCCACATTAACTTCTTTACCTTCCTTCTATATTTCTTTTAGTGAGTCCTTTGTGAGTCAATATCAAAATCTGGGCACCCTCTCTGACGCTTTCTCCTCCCCAGCTGCCCATCCCATCAAATATAATAGCCCATAGCTGCTTTTTCATGAGTAGCTAACTGCTTGATCACAAACCCATCAGTACCCAGGACACGAGGATTTTTACAAATAATGAGGAGAGTTTAAAGCATTTGCACTCTGAGACCAGGTATCAGATAAAGAAATAATACATGTATTACAGCTTATGGGAAAGCTTTATTCAAGCCTGTTTCCCTTTTCTCACTAATCCTCCATAATGCCCCAGTTTCATAATGTGATTTAGTGAAATTAAACTCAAACAGCCCCAAATTATATAATTAATTACATTTGGCTTCAATTACATTGACTAATTGATACAAGCCTGCTCCAGGCTACCTGCAGTCTGAGGTGGAATGAGGCAGGTGGTGAGGGCCCATTAGTTTATAGTTTATGTGTGCTAGCTAATTTGATTTTTTAAATTGTTATAAACCCCAAACAAATCATACCATAAGTCAGGTGAATCTGACTTATTCCAAGCATCCCATGTTATATATGTTTCTACAACCTCTCATCAAAGGTTGTGTGCCTCATGTGTACAATCTCCAAAAGTTGTGTCTTCTTATCAGTTTCTAAGATAATACGTGGATGATATAATTGTTGAGAACTTAAGACTCTAATAATACAACTTTAAAGCCTGGCTACTCAATGTGCCTACCCATGAGCCACAACAGCAGCACCTGGGAGCTTTCCAGAAATGCAGAATCTCAGGTTTTGCCCCAGACTATTTAATCAGAATCTGAAATTTAAAAAGATCGTTGAGTGATCTGTATACATTTTTAAAATTTTGAGAAATTTTCCCCTGTTTTAGAGGAAATTTTGTGAAAGCAAGGGTCAGGGGCACCTGGGTGCCTTAGTCATTAAGAGTCCCACTTTTGGTTTTAGCTCATGTCATGATCTCAGGGTCATGAGATCAAGCCCTGAGTTGGGCTCCACACTCAGTGGGTAGTCTACTTGAGATTCTCTCTCTCCCTCTCCCCCTGCCCCTCCCCAACTCAGACATGTGTGCACTCTCTAAAATAAAACACATGAATAAAATATTTAAAAGAAAAAAGAACAGGTAAGTCTGTTCAACATGTGATTCTCACATCAGTGATCAGACTGTGAGACCCAGAGAGAAGGCAAGCAAAATGAGTAATCCATTTTACACACTGACTCTCCACACTACCATGCCTTTATAACCCCTCTTCCAGGTTTGCTCTGTAATGCAAGAACCTGGCTATACTTCTGACTATAATAACTATCCCTCTCCATACTCCATTTATTCCTGAAAAATCTTCAATCTGACATTCTACATTATGTCCCAACTAACCTTCATGTCATATTATCTCTTCCAATTTTTACTGTATACTTTAGCTAATATTTATATCCCTTGCAAAACTGGGACAAACACCACATATTCCTCCTATTGGTTTTACTTGCATAGCCTCTCACACTCTCTCTTCTTTCCATGAAGCCTGTTCATAATTCCCCCATCAAAAATGATCTCTTGGGGATCCGTGGGTGGCTCAGCGGTTTGGCGCCTGCCTTTGGCCCAGGACGCGATCCTGGAGTCCCGGGATCAAGTCCCACGACAGGCTCCTGGCATGGAGCCTGCTTCTCCCTCCTTCTGTGTCTCTGCCGCGCTCTCTCTCTCTATGTCTATCGTAAATAAATAAATCTTTAAAAAAAAAAATAAGAAAAAAACAAAACAAAACAAAAAAAAAACCCACAAATGATCTCTTTGAATCCTTATCAAATGTTGCACCCCTCTTAAACTGGTTATATTGTCTTTTAATCCTTATTTCCTCACAAAACTTAACCAGCATAGTGCTCAATACTTTGTAGGTGATCAATAACAATCAGATGACTCACTGACCAAATGAATGAGTCTGTGAAGTCAGGGCTCACCAGTTTATTAAGACCAGTTACATTCTAAGAACTGTGAGTCTATTTGTTTTCTAACTTCCAAGGGCTGATATTCAGCTCCTTCTCACATAACACTCTCAGACAGTGATTAGACTCTACCAAGGACACTGGCCTGAATCAAAAACACAAGACAATGTCAGTCTTCTTCATTCCATATGAAGCTCAGAGTGATGGTGGCTCTGATGCTCACAGGCACTCACAGACAGAGACAATCTTTGCATGATTTGTGTACTGACAGCCTTTCTAGTTCACTCAGTTACTGTGCACCATTCAACTTTCAAGAAATTTATCCAAATAATACTCTTGTTAATTCAGAAAGGATTTCAAAGGAGCATTGATGAGAAGATGAGATGTTTCTAGCCAGAGCCAGAAGATGAAATACCCAAACTATTTGCAATGACCACTTCCAGAACTTCTCTTTTGAAAATTTAAAATAGCATTTCCAGGCATGAACCTCAGAAATGGATCATATTTTATAAAATTACATCACATTAATTTCACCTTCCTTGATATTGGCATGCTACATGGTGGTCTAGATTATACTATTTGAATTCTGACCCAACTCCCAGCTTCTCTTTTGAGATTTATTAGTATTGGTTTCCTTTCCTTGAGCAAAAAACATCAAAGGTTATGTAGCCATGAAGAAACTACTTGTAATGTGAATATCAATATTATAAATAGGTAAATCAAATTTCCTGTGGACAACTCCAGAGTTTATATGTTTAAATTAAAAGTAATTGATAAAATGTAGTTTAGGATTTTTTTTTATTGTGGTAGCCTATATATATATAACATAAAATATACCATTTTCACCATTTTTAAATGTCCAGTTCAGTGGCATTAAATACGTTCACATTGTTGTACAGCCATTACCACCATCCTTCTCCAGGAGTTTTTCGTCTTTCTCAACTGAAACTCTACCTATTAAACATAAACTCCACATTCCCTGCTTTCTCACCCCCTGGACAACACTATTCTACTTTCTGTCTCTATGAATATGATTACTCAAGGTACCTCATATTTGTGGAGTCATACAATATTTGTCCTTTTGTGATTACTCATTTACATAACATTTTAAAGATTCATCCATGGAGCATGCATCAGAATATCCTCGCTTTTCAAGGCTGAATAACATTCCATTGTATGCATATATGCCACATTTTATTTATCCATCATCCAATGAATAGATCGCTTCCACATTTGGGCTATTGTAAATAATGCTACTATGAACATGGGTGCACTAATTGTACTATGGGTTTTTAAGACAAGTTAGTATTTTGAACATAGAGTCAATGTGTTTGGAGAGGAAACACAAACTATAGATTTATTATTCCATTGATTAAATGGCAAAATTTCCATCTATGCTGATCACTCATCATGCATCAAATGATTAATTCTAACCATCAATCTCCAGTCTATGTGGCATATAATACCTATTAATGTGAAATGGAAAGCTAAGCAATAGAAATGGGGATTGTATGGATTTCACTTAAGCACTAAATAGTAAAAATTATCTTTTACTTATAGTAAAAATTGGCATTCAATTAAAGAATAGATGTCTAATCGAATCATTGCAATTTTTTTTTAAAATCCCACCTTATTTGGAATTACCAAGGCCCAAAAAATATTAATTTAAAATAAATTTTCCCAATTTTTCCCTTTGATTTTCTGAAGATTCCCCACAGTAGTGCTACCTGGGAGCTTCCTCTCATATCTTCCGGTGTTTGGAATGAGGGTGATTTTCTTTGACCACATTCTATATTGCATTTATCCACCGTATGCCACTAGATTTTTTGCCAAAAGTGAATGTGGTATTAATGGGATGCAGTCCTATTGACAATAATAACAGCATGGATTGCTAACCACATGATAAGATCAAGATGCATATTTGAATTGGCTGTATTTATGTTCCAGATGCAAGATGATTATCTGACAGCAGAGGCAACATGATTTAATACATAAGGCTCAGGGCCAGGAATTGTGAAATCTGGGTTTTATTCCTGGCTTCATCACTTTGGCCATGTATACATGAGTAGAGTATTTTGTAATTGCACTGTTCTTGTTGACCCCAAACAGTTTCCCTGCCCTGCTCCTGCCACTAAAAGTATTTTACTATCTTCAGTTGTAATACAATTGCCCTTCTTCCTTTTCCTTCTGCTTTTCTTACTAACCATATCGACTTTGTATTATATAAATAACACATTAATACATTTTACTGTTTTTTAAAAATTCACAGATGATGTTGATTACTCCTTAATGTTCATTTTTCCAATCCCACGCACCTCTCCATCTCTTGTTTCTAATCTTTTTCCTCTTCCCACTTGCTTTCATTTAATTCATTTTCTGGTGGAAGAGACTCATTCCATCTCTACCCCACCCTCTTTTCCATCTTTACACGAGTTTGAGTTCCACATATCACCATAAAATACTCTAAAATACATGATTGTGGACTCCTGGTCTGGCATGTAAGAAGCTTGGAAGTTAAAAAAAAAAAAAAGGAGCTTGGAAGTTGCCACTTTATCCTAATAAGTCAAAAGCTAAACAACTGAAAAATCAACAACTCTTTTGAGATCCATCAGAGAAGTGAGGTCACAGGGCAAACCATTGCCTCCCAAATTGGATAGATGATCAGGTGAATATGGAGAATCCCAACTTACTGGAATAGAAGTCTGCAAGGGGCAACCTCCATGGGAATCAGGGCCAGGGTAGGGGAACCTGTATGTAATTGATGAATTGCTGGAGCTCAGTGTGGACAATTCTGAGAGTTAAGTCCCAGGGGAGTCCTAGTCATAGGAGAACTCCCATAACTTTGTGAATTTTATCTCCTGGAGCTCTACCAGAAAAATGCCCTCTACTAGAAAAATGTTTCCAGTGGGGGAAGGGGAAAAGGAATCATTTTGAAATATGCCAGAGCCTTCTGTTCTTAGTAAGGTCTGCCCACAAGAGAAACTATTTAATCAGAGCCTAACCTTGCTGTGGTTTTACCAGGAGCTAACGTGCCTGAGGGAAAGGGAAATGTTCAACTCTAGCTAGATCTAGATTTCTATGAGGTAAGGAAAGTACTCAACTCCAGGCCCCTCTAATTTTCTATATGGGGGAAGGGAAATACTCAGCCCTACCCCACTGTAGGCATTCTTTCCCACCTAAAGAGAGCAAGAGAACTGAGAAGCTCATAATCCAGAGGTATAAGCTCACTAAAAGACAGACCTAATCATAGGGCTATGGAACACTTCTTCTTCCATCCCTCATATTATAAAGGCTTATTTACAGCAATTACAGCCAGGATAACATGTCTCCCTATTAGGAAAAAGTTACAACATACAAAAAGGCAAAAACACAGTCTGAAGAGATTCAACATCAAAACCAGATTCAGATATGGCAAATATGTTGGAATTATCAGACCACAAATTTAAAAACACTATGGTTAATATGCTAAGGGTTCTAGTGGATAAAACAGCATACAAGAACAGGTGGACAATATACATATGAGATGGAAATTCTAAGAACCAAAAAAAAAATAAAAGTAAAAGTTCAAAAATGCTATAATAGTAATGAAGAATGCATGGCTTATTAGTAGACTGGACATGACTGAGAGGAAAATCTCTGAGCATGAGAATATCTCAATAGAATACTCCAAAACTGAAAAGCAAAGGAGAAAGAGACTGAAAAACCATAACAGAATATCTAAGAACTATGGTATAACTATAAAAAGGTATAACATACACATAATCTGAAAAAAGAGAAAAAGGAAAAGAAGACATAGTTGAAACAATAATGACTAAGAATTTCCCTGAAATTATGTCTGACACCAAACTGATCCAGAAATATCAGAGAACACAACATAGGATAAAAAGGTTAAACAATAGCAATAACAAAACTAGGCATATCATCTTATTATAAAAAATCAAAGATAAAGAAAAATCCTGAAAGAAGCAGGAATGAGGTGACCTATCTAGTTCAGTCAGTAGAGTATGTGACTCTTGATCTCAAGATCATTAGTTCAAACCCTGCATAGAGCTCACTAAGAAAGAAAGAAGGGAAGAAAGAAAAAGAGACAGAAGAAAAGATAATTATCATATGATATCACTCATGTGGAATTTAAGAAACAAAACAGAGGATCTTATGGGAAGGGAGGGGAAAATAAAACAAAACAAAATCAGAGAGGGAGACAAACTATAAGAGACTCTTATAGGTCTCAGGTCCACATCAGCCCCCTGAGCTGCACGGAGGGGCTCTTCAGAGCCGCGGGACATCTGCTCAAGCCCAAGGCGCTGCTGATCACCTATGGGCCCTATGCCGTCAACGGAAGGATCACTCCGCAGAGTAACGTGGATTTTGATCTAACTCTTAGATGCAGGAACCCTGAGTGGGGGCTGCGGGACACGGCCCTCCTAGAGGACCTGGGCCAAGCCAGTGGCCTCCTGCTGGAGAGGATGGTGGACATGCCGGCCAACAACAAGTGCCTGATATTCCGGAAAGAGTAACTCCCTCCTTCTCTCGCATGTTTGTGTCTCCACGGGGCCCCCCTGGAACAAACCCAGATGCCAGCCCCTGCCTCCCAGGGCTGGGCCATGAGGGGTGGCCTGGACCAGTCTGGGGGCTCTTGGCCGGAGGCACAGGGCTGCTCAGAACCTGGGAATAAAGTGTTTTCTGCTGCTCGCAAAAAAAAAAAAAAAAAAAAAAAAAAAAAAAAAAAAACTCCAGATAGGAAACAAACAGGGTTGCTAGAGGGGAGGGAGTAGAGGGATGATATAACTGGGTGATGGACATTAAGGAAGGCATGTGATGTAATGAGCACTGGGAATGATATAAGACTGATGAATCACTGAACTCTACCTCTGAAACTAATAATACCCTATATGTTAATTAATAGAATTTAAATTAAAAAATAAAAGCAAGCAAGTCGAGGAGGGGGGAGGAAATACCTTACCCATAGAAGAGCAAAGTTAAGAATTAATATCTGACTTCTCTTCCAAAAGCATACAGGTAAGAAGAGAGTGGAATGAAATATTTTCAGTGTTGGGAGAAAAAAAACTCAACAATCTAGAATTTTGTATCCTGTGAAATTATCTTTCAAAACTGAAGGTGAAATTAAGAGTTTCTCAGATAAAAGTTGAGAGAATTTGTTGCCAGTAGACCTGCCTAGTAGTGAAAAATGTTAAAAAAAAAAAAAAAAGTTCTTTAGAGAGAAGGGAAGTGATCCAAGATCAAAAACTTGAATCTACATAAAGAAAAGAAGTGCATCAAATAAGGACTAAATGAAAATAAAATGAAAAACTCTTTTTCTTCTCCCTAATTGATCTAACAGAAGTTTGTTAAAAATAAAAACAGCTATGTGTTTATTATGCTTATAAATATGCTTATGTATATTGACATAAGTGAAATAAAAGACATGATACAAGGGATGGGGGAGAGGAATTAGGATTATTTTGTTATTAAAAGATATTTGCACTACCTGTGAAGTGGTATAGTGTTGTTTGAAAGTGGACATAGGTTAGTTGTGAATGTATATTGAAAACTCCAGGGCAACCATTTAAAAAGTGAAAAAGAAGTACAACTCATATATTAAGAAAGAAGAGAAAATGGAATCCTATAAAAGCTCAATGAAAACTATAAAAGGCAGAAAAGGATTGAAGAAAAAATAAGAAAAAGGACAACTAATGGAACATAATAACAAAAATGGTAGATATTAATCAAACTATATGAGTTACCACTTTGAACAACATTGATTCAAATGTACCAATACAAACACAAAGATGTCAAAGTGAATCAAAAACCAAGATTCAACTATATGTTTTCTACAAGAAATCCACTTTAAATGTAAAGATACACAGATATTAAAAGTAAGTGAATGGGGAAAAACATACCATGCTAACACTAATCAAAAGAAAGCAAGAGCTATATTAATTTCAGACAGAGCAGACCTCATAGCAAAAAGAAAAAGTTATCAGAGTAAAAGAGGAGCACAACGTAATGATAAGGATGTCAATTCTCTGAGAAGATATAACAATTCTTTTTTTTAAAAGGATATAACAGGGATCCCTGGGTGGCGCAGCGCTTTGGCGCCTGCCTTTGGCCCAGGGCGCCATCCGGGAGACCCTGGATCGAATCCCACGTCGGGCTCCCGGTGCATGGAGCCTGCTTCTCCCTCTGCCTGTGTCTCTGCCTTTCTCTCTCTCTCTGTGTGACTATCATAAATAAATTTAAAAAAAAATAAAAATAAAGGATATAACAATTCTTAATGTGTATGCCATAAAGGTGAAAATGAAGAAAGCTGTAATCGTATACCAGTGGGCTCCATGTCAAAACCCAAGAGGAAGTGAGCAGTTGTGGACACTGCAGGATCCTTGGAGATGAGCTATTTGGCAGTACCCCCAGACAGTATTAATGATCAATCTGCCCCTTACTCTTCCTGCTGAAGAAAAGATCATTGTGAACCATGACCCAATGCAAGCTCATCAACAACCATTTCCAGTGTCTATACAGCTGTAGCAGCAGCGATCCTCATTTAAGGGAATTTTGAGGTAAACATTTTCAGTTTAGAATATCTGTTGGGGGATCCCTGGGTGGCGCAGTGGTTTGGCGCCTGCCTTTGGCCCAGGGCGCGATCCTGGAGACCCGGGATCAAATCCCACGTCTGGCTCCCAGTGCATAGAGCCTGCTTCTCCCTCTGCCTGTGTGTGTCTCTGCCTCTCTCTCTCTGTGACTATCATAAATAAATAAATAAATAAATAAATAAATAAATAAATAAATAAATAAATAATAGATAAAGAATATCTGTTGGCCTTGGAGTTTTCTTTTTTTTAAAAAAAGATTTTATGTATTTATTCATGAGAGGCACACATGGAGAGGCAGAGACATAGGCAGAGGGAGAGCAGAACCCCGGGATCTTGAACTGAACTGAAGGCGGATGCTCAAACTCTGAGTCACCCAGGCATCCGGCCTTGGAATTTTCTAATGCTTCATGAAGACCCTGATCATTAAGAGTGCTTCTAACACTAAAATATGGTGCTAAGGACTTAGGAAACACTGCATTATTTCAGCACACCAGACATCTAAGAGAAAATGAAATAGAAACCTGCAGTAAATAGATTTACTTTGGCTAGCCCATCTCAATAATTTATGTGTCTCAATTACTCATGCAATCAGTGATATACTCTTCCCCAGATGAAAACAAGTGATGAATTTTTTTAGCTTAATCTTTTTTCTCCTACAAAAGATAACCAGGGATTTTTGCCTTCTGGGAAAAGAGTGGCAGTGGTGATATGGGCAACCGGCATGAAGATGCTTTCAGAATAGCAAAGCAGGTTTTCACTTTTAAATCTGAGCTATAACACTCCATGGACACAGAGCTCCAGAGCTTAGTCACCAAATGCTCATAGTTCAAGAACAAAAATACCTGTAACACACAAGAGTATATAGACTGATAAGCCCTTGGAAGTTTTAACTGGGATCAAATAGTTCAACAACTTATTACGCATGTTGTTAACAAGGGAACTAATTGTAGCTATTTTGGGACGCTACTTATCTAAAGAAAAGCCTATGCTTCTAGTAGAGAAATAAAGGCCAGCATATTCCGCTGCTGACTATCCTGGGTTATTTTCTTTAGCATTTGATCAATATTTGTTTGTTAGAAGACTTTGCTAATCCATTATTTAATGAAGTTAGCACTGTTGGGGCTTAGCCTGATAAAGGGGGAGGCCCCCTACAGAAACTGAGAAATCCAAGCTACTTCTAGGATTGAATCAGAATGAATTACCTATTATAAAATATCTCTTATGATGGGTTATAAAGCTAGTCCACATTCATTTTGCCCTAACTCAGAACACAATGGCCAGTGCCAAGCACAATGCCTTACACATAAAAGGCCCTCAAACACATGCTGAATGAATGACTACAGCATATCAATGGTTTTGAGCATGAAATTATTTTCTGTTGGCCTGGAATTTACTCTTTCATTGGAAACTAAAGAAGTTGAAAACATATCAGGATATTTGACATAACCCAAATAATAATAGCTTGAGGGTTTTTCTCTCTTTTTTTAAACATTTGCTGTAAACCAAGTACTATTCTAAACATTTTATATGTGTTAGCATCTTACATGTGTTACATGTGTTTACATGTTTGGAATTTATATGTGTTAGTTTGACATATTAAATGGATCTCACAACAAGTCTGTAATCCACTTTTACAGATAGAAAGCTAAAGCACAGAGACTTTTTTTAAAGATTTTTAAAAATTAATTATTCATGGGAGACACAGAGAGAGAGGCAGAGACACAGACAGAGGGAGCAGCAGGCTCCCTGCAGGGAGCTTGATATAGGACTCGATCCCAGGATCCCAGGATCACGACCTGAGCCAAAGGTAGATGCTGAACCACTGAGCCACCCAGGTGCCCTGAAACAGAGAGATTTTAAGTCATTTCCTCAAAGTCATATAACTCATAAGTGACAGGGCCTTGCATTCAAACCCAGCCTGTGTCTTTCTAGGACCTGCAGTCTTACAAGTATTCTAAACTGCCACTATCAAGTGAACAAAAGCCATGTTAAAAATCTACATTTGTTTTGTGAGGCCATTTTGAGGAAAATTTTCTTTGTAACAGTGAAGCAATATAGTACAGTGGCTTGGAGCATAGGCATTGGAATCAAGGGTTTGAATTATGGCTCTATGTGACCTCGAGCAGGTTATCTAAACTCTCCAAGCTGACTTTAATCTGGAGGTGATAGTACTTGCCTCAGAGGGTGTTTCTGAGGATTAAGTGAAATAATCCATATAAAGCACTTAATACAATGTTGGACACACACAATAATAACAGTAATAATAATAATTTATACTTTTTTGAGTATTCTTTGTGTACTTACTAAACATTTAATAAATTTTAGTTTAAACAGTTCAGTGTGCTCAGTGAAGTTTAATGCCCACCATATTTAGATGACTTGTAATCTTTTCTAACAAAGGGGGTACCCTTATCATCACTGATTTAAGAACTTTATGGAACAATCCTCATTAGCCTCAAACTAATAATCTAAAATCATGATCCTTTCTATGAAAAGTCTGCATATTACTAAGAGAATTTAAGAGAGAATTGAGCCCATTAAACTTTGCTCAGACCCACTCCCCATTGTCTACAAGTTAATATTACCAAATGACCAGAGGGAAACATTTTAAGACCTGCCTTGACCATTTCTTTCCATACAGAGAAGTGGATCTTTATGTCAACTCTGATGTCACAATTCTTAGTAGACATGCTTGTCTTTTATGGTAAGGCAGGACAGAAGAAGGTAGAAGTCAGGACTACAGGAGATTAATTAGCTCTACTAAGTACCTACCAACCTTGGTTGGGGCTTAAACTTAGGATGTTCAAAGGAGTAATGGTAACCTCAGATCTGATTCCAGCTTTCAATGATATTCAAGGAGTCTGATCTCAGAGTAGGAGTGCCTTGGCAATAGTCTTTAGAGAACAATAAGAGGTGAAGGTCAACTGTTTGTATCTTGCTTCCTTGGGTTCCCTAATTAAGGGGATGATTGTTCTCTCACACCATCCAGTTGAAGCTGAATATAAAGCTATGGTAAAGAGAACAGGAACAAGATCCAGACTTTAAGGAAAAGATGATAAGAGGTTGATGGGTTGTCAGGGTCCTCACCAAATGCAGTCCAGGCCTGGCAGGAAGCTGGAGAGAGTGAAAATTGGGATGAAAAACCTAATCTCCAGTCCAGGAACATGCTTTAGGGGATATGAGGGAAGGCTGTAGCAAGGCTGGTTATAATATGGAAACTAATAGTGACAAATACTTCAAATCCCTTCATCCACTAAAGCTGAAATCTCTGAACTGGGATCCCTTTGTGGGCTTCAGGGTTTCCCCCTGGAACATGTGCAAAATACTTGTATGTGTATGAAAATATGCAGTTTTAGTGGGAGAAAGGTCCATATATTTCATCTGATTTTCAAAGCAGTTTGTGATACAAAAAAAAAAAAAACCATTTATAACCACTGGTCTGAATTTAGTTCATATAGACTTTATAATTTGGTAGTTACACTAATGAAGCAGAGATATGCCCCATATTTACCTACTTTTTAGCCTCAAGAATGGCATAGGTGGTGAATAATAAAATCATAGCACTTTTATATGTTGTTTAGCTTCTTTTTCAAAAATGACCTATGTGGCAGTAGTGCCTCCTGCCTTCAGTGACACCAATAAAGAGGCAACACTGTGTATTTTTCAAGACTGGCCCCTGGCATGTGGGTGTGTGTACCTCTCTTTTCTTAGTCCAGTGTTGTTTATATCACTGATACTAAAATGCATCTACAGAAATGGTTCTTAAACTCCTATTTGCAAACGGGTGCCAGTGTACAAGGTTTTCACTGGTCCGTGTTGAAATGAAAACAACAGTGAAAATGTGATGAATTTTCTTTCATAAAGCTAAATTTATTCAATTTTAAACATTGTCCTTGACTCTGATATGGACAAAAGACTATGTCTTTACTATTTATTTTATGTGAAACAAAATCCTTCCTTGTGTGTGTTTGCTGATAATGATAGTGGATGGCAGTCTGTTCTCTGGTTTTTATTCCGTTTGATCTATGTTTGTTCTCAATTTAAAAAAAATTTTTAATTGAAGTGTAGTTTACATACAAAGTTTTATTAATTTCAGCTGTAGAACATAGTAATTTGACAATTATAAACATTACAAAATGTTCACAACAATAAGTATCATTACCATCTGTCACCACACAAAGTTATTACGATATTATTGACTACATTCCCTATTCTGCACTTTTCATCCCTGTGGCTTATTTATTTTATGACAGTAAGTTTATATCTCTTAATCCCTTTCACCTATTTTGCCCATCCCACCACCACCCCCTTCTGGCAATCACCAATTTGTTCTCTGTACTTATGAATCTATTTCTGTATTTTTGTTTGTTTTATTTTAAAAGGTTCCACATGTAAGTGCAATTTATGGTATTTGACTTTTTCTGTCAGACTTATTTCACTTAGCATAATACCCTCTAGGTGCATTCATGTTGTCATGAATGGCAAGCTTTATTCTTGGTTATGGTTAAGATATATATATATCTCACATCTTCTTTATCCATTCGTCTACTGATGGACCCTTGGGTTGTTACCATGTCTTGGCTATTGTAAATAATGCTGCAATAAGCATAGGGGTGCAAATATCTTTCCAAATTAGTGTTTTTGCTTTCTTTGGGTTAATACCCAGAAGTGGAATTACTGGATCAAATGGTATTTCTACTTTTAGTTTTATGAAGACCCTCCATGCTGTTTTCCATAGTTGCTGCACCAATTTACATTTCCACCAACCTTGCATGAGGAATCCCTTTTATTGGTCCTCAATTTAAATTAAAAAAAGCATTTTCTAGCTTATGAAATAAAAATTGTGGGATTTTGTTCCTGACTGATTCAATAGTAATATATCTAGCCTAAATGTCAATGTCACCCTCAGATCAAGTGGGTGTTTTTTCTACTCTGTACACTGTGATTACTCATTTGACTGATTTTCCAGAGAAGAATTGTAACTAAAACAGACACCATAGCCTGGTTTATTTGTTAAATAGATATCTGGATTAGACAACTTGAGTAGCTTCTGGAAATTTGTAGGTATGCAATAAATGCTCATTGAAATGGAATGAAATTGAAATTGCACAACATATAGAAGAAGCCCTCATTCAGTTCTTTCCTGACCACTGTGAATCATGCCCAGATAACTGCCAACCATGGAAGACATCTCACCTACTGTGAGTGGAAAGCAGCTTTTATGAAGGGGTGAGATATTAGAGTAAAAATCTATTTATGAGAATCTCCATTCTTATTTTGTTATCAACTTATTCAGTGACATGTCACAGTCATTGAAGTGGACTTTCCATCCTACTTGCAGAGAGAGAAAAAGTGTCAAATTGCCTCTGTTGTCTAATAGTCTTGGGATGTGAACATTAGGGACAGTGATATGGATATTATTTTAAAAATAATTCTTTTCCTTTTAAAAAAATTTTATTTATTTATTTAAGAGAGAGAGAGAGGACAAATGGGAGGAGGGAGTGAGGTAGAGGGAGAAGGACAAGCAGACTTTCTGCTGAGTGGGGAGCCATATTTGAGGCTCAAGCCCAGGACCCCAAGATCAGGACCCATACCTAGTCAGATGCTTAACCAACTGAGCCACCCAGGAACTCCTAAAAAATAATTATTTGATATCATTAGGGGCTTCAGGCACTGTGAAGTCAGAAAATGTTTATTTCATGATGCTTAGACCCATGTGTTTAAGTTCATGTACTTTTGAGAATAAATACGATGATTTCTTAGTGCCATTAATACTAGCATATTAAGATATTTGGTTTTTAAAAACAACTGTATGCCTTCATTCTTTATTAGCTGAATAGTGTGTTATTTATAGTTAAAGGCTAGTTTATTAAATAGCCTTTATAGAAAATTATATTATAGGGAAAACATTAAGGTAAATGTCTTCTAAAAAAATTGTGATGGAATTAAAACTATTAAGTATCTTTTAAAGATGATTCCATATAAGAAATACTTTGAATGATCTTTGTCCATGTAACCTTGGGCAGATCAAGTACGTCTCTGCTCCTCAACTCTATAAATATGAGTAGAATCTACCGCAAAGAGTTTTTATAAGGATTACATGTAGTAATACATGTACTTTAGCACAGAGCATGACACATGACAATTATTCAATAAACTTGACCTACTATCATTATATTCTTATAATTACTGCCACACTTTAATTGAAGTACCAATTGTAGAATACTTTAACAGCAAAAAAAAAAAGAGCTGTGAACAATATTACATTGTTTTGTTCTACTATTAAGTTGCAAGTTCCCATCACTCATTTCTATCGTATCTTCTTGAGAAAATGCAGGAAATATAAGTAAGTTCAATCATTCTCCATCTTGACTTTTACAGTATTTTCAGAAAGACCTATCTGATCTCCAACAAATCTCTACCCAGATAATGTAAACATGCATGTATGTGTGGGCACAAACACAAAACAAAGTATCATTTTTTAAAAGATTTATTTTTTTATTTAAGAGGCAGTGCATACACATGAGAACTAGCAGGGTGGGAGGGGAGGGGCAGAGGGAGAAGGAAAATCAGATTCCCTTTTGAGCAGGGAGCCTAAATTGGGGTTTAATCTCAGGACCCTGACATGATGACCTGAGCCAAAGGCAGACACTTAACTGATTGAGCCATCCAAATACCCTCAAAATGTCATTTTTAATGAGATCCCTTGAGAATTTCAGTAAACTTCCTCACTTGAGGCTCATTTTTTAAACTGGCTTATATTTTATTGTAAACAGTGCTATAAACAATATAGAACATTGTTTAAAAGTCTGAGCCTTGGAGGGGTACTGCCTGGGTTCAAATTTCAGGCCTATGATCATGTACAATGATTTATTCTTTCTTATCTTGAGTTTCTTCCTCTTTAACATTTGCTTTATAGAGGTGAGGCTAAAGATAAATGAGATATTGCATGTAAAATACTCAGTCTTATACCTGGCACCTAGTAAGTGCTCATTAAATTTTAGCTATTATTACTTTTCATTATAGATGTTGTATTTTCATTTCTAGAAATTCTACTTGAGTCTTTTTATATCTTATATTTCTATTCTCTTCATGCTTATGTTTTCCTCTGAATTCTTGAGCATACGGAGAATATAATAGTTGTCTAAAGTCCTTGTCTTCTAGTTCCATCATATTTGTCATTTCTAAGTCTGTTTCTACTGATTGATTTTTTTCCTAGTTGTGGTTCATATTTTCCTGCTTTATTGCACACTGGGTAAATTTTTATTACATGCTAGACATTGTAAGTTTTGTCACTGATTGCTGGATGTTGTATTCCTTGATTAGTGTTGGATTTCATTCTGACATGCAGCCAAGTTACTGGGAATAGGTTAGTCTTTCAAAGCTTGCTTTTAAATTTTGTTCAGGTTGGTTCAGTGAGCCTTCCGTCTACAGCTAATTTAGCCCCCTATTTCTTTGCATGAATCCTATCTCCTATGTTATGAGTTTTTAACATTTTGGCTGATGGGAACACAACCATTCCCATCTCTTTTGGTTTCTCTACTCCTTTCCAGTGGTTCTTTCTTTGGTGTTAGGTATTTTTCTCTCATGCAGTACAAATCAACTCCCAGCCAAAGACTTGAGGGAACCCCTCTGCAGATTTCCAGAACTCTCTCCCTTTCTCCCCATCCTTTCTCTTCCCTCTTTTCCCACTTCTGCTCCCCTGTTCTCTTCTTTTCTCTATCTCTTTGCCTATATATAACTCCCTCTCTCCAATACTCTGTTCCATAAACTCTATATGTCTTGGCCATTCTAAACATCAATTCTGTCTCCGTCAATTCAGCCAGACCACCAATCTTGGGTTGCCTTTCACTGTGCTACAGCTTGAAAACTGACTTTATTCATTAAGCCAAAGGACTCACCTTGTTTGCTTCCCTTCTCTTAGGGATAACTGTCCAGTGGTGCCTGTTGTTCAGTGTCTGGAAATTGTTGTTTCACATATTTTGTCCAGTTTTCAATTCACTCAAAGTGGGAGGTAAATCCAATCCTTGTTACCCCATCTTGGCCAAGTGTGGAAGTCCTGAATTATTATTACTATGAATGCCAGTTTTAGGAATAAAACAATCCTCAGGTACAAGTAAGATTACAAAGAATAACAAATATGAAACATCACAGACAACACACATTTATGTATGTGGTTATAGGATGTTATTAAATACATACACAAGTCTAGGTTTTCAACATCTTATCTTTCTTTTCGTTTTTTACTTCTTTTAACATTGGCTTTTGGATTATTGGTCATAGCCCAATCTTTATGAAAAAGCCACAAATTAGGAAGGTTTTATATAATTTAAATTCTGTTTAAAGTATGTTTAAGGCTTTTGTGAGTGACTTGGGAAATTAAAATTTTCCATAAAAGAAGAAAATTTGATTTAAAATTTTTTTTATTTTACTTTGAATATTGACACCATGAAATTCTCTGATTATTGAAAATTAGACTACTCTTATATAAATACATTATAATAATTAAGCATGCATAAGAATCTAAAGTATGGAACCCTCCCCATCCAAGGGTTGGTTTTTAGTATACAGCCACATTCTGATATTAAGCAATATCATGTCATCCCATATTAGATGAACTTGTAGGATGTATTGTGTACAGGACACAGAGAGAGAGAGAGCATGCACACATGACAGGAGTGAGTTAAACTAAACTTCTTGTTTAAATAAATATTTTATACTTGTACATAATATTTAATCTTCAGACTGAGGATTATAAATCCATACTGAAAAATGAGGAATTCAGACTTACCAAAAATTGTCCTGGGAATTTAATCACTCATTTTCAGGCAAATCAAATGTAGTACAAGTGAGATGGTTCTACAAAATGTTCATTACATGGAAGTTGTTCAAATGAGAAACACCTCCCAGATCCACAAACTGTGGTATATATGTCTTACAAAAATTACTCTTAAATCTTACATTTCCCCTTTGAGACATTATTGTTCCTGGAGAAAGTAGTATTTTTTTTTCTTATTCCTAAATCTGTCTTCGATTAAACTAGAGAACTCTATAAATCAATAATAACCTTTTAGATATCAACCCCTTCATAATTATGCCCTCCAAATCCAGGTAATTGTTTGCATACTTTATACAGAAATAAATGGTGGAAAACATGTGTTCCATTTGATTTGGGGGTACGAAGATCTAGATTGCTTTCCAGCATTTGTAAACTTTGGCCTTATTCTCCTTTATATTACATTTGAAAAATTAATTTATTTCACACAGGAAAACAATACATCAGGTGATGCTATGCAGTTCTGGAGGGAAAAAAATATTGCCTGTTAAAAACTGAGATAAATTTTATCATAATAAGGCTTTCATTAAATATAATACTCTACAACCAGTGAGTTTAAAGGAATGTTTTATTTTAGTCAAATCAGTCTCTGGGTATCCTTCTGATATTTCTGGTACATTTCCCAACAGGAAGTGGCTAAAAACCCAAGTAGGAGTGATCTCAGATTAAGAAACAACACAGGCATCTTAAAGGCTCTCTATTTGTAGAATGAAATGACAGCAACCAGAGAAGCCTGAGGCTGTTTTCCTAGATGCCTACTCTGGGTGCCAGCCATCTGTGTTCATTTAGGTGGAGCGTGTGTGTGTGTGTGTGTGTGTGTGTGTGTGTGTGTGTAGGTAGAGAGGGGGGTGAGGGACAGATCTCAGGTTGCAAGTCTGAGTGTGGACTCTGATACAGAATGCAACCTTCTGCTTGGTGCTTCTCAAACAAGACCCTTCATCTGCTGGTCCCTCCAGAGTAGTAATTTCACCAGTACCAGCTGCAAGGGGAATGTTTTGTGTTTTCTTTATTCAAACTGAAAGATGTTAAACAGAAATTTTCAGAAGCACTTTTGTTTGGAAAAGGGGAAAGGAAGATCACGGAAACTGGAAAACATCCATGAAATTAGCCCCAAATCATGGCCAATACTGATCATTTCCTGACAGGCTGTCTATCAGCAAAGCCACAACAATAGTTTATTCAGGGCCTTCTGGTGCCAACAGTGATAGATCATCGCTAACTGTTGATACAATTGTGAATGTTTTTAAGCTTTAACTTTCATAGCTGCAACAGTGGGAGAACAGCACACTCTACAATTAGGAGTCTTCCAGACCCTTTGTTAATATTCCTCTCTAACAGATTGCTATGGCACAAAGTAGAGGGATAACAGTTTAAACCAATGGCCGGGCATATCTAACTCACCTAAGGAGAGTGAAAAGGAAAATAGAAAGTAGGGATGCACTTGGCCCTGTTAGCTGCAAATTTATTTGTAAAAAAACTATTTAAATACAATGTCTATAAATAGGAGATGGAAATGAGCTAATTTGACTGTATGATTTTATTTATTCATTATTCATAACCAAAAAATTTAGCTGCCATTAACTGATGCTCTTATCTATAAAATTTCTCAATATTTCTATGGTCTGAGATACCATTGCAATGTTCTTCCAATGTTATATGCTCCCTATTTCTTGTTTGTTTGATCTTTTTTGACATATTTTGTTCTTAAATATGCTTTGGTCAGTGTTGCAATTCTGACAGCCATACATTGGTCAATGTTGCAATTCTAATGCAAAAGGAAGGGCATACCAAATGCTAGGGTTGATTTTCTGGATGTCACATCTGCTTACACGGGACTGATTGGTATTCCCAATTTAGTGTCAAGTTATCCATTTATGAATCTGTTATAAGGTATAAAACTGTCCCTTTTAAGCCCTCCTCAGGGAGAAAATTTTGTTTATTAACTGGATTAAATGTCCATTTTGAAAATAGCTGCTAAATTTAGTAGTAGTAAGAACATTTTACATATCCTATTCTGGTGTGTATCTAGGGCTTAGACATCACCTGGGCCCATCAGAGAAGACAGGGAACACTTATTAAGTATTTCACAATTTTGAGAATTATTTAAAATGAGAAACAGACTCACTTGGATAATATTTTGCCATAAAAATTCACTAGCCCCAGTTTGCACATGGCAATGCAAAAATACATAAGGAACTATTTAAAAAGCTGCACTCTTGCTATTCTGATATTTGACAACTCTGAGAGATTTCTTCCTGGGTGCAAAGTGTTTTTTTCCTGAGTGCTCTGATACAAAACTGTCTTCACATTTTTCAATCTGTGTGTTCCTGTTACTTTGTCTTATTTCATAAACCAGCCAGCACTTACCAGTGCAAAATATAGGATTTTCACAAAATTACAGGACAAAGATTCTATACCCAAGAAACTTAGCATGTGGTCGGGGGAAGCAAAAACTAATAAAGACAGGAAATAGAGACCATATATGTTTTGAAATGCAATAGGAAATGACTTTACAACGGGATTAGGTGACTGGAAAGCAATGACATAGATTGGAGAAAATCTTGCCTTGTAAAGCTAACCTTTTTTTTTAATCATTCCAAATTAATTTATTCATATTTCTTGTTGGCCTTGGAAAAACTGGATCATGAATGAATGCATGAATTGTAAACAAATAGATGCATAGAGAAATAACAAAGATCTAGTTTCAGATTCTAGCAGAACCATCAACATTTATATAGAAGTACTTACAATGTTTTGGGTAGAAACTTTGTGATTTTTCTGTGAGGTAATTCTGTTTTTTCTTAACTGACCCATGCTTTAAAACTGAGAAGCTCTGGGATCCCTGGGTGGCTCAGCGGTTTAGCGCCTGCCTTCCACTCACGGTGATCCTGAGTCCCGGGATCGAGTCCCACATCAGGTTCCCTGCATGAAACCTGCTTCTCCCTCTGCCTGTGTTTCTGATTCTCTCTCTCTCTCTCTCTGTCTCTCATGAATAAATAAATAAATCTTTAAAAAAATAAATAAAACTGAGAAGCTCTACTTCCAGACAACACTAAAAAAGACTTAAAGAGTAAATGAAGTGACATGTTGTTCCTTTTAAGTAGCTTATTGTTCACATAATATAGAAAACAAATATATGATTGAGCATGTATAATTATACCAGCTGAGATAAAATATAAAACAAAAAAAGTTTCATTTTAAAAGAGTGGTAGGGGGATCCCTGGGTGGCTCAGTGGTTTGCCTGCCTTCGGCCCAGAGCGTGGTCCTGGAGACCCGGAATCGAGTCCCACATTGGGCTCCCTGCATGGAGCCTGCTTCTCCCTCTGTGTCTCTGCCTCTCTCTCTCTCTCTCTCTCTCTCTTTCTCTCTCTCCCTCTGTGTCTCTCATGAATAAATAAATAAAATCTTTAAAAATAAATAAAATAAAAAAATAAAAGAATGGTAAAGTGAACTTAGTGTAAGACTAACACTGAAGACAGCCATTAGAGTAGAAAAGAATGCAGCATCAAATAATATTGCATAGATGAGAGGAAATCACTGCCTTTAAAAGGCAGACAAAGCAGTTAATGCCTGCTCACTTAATGCCATATTTGAATGTAATGCCACTGTAGAATCTTGAGTAGGGAGTGACATGATGAAATTGGTTTTCTTGGAGCACCACTTTGACAATGATGTTGGAGGGTTGGTGGCTGATGATCTGGAAATATGGAGCTATATTAGGCAGGTGTTGGAGTGATCAACCGTGGTCAGACTTGGGTTGAGGTCATGTCAGAGTTAATGAAAGGAACCCAATCTGTGGACGTTTTGAAGAAATGCATAAAAATATATGACGGACTAAATACAGGAGGAGATGAGTGGCAGACTCCAAGATGACATCATGATCTCAAGTTTGGGAAATTAGAAGAATGTGTTATCACTTAGAGAAATGAGAACTTGGTCAGGAAATACATTTAAAAAATTTTTAAATGTATTTAGAGTGAGGTCGCTTCAGTTAATGTATTTTTAAAAACACTCTAAAGATCTAGAAATTCCAATTCTTGGTATATACCCAAAAGAACGGATACTAAGGACATGAACAGATATTTGTATGCCCAAGTTCATAGCAGCAGTACTCACAAGAGCCAAAAAGTGGAAACAAACCAAATGTTGACTGACAGATAATAGATAAAATGTGGTACAGGCATATAATGGAATATTATTCAGCCTTAAAAAGTAAGGAAATTCTGGTGCATGCTGCAACATGGATGAACCTTGAAGACATTATAGGCAGTGAAATAAGCCAGCCTCAAAAGACAAATATTGCATGATTCACTTATATGAGGTACATAGCACAGGCAAACTTATAGATACTAATAGTAAAATAATGGTTACCAGAGACTGGATGGGGAGATAATGGAGAGTTATGTTTTGATGGCTACAGTTCCAGTTGGAATGGTGAAAAAGTTTGGTGATGAATAGTGTGATGTTGCACAACAATGGAGATGTAGTTAATGCCACTGAGCTGTACCCTCAAAATGGCTAAAATGGTAAATTTTATGTTTTGTATACATTACCACAATTTTAAAAAATCAGTTTCTAAAAAAAGAATGTGCACACACAGAATGAAAGAAAGAAGTGTTTCCAGAAAACAAGTAGAATGTATTTGCCTGGGTTCAAATTTAGACTCTGACCCTTACTAGCTGTGTGCCTCCTCCTTTTCATCCTTAGAATGGGGACAATAAGGAAAATTAAAATAAATAATGTATATAAAGCTCTTCAGCACTTAGTAAGTTTTCCATAAATATTGTTAAATATTGTTTTCCTTTTCAGCTAAGGAAAAATCACTCTACAATTTAAATTTTTGCTCTAAATATAATTAGACCTAAGAATTATTAATGTACATCTTTCTTGCTAAACAGAGAATAACTTCAGAGAATAGGTAGGGTGGCTCTCAGGGAGCAAAGAGATGCCATGCTTGTTTGGGAAGGGCACCCCCTCCCTAATGCAAAGACTGAGAATACATGAAATGAACCAGTAAATACAAAACTACCTCTGCCTGGCAGCTACCCCTGCAGCATCTGCCACTTATCCTCGAAATATCCATCACATAAAATTAATTCGGTTTAATTTTTACTTTAAAGAAGTCTCTATAACTACATAAAAGTATTAAGATGAGACAACTAAGCTGGAACTTCCAAGTTCTCAGAAAGCTGAGAGAGTCTGCTCTGAAATGGGCAGATGACTCAGTCTCACTCAGAGTTCATTAGCAGAGAGAATAGGTCAAAAGAGAAGTAAGACAATGTTCTGTTGGACAGCTGTCTCTGCCACTGCTTAAAAAAGAAATTGGAAATTATTATAACTATTGAGTGTGTGGCTATAAAGATCTTTTAAAACATCCTGAATGTCACAAAAGCACTTAGATATTCTTAGAACTTTTAAACACTGCATGTTCCTGGTTTAAGAGAAATTTTCTTTCATAAAGGGTGTCAAAACCAGAAATATGCTAATGGAAAAATACTTTTTAAAATCCAAATAAGTGACCAAATGTCTCAGCTTTTTTTTTTTCCAGAGATACCTGCATAATACAGACACAGCAACACAAAGCAGGATACACAAGCTTAGATATGTTATTAATTACATTGTATCTTCCACTCAACATATTTAAAAACTGCAAAGAACTCAGAGATCATTTGTGGTAGAACTGAGACCAGAATCCAGGGCTCCAATTCTCAGTTCAGTACATGTCCCCACTGTATACACTGCTGCTCCCAGGCATCCCAGGGCAGGGTTCAGGGAATATCATTAAGCCCCCATACCTGATATCAGCATAACACAGTCAATGTAAACTCAGAACCATTTTGGCAACTCTGCCTGTGATCCTTAGATGCCATCTTATCCAAAATTAACTTTAGTCACTCTCTGATTTCCAACTGTTCTTAGAATACACATCATACCTCCCAACATGTGGCCACATTCTTCTTGGCCTCATGGCTTGTTGTTAGCCAGTGTCTACCCCAAGCCTGTGAATTGCGGCCTCTCCTCTGCTGATACTCAGACAACAGGTGTCTCATCTCCTGCTCTGCATCACAGGAATTCTAAAGAGACACCCCTGTGGTCTTAATTCATGGAAAACAATCATTTTACTGTACAAAATCCAAAGCCCTAGGGAGGCAGTTTAGTAATTTAGCATTTTTGTTTCATGTGAAAATATTATTTCTAGTTTATAATGGGAAGTTCAAAAACATTGTTTCTTATCATTAAAAGCTTTCAGCATTGTGTAATCTGGGCTTCTTATAGGTATGTTTCCTATAAAATGCCCTGAGGAACAGCATACCGGTCTTTTACAAAGAAGTATTTTCAGTATCTTCTGTTGCTTAAGGAAAAAGTCTTTAATTTAGAGCTGAATTAGTCATACAGATAAACACTTTAAAGTCTTTGAAATCTGCAGTTACTTTTAACAAGCTTTTAAGATAAATTAGGAACGTATTCTATCTGTTATGTTGTGATGACTGTGAATTAGAGGGAGAAAAGAACACCCAGGCTCATCCATTCAAGAACTTTTTCTTTTTTTGGCATCATACTCTGTGCTAGACCTTCTTTTGGAAATTGGAGAATATATGGATCTTGCCCTCAGGGATCTTGAATTAAGTGAGGGCCCTGTAGTGGGTTGAATGGGACTCTAGTCTCTCCCTAAATTCATGTCCATTGAGAATCTCAAAATGTGACCTTACTTGAAAGAGTGTCTTTGCTGATACAGTTAAGATGTAAGTTCAGGGGTGCCTGGATGGCTCACACAGTTAAGTGTCAAACCCTTGATGTCAGCTCAGGTCTTGATCTCACGGTAATGAGTTTAAGCCCCAAGTTGGGCTCTGCGCTGGGTGTGGAGCCTACTTAAAAAAAAAAAAAAAAAAAAGCTATAATTTAAGATGGGTCATACTAGATTAGGGTGGACCCTAAATTCAATCATTTGAGTTCTTATAAGAAGAGAAGAGGACACACAGATGTAGATACACAGAGACACACGAGAGAGAAGGCCATGTGAAGGGAAAAGGCATAGAGCAAGGAATGCCAAGGATCTCTGCCAACAACAATAAGCTAGAAGCTCTATCCCTGAATCCTTTGAGGGATCAGATCTTCTTGCCAACACCTTACTTAGGACTCCTAGCCTCCAGAACTGCAAGAGAATAAATTTCTTTTGTTTTAAGCCACCTAGTTTGTGGTAATTTGTTACAGCCATTCTAGGAACCTATTATATGCCCTATCTCCAAAAAAGTCTGATTTAATTGGTCTGTGGCAGACTTGGGTGTCAGTATTTTTACAAAAGCTTCCAGGTCATTCTATGGTTGAGACCATCAATGTAGTTTGGTAATTTTCAAAGTCCCCAGAGCAACAGCAACAGCAGCTCAGAACTTAATAGAAATGAAAATTCTCAGGCTCCAGACAGCCCTACTGAATCAGAAATTCTAGGGGTTGAAGGACATTTGGAGGGCATGGTTGGTTAAGCTCCTGACTCTTGATTTTGGCTCAGGTTGTGATCTCAGGGTGGTGAGATCAAGCCTTGCATCAGGCCACGCTCAATGTAGAGTCTGCTAAAAAGACTCTCTCCCTCTCCCTCTGCCCCTCAATCTCTCTCTCTCTCAAATAAACAAATAAATCTCGAAAGAAAGAAAGAAAGAAAGAAAGAAAGAAAGAAAGAAAGAAAAGAAAGAAAGAAAGAAATTATTAATTTCTTAGTAAGCATCAGGTCTGTGCTGGGGGTGGGGCCCAGCAATTTGTAATTTATCAAGCTCTCCAGGTGATTGTGATGCCACTAATGTTTGCCACTGCTCTGGTTGATAAGGGAGGCTATGAAGCAGTGGAAGATAATCAACAAACAGGAATGGAGAAAAGCAATAGGCAGGGATATTTGAGAAAGTAAGGGAAGAGCGTATATTGCCTTGGGTGGCACTAAGACAATGTACCTGAGAATCTCAGTGCCAGGCATTGCTTGGAGGCATCTTCCAAGTTCCAATCCATCTTCCAAGTTCCATTTTTGAAGACCAACTTTCAAATTTGAGAGCTTTCCTTATAATGTTGCTATTAGGGGATAGGGTATTTAGCCACCTAAACCCTACATTAAGATTTTATCTGGACCAAAAATAGCTGGAGACCCCAGCTTCCATTGCCTACAATGATTAACAATTAACACAGCTACACATAAACATTCTGGGGATTTTTTTTGTATTTTCATTTCTAAAAAATACTCCATCAAAATATTATTTTCTTGATTACTTGATTAAATTTTGTGCCCAACGCAAACACCTCACAGTCCTCATCTGCCTCACACTTACCTGGGCCCTAGAAGCTGGAATGCGTTGGCCATATGCAGGTTATTTTTATCTGGCTCCCAGTCTTGCAGCTCCAAGGTTCTCTCAAATAGTCACATGCACATGTTAACAGAACTTTCTGGCATCTTGGCTAAATTCTGGTTGAATGATAGGTATAAGGTCTCAGGAGCAGAAGGCAGCCTTGAATTTGGTGCTTTTCAAGGGGTACTGGAGAAGAACTCTTTAATGGGATGTTTAATGTGTGGACCAGTCTAACTCAAGTAACTAGAAAATCTGCCCTTTTTAGGGGGGGAACTCTTCCAGCATTTATATACCCATCCCAAGGAAACTTAGATTTGCAAGTTGCCTCATCCATAATTTTCTATTCCAGAGCCTAAAGACTAGCTTCAGTCCCCTTGCACTAAAGGCAAAAATAAGTGACATCTAGCCTGAATAGCTGGTGACCAGGGTTTGGAATGATAAATAAGCAGTCTGAAGGTAAGGGAGAGGGGTCTTCGATCTACTGAGCAGAAAGTAGCCCCCTCCTCTTTATGCTGCTTCTGGTTCCCTGCCCCCATCACTCAATGATAGCAGCTTAAAATCTGGTGATACAACAGAGGTCAAGGTAGAAGTCAGGTGTTCACCTCCTCTCCTCTTGTCAGCCTCAAAAGTCTGAGATAATGCTTTTAACTTCTCTCATGGGATCTTGGTGTTTGTGCAGTGCCTGCTATGTAAGGATGAAAAGGGAGGGCAACGGCAATATAAGGGAAAAGCCCCAGCATGAGAAAGCTAGCTGGCCAAGCCCAGAAGACTCTGAGACCATGACAGTAAGCATCAGGTCTGCACAAAGCAGCAGATATACTTGGAGATGTCCAACTCCACAGCCACTGCTGAATGAATGTGGTTCTGGAACAAGGAGATGACAGCTCCAGAAGGCAAAAAGGCAAAAAATAGTGAACTCTTCAAGACCTTGACAATAGAATCTGAAACTAGAGACAAACAATATTATATTCTCAACTATGACCTTTCCATCTGATATTTTCCTTTTTTGCTTCCCTGGTTCATGTATAATGATATATTTAGCGTAAAATGTTATGCAGTTTATCACCTGAAAAACTTTGGTGGGTGTGGTAGGCTGGATAATGTCCCCTGAAAATATTCATGTCCTAATCCCCAGAAACTATGCTACTTCACGTGGTAAGAAAGATTTTGCAGATGTGATTAAGTTAAGGGTATGGAGATGAGTAAATCTTTAGTTTCTTGGTTGGCCACTTCCTTCTCTTTTCCCTTTGCTTTGCTTTTCCTTTTTGCTTGCACTCTTTTATCAGAAGATTTATCCTTTCCTGCTGCCTTGGGGGGGGGGCGCTATATTTCCACTTTTGCAGGAGTGGGTTTAGCTGACAACTTTGCTGGTCTCCTCTTGGGCTTCTCCTTCACCACCCATTGATGGAGCTGACCTTCCTCTTTGGCATCATGGTGGGAGGTAGTGTACAGGCTGGGTGCCGGTGGGATGCAGCACATGACAACCTTTGTGAAGCTGGACTGCCTGGCATCTGCCACCCCTCACACCATCAGACAGATGTTTATAACAGGGAGAGTCAGAGTGAGTAGGAGGAGCTGTAAAGACATAAGAGGTTGGACTGATGCACTAAAGGAACCTCTAGAAGCCGAAAAAAGCAAGGAAACAATTTCTCGCCTGAAGCCTTGAGGAGGAATGCAGCCCTGCTCACAGCTTTATTTTAAATTTCTGATGTCCACATGAAGAAATGTTCAGCATCACTTGGCGTCAGGGAAATACAAATCAAAGCCTCAATGAGACACCACCTCACACCAGTCAGATGGCTAAAATTAACAAGTCAAGAAATGACAGACGTTGCCAAAGATGCAGAGAAAAGGAGGCCCTATTACACTGTTGGGGGGAATGCAAGCTGGTACAGCCACTCTGGAAAACAGTATGGAGCTTCCTCAAGAAGTTGGAAATAGAGCTACCCCATGACCCAGCAATTGCACTACTAAGTATCTACCCCAAAGATACAAATGTAGCGATGCAAAGGGGCAACTGCATCACAATGTTCATAGCAACAATGCCCACAATAACCAAAGTATGAAAACAGCCCATAATTATCAAAAGATGAATGGATATAAAGATTATATATATATATATATATATATATATATATATATATATATATATAAAATGGAATACTACTCAGAAAAATGAGACCTTGCCATTTATATTGACGTGGATGGAACTAGAAGGTATTATGCAAAGTGAAATAAGGCAATCAGAGAAAGACAATTATCATATGATCTCACTCATATGTGGAATTTAAGAAACAAAACATAGGATATAGGGTAAGAGAGGGAAAAATTAAAACAAGATGAAATCAGAGAGGGAAACAAACGATGAGACTCTTAATAACAGGAAACAAACAAAGGGTTGCTGGAGGGGAGAAGGGTGGGAGATAGTGTAACTGGGTCATGGGCATTAAGGAGAGCATGTGGTGGAATGAGCACTGGGTGTTATATACAGCTGATGAATCACTGAACTCTACCTCTGAAACTATATATACTATATGTTAATTAATTGGATTTAAATTAAGAAAAAGAAAAAAGAAAAAAATTCTAAGAATTTTAAAAATAAAGAAATTAAAAATAAATTTCTGGTGTCCAGAACTTTAAGAGAATAAATTTGCATTGCATTAAACCACTAGTGTGTGGTGATTTGTTATAATAGCAATTATATAATACAGTGGGTAATTGGTTAACACCAGTCATTCCAATTTTTTTTTAATTATGCCTAGATTTGGGCAGTCCCGGCGATGCAGCGGTTAGGCGCCGCCTGCGGCCTGGGGTGTGGTCTTGGGGACCCGAGATCGAGTCCCACACTGGGTTCCCGGCATGGAACCTGCTTCTTCCTCTGCCTGTGTCTCTGCCACTCTCTCTCTCTCTCTCTGTGTGTGTGTGTGTCTATGAATAAATAAATAACATATTTAAAATATTATGCCTAGATTTAAGCAAGCAATGATCTTGCCTTGGGAATAATTTGGTGACATATGCCCAATAATAGCAGAATATTTCTTTTCCTTTGTACTTGGAGGACCTCAAAGTTTGTATGAGCTGAACATGGCATAGGGCACAGGCCTAACCAACTATTTGGCTGTACCCAGGATAATGCTCTATGTAGTCAGGCACTTAATACACGCTTTTTGTCAGTCTTAATAAAAATAACAGCAGATTATGGCTCAACTGATCTTTTTTTTTTTTAATTTTTATTTATTTATGATAGTCACAGAGAGAGAGAGAGGCAGAGACATAGGCAGAGGGAGAAGCAGGCTCCATGCACCGGGAGCCTGATGTGGGATTCGATCCCGGGTCTCCAGGATTGCGCCCTGGGCCAAAGGCAAGCGCCAAACCACTGCACCACCCAGGGATCCCCTCAACTGATCTTTGACAAAGGACCAAAAGCAATACAATGGAGCAAAGATATCTTTCCGACAAGTGGAGGTGGAACTACTACACATCCACGTGCAAGAAAATGAATCTAGGCAAAGACCTTACACCCTTCACAAAAACTAATTCAAAATGTATCACAGACCTAAACATAAAACACAAAAATATACAATTCCTAGAAGATAACGTATGAGAAAATCTAGATGACCTAAGGTTTGGTGATGAATTTTTACATGTAACACCAAAGGTACAATGCACAAAAGAAAGAACTGATAAGATGGAACTTTTGCTCTGTGAGTGACAATATCAAGAGAGTGAATAAATTAGCCATAGACTAGTATTTAAATATTTGCAGACTTATTTGATAAAGGACCATTATCCAAAATGTACAAAGAACTCTTAAAAGTCAACAATAAGAAAATTAACGACCCAATTAAAACGTGGGCCAGGGCACCCGGGTGAAAAGATACTCCACATCATACATCATCAGTAAAGCACAAATTAAAACAACAATGAGATACCACTACATACCTATTAGAATAGCCAAAATCTCGAACACAGATAGCACCAAATGCTGATGAGAACGTGCAGCAACACAAACTCTCATTCATTGCTGGAGGGGATGCAAAATGGTACAGCCACTTTGGAAGATAGATTAGCGGTTTCTTATAAAACTAAAACTTACTCTTACCATATGATCCAGCAATTGTGCTCTTTGGTATTTACCCAAAAGAGTTGAAGACTTATGTCTACACAAAACCTGCACAAGGATATTTATAGCAGTTTTATTCCAATTTCCAAAACTTGGAAGCAACTAGGATGTCCTTCAGTAGATGAATGCATAAACAAAGCAATACATCCAGACAAGGGATAATTATCCAGTACTAAAAATAAATGAGGTACCAAGCCATGAAATGACATGGAAGAAACTTAAATGCATATTATTAAGTGAAAGAAGCCAATCTGAAAAGGCTACATACTGTATGAGTCCTACTACATGACATTCTAGAAAAGGCCAAATTATGGAACAGTAAAAAGTTCAATGATTGCCAGGGGTTGGCAAGTAGGGAAGATAAATAGGCAGAGACAGAAATTTTAGGGCAGTGAAACTACTGGGTGATACTATGATGATGGATACATGTCATTATATACTTGTCTAATCCCATAGAACGTACAATATTAGGAGAGAACCCTGAGATTCTCTTAGGTCAAGTAATCTTTGACAAAGCAGAAAATAATAGACAATGGAAAAAAGACAATCTCTTCGACAAATGGGGCTGGGAAAACTGGATAGTGACCTGCAAAAGAATGAAACTGGACCATTTTCTTACACCATACACAAAAATAAATTCAAAATGGATGAAAGACCTAAACCATCAAGTCCTGGAAGAGAAACGACAGCAACCTGTGTCACCTTGGCTATAGCAGCTTCTTACTATACACAACTCCAGAGGCAAGGGAAACAAAAAGCAAAAATGAATTCTTGGGACTTCATCAAGATAAAAAGCTTCTGTACAGTGAAGGAGACAGTCAACAAAACTAAAAGGCAACCTTTGGAATGGGAGAAGATATTTGCAAATGACCTACCAGATAAAGGGTTATATCCAAAATCCATAAAGAACTTATCAAACTCAACATCCCAACAATAAATAATCCAGTTAAGAAATGGGCAGAAGACATAAATAGACATTTCTCCAAAGAAGACATACAAATGCTAACAGATATATGAAAAAATGTTCAATATCAGATGTCCATTGACAGATGAATGGATAAAGATCTGGTATACATATACCATAGAATATTACTCAGCCATCAAAAAGAATGAAATCTTGCCATTTGCAGTGATGTGGATGGAACTAGAGGGTATTATACTAAGCGAAATAAGTCAGAGAAGGACAAATACCATATGATTTCACTCGTGGTGAATTTAAAAACAAAACAGATGAACATAAGGGAAGAGAAGGAAAAATAAATAAAATAAAATAAAATAAAATAAAATAAAATAAAATAAAATAAAATAAAAACAGGGAGGCAAGCCATAAGAGATTCTTAATCATAGGAAACAAACTGAGGGTTGCTAGAGGGGAGGTAGGGGGGTGGGTTAAATGGGTGATGGGCATTAAAGAGGGCACTTGTGATAAGCACTGAGTGTTATATGTAAGTGATAAGTCCCTAAATTCTACTACTGAAACCAATACTACACTATATGTTAACAAATTTGGATTTAAACACAATCTTGGAAGAAAAAACAAACAAAAAAAAAAAAAAAAAAAAACAAAAAAACAAAACAAAACAAAAAAAAAAAAAAAAAAAAAAAAAAAAACAAACAAAACTATTCTTTAAAAAAAAAAAAGAGGGCAGCCCCAGTGGCGCAGCAGTTTAGTGATGCCTGCAGCCCTGGGGTTTGATCCTGGGGACCCGGGATCAAGTCCCATGTCAGGCTCCCTGCATGGAGCCTGCTTCTCCCTCTGCCTGTGCCTCTGCCTCTCTCTCTATGTGTGTCTCTATGAATAAATAAATAAAATCTTTAAAAAAAAAAAAGAAAAAGAAACTCTGTCTCATGTGTCTCAAATGCCCTCTGCTGTGTATAATAACACTGCTTTGAAATTTATTTCTGGATTTTTATTTATTTAATTGCTTTGACTGGTGTCTTAGGTTTAATTTCTGCTGAACTCACCATAATGAAAACAATAAGATCCTTCCTCCAGCTCTGAGGGTGTGAACTTCGATGACAGGGCTTAAAGTATTTAAAGAATGCAGAAATTAATAATGTTAACTGATAACTTCTGTTTTATCAACAAAGCAGGATATAAGAATACATATAAGGCATAGTCTTATGTATGAAAACAAAGTATGGGAAATAACTGGAAGGAAATGTTCCAAAATGTTAGCAGTAGTTTCTCCTGGAGAGTCCGATTATGGCTGATAAATACAGAACCTCCCTTAGACCTAGGCAAGAGATATTTTAGAGTGGTCCACATACCACAATCACAAAAATTTATTAAAAGCACATGGGTGCCCCTATCACTCAGAATCTGGTGCTCAGAGTCGGCACAGCACAGCCCATAACTCTTAACATCCACCTTCATGGCCACGCTATTCAGGCCCCAGGGAAATGCATTTTCACATCTTTCACCCCATATCCTTGGAAGAAAAGGTGACAGGATGTGAAAGCTGTGAAGGATCCGATTGTGGGTTATGATGATGACATTGCTTTGGAATGCTTGGAGAATGTGGAAGGAAAAAGAGTGCTGGGTTAAGAGAAAAGTCAAACTTGTGGAATTCCTCCTCTAAGGTAAAAAGCACCATTTCTCAATAATGCCAAGTTTTTGTTTTTTTTTTTTACTTCTCCTGTTTTAATTTCTGGTTCCCATGGTATTCAATTGGCACAATATTTCATAAAATTTGCAAATGGTGGCTTAAGAACATTTTGTGATTTTAACATTTCATATTACTCTGAAGTTTGCATTCATGTATCATGCATGTATAATAGTACCAATTCTTTATACTGGCAATTAGATGGACAATAGAATGTTTAAAATGTGAGTAGTTTTATTTTTATAAAAATAATAAGATTGAATTTAAATGTTAGTATGCTCAGTACAATTTTGGCATCTATTAATTGTAATTTGTATTTTACTCTTTAAAGTTAACAGATAATTTTGAATATATATATGTGTGTATATATATATATATATATATATATTTTTTTTAAGTCCCCAGTGCAGGGCTTGAACTCATAACCTTGAGATCAAGACCTGAGCCAAAATAGTCAGGTGCTTACCAACCAAGCCATCCAGACACCCCTATAATTTTGAAACTTTTAAAAGATAAGTTCTTGGGATCCCTGGGTGGCGCAGCGGTTTGGCGCCTGCCTTTGGCCCAGGGCGTGATCCTGGAGAACCGGGATCGAATCCCACATCAGGCTCCCGGTGCATGGAGCCTGCTTCTCCCTCTGCCTATGTCTCTGCCTCTCTCTCTCTCTGTGACTATCATAAATAAATAAAAAATTAAAAAAAAAAAAAATAAAATAAAAAAATAAAAAAAAAAAATAAAAGATAAGTTCTTTAGAAACATATAAAATAAACCTTATATTTAATTTCAATGTTCTCATAAATATGTTTAATTTTGCATACTTTTAATACAAGTACAATTTTTGAAATATTTTAGACCATTGCTTGAGTTGAAAACTGTCTTGAATACAATAAAATTTAATGATTTTGCTGAAATAAAAGCAAGAAAATTAATTTTATGGAACAAATACATTAATCCAGAAGTTCCAAAAGTCTTTATCACTCCTTCAACTATCACCAGCCCATTGACTGATGATCTGAATATGTACAATAATAAGTAAATGTGATAGACTATATTTTGCCAGACCTCAGACACATTAAAAGCATGGATTTATACATATGCTTTGGGTTTTGTCATTATGAGAGTATATTTGTCAAGATAGGAGGATATAATACATTTTTTTACCAGTTTCTATGAAATCCCGTCCAAGGTGCCGGAAGCAACAACCCTCTTGGGTCTGTGGTTGATGAAGTGTCCCTTCACTCTCCCATGCTATACAAAATATAGATTAAAGCCATGATGGATTGTCCCCAAATGGGAATATCCCTGGCCTGTGGCAGAACAAGAAGAAGGTGGCCTGGAGGAAGTGATCGATTCACCCTGAAACAGTGGTTTCACCAAAACAGAGACTTCCCTGCAGCTCCGGACCAGGATTATAAAGTATGTTAGGAGCCAGATCCACTGGGAGAGGGCCAATTATTTCCCCAAACTGACATGATAAGAAAGATTAGCAGAAAGATAGGAACCTGGGGGAAATTGAGCCTTGCAAATAATGTCTCTTGTGGTGAGCTTCCTTCAGTTGCTTCACTCAGCCCCAATATTCTGATATGTTTAATATAAAAAGTGCCTGAACTTGACAGACAGCTAAGAGAGTACCGATTGTCTCAAGAGCAGAGATTCTTTGGAAATGATAAGGTGCAAACACTGTCAAATGGCTCCCTTTGCATTGCACTGCAATCTCCAGCCATAAAGGCTGCCAGGACCAGCGGGGGCAAAGCTCCCGGCCATCCCCCAAACACCAGGCTCCAGCTGTCTGAGGGCTCCCAGGACTACATAATGATGCAGGCCTACTAAACAGCCTGGCCTGGGATGCGTTTGTGTCTCTGGTCCCAGTAGTCAGAGGGAGAAGTGGCCCTCAGAGGATATTGTGTGGTCTGGGTGGGGAAGACTACTAAACAGGGAAGCCCCAAGATGAAGCCACCCCTCCTTTTTCATTTAACTGGGCAGCAGGTTCACTGCTGAAACCAGGTGTGGGCCCATGGATTTGTGTCTTCTTCTGGGACCATGCTGCTGGGAAATGTATTCCCTTGAGAGAAATGATGGATTTTCTAGCCTCCTCAGGATTCCAGATTGTATGTAAGCTGTCAGTAAAATCTGAGGGGATTCTCATCTCATACATACAGACAGAATTTGATCTGAGAAACTGGCATTAAATTAAGGAAGAGGACAGGAGTACTGGGCTAAGGACTGAATGCTGCTCATACCTCATGAAGACTCACACACTTGAGAAAGCCTATCATATTCGACCCTGATGCACCATATACCTATATTCATAAAATATCTGGGTTTTGGTACCATCATTGTTAAAATTCTTCAGGCCTGCACCTATTTAACAAATATCTATTTAGAGCTAGCTATGTGCCAAAGCTATTAAAACACAGTAATGTAAATAATCACAATATGGTTGGGATCCTTTAGATTTCTTTAGAAGAGTCATTCTCATCTACGTGGACTAGTTAAAATGTAGTTAAGTTCAAAGGGGGAAAGCAGAGGCTTCAACCACCTCTCTATCCCCCAGCTCATTGAATCTATTAATTTAGCATTCTAAATTTTAATATGGAATTATGGTCTGGATGGATCCTCTAACTCGTGTTATTGTTTTAATCTAATCCTTCTGGAGCAGCAGTCCCCGGTACAGGAGGCCATCACAAGTATGTTTGGGGAGTATACTAGGGGGAAGAAGGGGACTATAAAGATAAGGTGTCAACAAGCCCATTTTTGATTATGCATTTTCTCAGTCAGGATTAACTGATAAATGAAACTACCTGTCTGTGAATGTCCTCAGTTTTTGATGTTATAAGATTCATTCTACACTGTGATTTTTCCACCTGCAATTTCTCCACTTTGCTCTGGCCCTGTGCATCCTTTTCTATGCTTTTGCTCACATATTTGCCCTCCTCCTGCTATGAAATGTCCTTCTTTCCCAGATCAACCACATTTCTGTTCTTAACACACTAAATATACCCAAAACCAAGAGTTTCCCAATGTATTGCTTTCTGATACTAACAATACAATAAACAAAAGATGTAGAGCTAATTTTTATTTTGCTTTGATGTGCCAAGTACTTTTCTACTTCATTAGCCTTCACTGTCTGTCATTTTCCTAATGAGACACTGTGTCAGGAGACTGGTCCAAGGTCATGTTGCTAGAACGCAGCGCATCTAAGACTTTATGTGGCTTTCTCCCAGCCCCGCCCCCAACCCTGTCTCCAGCCTGTTCCCTTTTTCATTCCTTATATCATTGATCTGTCTGCTTTTTTTTTTTTTGATGAAGCCAGACACAGGTATTTGTTTTTTTTTTTTAATCTATTTTCTGAGTTTCTTCAGGGAAGCAAACTTGACATTTGATTTTTGTGTTCTATTTTCTTAATTTTCACCCTGTATTACTCCCTTCCATCTATTTTCTTTTATATTTCACTTTTAACTTTTCCTATTTGATGATTAGTTCATGAATCTTGAGCTTTTGTCAATATGAGCACTTAGGGAATACATTTCTCTCTAAGCACAGTTTTCCACAAGGTTTGATTTAGTATTTTAAATGATTCAGTTCTGAGTAGCTACTAAACAGTTTCCATTATATTAATTCTCTGATACATATGAATTGTTTTTTAACTTACAAGTTTGCACTTTAAGTTGTCTTTCTTATGCCGATTTCTAACCTAACTGTACCATGATCAAAGGGTATAGAATGTCTGATACTGGTCCTTCCTGTCCCAGCTCACCTCATGGTCACGTTTCATACATTTTCTATGTGTCTGGAAAGAACGTTTATTTGCTGATTGCAGATCACAGTGTTTTACATAAATTCATTCTATTAAATGTGTCCATTGTGTTGTTCAGTTCTTCTCCACACTTAGTGTTGTTGTTTTTTTTTTTTTTATCTTTCGATCTGTCGGTTGCTGAAATAGTTGTACGTATTAAATCACTTACTGTAGTGGTGAATTTAACAATTTCTCCTTTTCATTTCATAAAAATTTCTTTTCAACAAAATGCATTTATATTTCCAGGTTTAGATATACCTCAAGTGGGTAGAACTTCCTAATGAATTGCATCAGTGATCATGATATACAACTACCTCCAATAATACCTTTTTTAATACTTAAATTCTATGATGTTTGATATTAATATAATTACACCATCTTTCTCTTAAGTGGTATTTGCCTGGCGTATCTTTTTCTATCCTTTAACTTTCAATGTTTTTGGTGAAACGTCTCTATGTTTTAGGTGTGCTTTTGGGGATGCATTACCGAACTGGGTTTTATTTTTAAATTCAGTGTAATAGGAGAGTCTAACTTATTTACACTTATTTTGAACTGTAGTGTGTTTAGACCATCTTCTCATTTGTTTTATCTTATCATTTGGGTTTGTCTTTTTTCTGATGTTGTTCTCTCCTTTTCTGTCTGAATTTAAATTTTTTTACATTTTATGTTTTCTATTACTGTAAAAACTATACATTCTAGTTATATTATTTTAGTAATTCAAAAAATATTAACATGAATAACTAAAGTCAAATTTAACTATTATCTTTCTTTCAGAATACTAGATCCTTATAATGCTTCCATTCCTGATTCCCACCACCTCACAGGCAAATAATATGCAATTGCTGCTTATTATCTTATTTCTTTAGCTCTATAGGTTAAACATTTATTACCATTTTATATAGTTGATATTTATTTAGATATGCTGACATGTTTGCATTTGCTTATCATGTCTTCTTACATTTTAGGCTTTCTTTATGGGATCATATTTTTTCTTCCTGACGTATCTTTTCTAGAAGTTTCTTTAGTAAGATATTGATGGTAATTTTTTTCCATCTTAAAGTGATTTTACTTCCACCTTGTTTATGAAAGATAATTTTACTGGTAACACAGTTATTTTCTTAAATGATAATTTTGACTTTCTTCTTAAAAGGTAATTTTACTTTCTTTTATGAGAGCTGATTTTATTGGATTTATAATTACTTTCTTTCAGAAATTTTTGGACAATATTCCATTCTCCTCTGACTTTATTGTTGTTCTTAAAAAGCCCCTTCTGTGTAAGTACAGAAATAATAAGAATAACAAATAAAAGCTATAGATTATAGTATTACAACATGCCATAGACAGTTTTCAGCTGTATTTATGTACACTGTCATTTAATTCTCCTGTCTTTACTGTGAAGTATGTCGCATCTTTTTATAGTTGAGGAAATTGAGGCAAATTAGCTTATTAGCTATAGAGCCTAGATTTGAACCAAGGTGGTCCTGCTCAAGTCTATATTCCACAATTACACTGTGCAAATGCTTTGAGTTAGTTCTCTTTGCTTTTAAGATCTTCTCTTTGCCTTTGATTTTCTGTCGTTCCACTAAAATACATCAAAAAGTAGATCTTTTTATTTATACTGCTTGGTGCTTATGTAAACTCTGCATTTTATGTGACTTGTTATTCCACAATTCTGGAAGATTCTCAAATGTTGTCACTTTAGATATTGCCTCTTCTCCATTCTCCATCTGAAACACCCAGTAGATATATGTCAAAACCTTTTGCTCAGTGCCCATATTTTTGATATTTTTTAACCTCTAAGATGTATAATAAAAGTCTTTTCACCTGGAGTTTTTATTTAATATCTTTACCTTTATTTCCTTTCCTAACAGTGTTTATTCTACTCTGTATCTAATTCAATTACTGTAACCTTAGTTTCTAGAAATTTCATTTGGTTCTTTTTATAATTGGCTTGGTACTTTTTATAGTATCCTGTGTTTTGGGTCATATTTTTCATAGTCTCTTTCATGTATTTAAAATATATTCCACATAGTTATTTTACAGCTATTTTACTGTGTGAAAAAGCACAGTAAAATATGTGGCAATTTTAATATCTGTAGTCTTTGTTGTTTCTGCTTTCTTTTTTTTTTAAATTTTTATTTATTTATGATAGTCACACACACAGGCAGAGGGAGAAGCAGGCTCCATGCACCGGGAGCCCGACGTGGGACTCGATCCCGGGTCTCCAGGATCGCGCCCCGGGGCAAAGGCAGGCTCTAAACCGCTGCGCCACCCAGGGATCCCTCTGCTAACTTTCTAATACTGACTTATTTCCTCATGTATTTTTTAGTCTTGCATGTGAGCTCTTACTTCTTAGAATGGTAATATTTGAGGCCTAATATAAGGGGAGTTTCTTCGTAGTTCACACTGACTTCTGCAGGGTCCTTAGAGGCCTCCCACATGTAGACCATTTTAAACTAAATTAGCATCTAGAACAATACAAATATCCCCAAACCCAGTTGAGGGCAGGCTTCTGGTTATGAACATTTAGAAGATATCTCTTATGACCTCTACCTAGAACAGAGAGAAAGATAATCAAGTTTGCTCACTTTCTTCTTCTGAGGAATGTTTTCTCCACTCCTTACCCAATTTTAAGGGGTCCAGGCTTTATACAGTTGGTATCTGATCATACCTTCTGCCTTAGGTGTGTTCTCGACTTTATCCCTTGTTCCTCATTACAGCCCTTGGAAAACCAAGTTCTAGCCTTCCTAGCAACTACCTGTATCCTTCACCTCTCTAGACTTTGATTTTCCTTCATGAATTTGCTTTATGGTTTGCCAGCATAGCCAAGCACTTAAAATTATTTTCTTTTTAGTCATTGCCAGCAGAAATGGGTAACAATCAGATTACAGATGGAGAAATTACAATACAAAAAGAGATTCAATTTCATTTAGGATTATAAAACATACCCTTGCCATGGATCTTAAAATTACCCATGTTGTCCTCCTCCTGATGCATTACAGGCTCATCTCAACCTGTGAAATGTGAGACCATTTGACATTGGTCAGGTGCTTTCTCTGCTGAAGTTGTATCACTTGTTGCAAATCAATAAATTAGGATGAAATGGTGTGTGTGTGTGTGAGAGAGAGAGAGAGAGAGAGAAAGAGAGAGAGCACATGTTGTTGGCAATATTTTCTTCTTAACACTTAGTTTATTGACTAGAGTTTGACTAAACAGGCAAGCATAATTTTCAGTTTGCAAATAAAACTTTTATTCAATAGACATTTTATAAGTGCTCAGGTTACAAAAGTGGCTAAAAGTTTTTTCCCTTGAGATGGTCATAGTGTACTGAAAGAGAACACGTTAACAATTATATTGCAATGTGATTAGAGCTATAATATTAAAATACATCAATTCCTGTGAAAAGGGAGTAAAGTGGACAAAGAATTGGAATGGAGTGAGAAGGGAACACAGGTCTTCAGGGAGTCCTAAGGGCCTTGTGGGACCAAATGAGGATGAGGGAACTAGGGCAGAAAGCATGGAAGAACACAAGCATATTCAGGAAATGCAAATAGTTCTATATGGCTTAGGCAGAAAGGAAAAGGGAAGACCTTTGGGTAAAGAGCAGTTCTTGTGGAAAGTAATATAGACAGAAAAGCTTAAGTTTTGGTTAGGACATGGTAAAAAAAATTAGTTCATCTGGAGAAGATGGTTTGGGGAGGGAAGTAGAGACAAAAGAAGATATCATATAATCATATAGTACATGATTATTGCAAAAGAACAAAGATGCAGAATCTCCCGTGTCACAGATTTATTATTTAAACCAATGCTTCCAAATGTTAATGTGCATAGAAATTTGCCTTGGGTCTTGTTAAAATGCAGATTCTGATTCAGTAGGTCTGGAGTGGGCCTGAGATCCTATATCTAAGAAGCTCTCAAGTGATGCTGATGCTCCTAATCCACAGATCACACTTTTAATAGCAAGTGTTTAGAATATACCATGGTTTGTCCCAAGTCACTTCTTAATTTTAACGTTAGGTTCTAGTGCTATTCTTCAAAACTCATAGCATATTGCTATATTTCTAAAGAACCAATTTTTTTAAAGATTTTATTTTTAAAAAAGATTTTATTTATTTATTCATGAGAGACACATAGAGAGAGGCAGAGACAGAAGCAGGCTCCTTGTGGTGAGCCTTATGCAGGACTCGATTCTAGGACCCAGGGATCACGACCTGAGCCAAAGGTAGATGCTCAACCACTGAGCCACCCAGGCATCCCAGAGAACTTATTTTTCAAAGCTTAATATGGGATATTCCATATATATCCCATATATATTTTATCACATTTAAACCCTAGAATTAGAGGACTAGAAAAATAACTCCTATATGGTTTTCTCTTATTTCAGGATGCATAGCTTCTGGAATCTTATTTCTTCTTTTACCAAATGCAGCATCCTTTCCAAAAGAACATTTAACTTAGTTTTCTCACTTTATGAACATTTTACATCTACAACATATAGTCCCTTTAACAAAGAAATCTTTTTTAAAATTTTATTTTATTTAAATTCATTTGGCCAATATATAGTATAACGTCCAGTGCTTATCTCATCATGTGCCCATCACCCAGTTACCTCATTTCTCCACCCACCTACCCTTCTGCAACCCTTTGTTTCCCAGAGTTAGAAGTCTCTCATGGTTTGACTTCCTCTCTAATTTTTCTCCACTCGGTTCCCCTCCTTTCCCTTATGGTCCCTTTCACTATTTCTTATATTCCACATATGAGTGAAACCATATGATGATTGTCTTTCTCCGACTGACTAATTTCACTCAGTATAATACCCTTCAGTTCCATTCACATTGATGTAAATAGTAGATATTCATAATTTCTGATGGCTGAGCTATATATATTATTATATTATTATATAATATTATATATTATATAATATATATTATATATATATTATATATATCTCACATCTTCTTTATCCATTCATCTGTTGAAGGACATTGTGGCTCCTTCCACAGTTTGGCTATTATGGACATTGCTGCTATGAACACTGGAGTGCAGGTGTCCTGTCGTTTCACTATATCTGTATCTTTGGGGATAGATACACAATGGTGCAATTCCTGGGTTATAGAGTAGTTCTATTTTTAACTTCTTGAGGAACCTCTATACTGTTTTCCACAGTGGCTGCACCAGCTTGCATTCCCATCAACAATGCAAGATGGTTTCCCTTTCTTTGCACACTCGATGAGATACCACCTTATTTATACCAGTGAGAATGGCTAAAATTAACAGAGAAGTCTTAAAACTAAGTAGAACTTATTTGAAATGTGTATCTAGATTTCAGAGAATTTTATATATCCCATAGTACCTAGCATAGGATTTTGTACACAGTGAGTGCTCATATCTGACAATTAAATAACCCTCATATACCCCAAGTTGTTTCATAAGAATTTCATAGCTACAGGGAAATAGGCTGTACACATAATCTTTTGCCTCATGTTCATGTGAATTTTGCATTTCAAAATACTAGGCTCCCTTTACTTCCAATGGGAGTTTTGCACACAGTCTATAAATCTTGCCGTTAAGACATTTTCTTTCATTATCCTAAATTTATCTTAATTTCAATCCAATTAAAAATTGTTTACTAGAGTTTTCCCCCCATATAATTGAGCACAGTATAGTTGATTTTTTAACTGTAAACATACATCTGTGAATAATTCTTAAAAGCCACAGTATATGGGAGATCTTGCAGCATAATGGAAGTAATTTATTTCCAAATCGCTCCCATTTCTCTTATGACTTGCTTGCAAAGCTTTAATAAAATCAAGTCCAGCAGGTATGACAAGAGGTTGACCTCGTTTCCTAAGCATTATGCATGCTGCTCACGCAAAAGACTCCTAAGGCTTTTACATAGCCCATAAATTCATCCATCCCCAAACCTATGTCCCTAGTTAGTTATCGTAGCAAAGAGTAGTGGCAATACAGCATGGTATTTAGAAGCATGCAATCCAAAGTCAGACTTGGGAGGTTCACATTCCATTTCTACTACTCTTCAGTCATGTGACATTAAACAGGTTATTGAAGCTTTCTCAGTCTTAATTACCTCATCTGTCAAGTAGAATAAGAACAATATCTACTTCACAGCATTATTGTAAGGATTAAATGAGTTGATGCATGTAAAAAGTGATAAATGTCTATTACTAGTTATTATTATAATCAGTATTATGGGCAGTTTTAATTTCTACCAACCCCTATAACAGCCAATTCCCAGGTAGTAGTTGGAATTGCCACACAGACAGTAAAAATCAAACATAAACATCTGCCAAATGATTATGACAATCATATCAGGGTCTGGTTATTCTGATCATCTTAGTGGTCAAATGTCATTGTTCAGCTAGTCATTTTTCAGCAAAAACCCATTTTTCAGTAAATAACCTTTTAATAGTTCCTAAACCACCTGACTGTGGTACTCTGTGTCTCAACAGACCTGCATTTTCTGTAGACATTTGAACAATGTGCCAGTTTCATCTGATTCATCAAATTGGTGTTGAAAAAAAAAAAACAAATTGGTGTTGAGCATTCATTTTGTGCAAGGAGCTAAGGTAAGCTATATGGAAGGATACAGAGATGAATATTGATGGCTATTAGAATGCCTTTCTATGTGCCAGGCACTGAGCTAGGTGAAGAAGATACAAAAAAGAGCAAAGTACATGCAATTTCTATCACTGGGGAGTTTCTAGTTTAGATGAGCAAAAAAGAAAATAAGCCACAATTATAATAAAGTGTATATGCCATACTGGGGAAGACATAGTATTATGTGAAAGAAGAGCTGGATCAAGAGGAAGTCAAGATGATGTCCAGATGGAAGTGGCATCCAAGTTGAGTAGAAATTGACCAGGTGAAGAGATAGGAAGGATACCAAGGAACAGCATAGGCAAAGGCTCAGAGGCAAAGAAGGGCCCAACAGTCTTCACTGCAGAAACTAAAAGGAGTTAAGTATCTCTGGAGTGTAAAATGCCAGAGTTAGAAGGGAGAGATGTTGGTAGAACATGGTAAGTCATGGCAAGGAGTTTGGATTTATATCTAGGGCAATGAGAAAATACAGTTTTAAGCAGGGAGATGAGATGTTCAGATAAATAGGCATTTTAGAAAAATCCCTCTGCAGAGTGAGGAATGGATGGACAAGACTTGAGACAGGAAAGCCAATTACATTGTTATGATAAAAGCAAGACCTGGAGGTGGCCTGGACTCAAACAGGGCAGTTGAAATATCAAGAAGTGAATGGTTTCAGGAAATATCAAGAAAAGAGAAACAGTAAGAGTTAATGATTGATGAAATGTCATGGGTGTGAGAGAAGAAAGAAGCAAAGATGACTCTTTGAGCTGAGATGGGGGACACAAAGTTAAGATCAAAGCCTCCTGTTCCCTGTTGTGTGGAATAAAGGTAGGACAGAGTATGATCACTGCCATAACAGAAATGCAAGCATGCAAGAAAAGCATGGAGGAATAATTCCTTAGGGACAAGGGGCTTAGAAACATCTTCAAGGTTAGGAGGCATAGGCATTGGATTAAATTTAGCTGTTAGTTTGGAAAGCTGAAAGGATATTTCCATTCTTCAGTGATGTCAGTTCTGTAGCTTGGATTTTTTTCAGTGGCCAGAGGCCTCAGGGCAGGCCAGGCTTTCAGGAAAAAGCACTGACAGTCAAAAGTCAGAGGTACCTCGATCTCTTTATCAGGACCAGGAATTCCTGCCTGAAAACGTCTGTGGCTCCATATAACATTTCTCAAGCTGCAGATATGTGAGGTCATGTCCAGGTCTTTGTCAGCTGGGGAATTGCTGCTCTAAAAGCGTACTTAGCAAAAGCCTTGCCAAAGTTGTCAGAAACAAATCACTCTCCCTACCCCCTTAATATTTCCCTTAAAAAAAAAAGACAAAAGCCAAATTTTGATGTAATTTTTCAAAGCTTTGCATACCAGATTTTGTCTTGGAGTGGATTTTGATGTAACAGCAGATCTCCAAGAAATAAGCATTGCTCTCAGCCTAGAATCTGAACACTGCCCCTTTCTACTTCTGCACTGCTAACCTGCGCTCTGCAATCAGCAACTTTCCACAGTGCTCTGAGAGCCCAGATAGGAGTTACCGGCTCTTTAAATTACTAGCCTGGCACATGTGGGATACATCTTTAACCACAGAATATGTTTTCTTTAAGGCCTTTCCTCAATTGTGAAAACTTAGATTTAATAAGGATGGAGGAGGCCTATAAATCAAACACAATAAAATATTAAATTATGCACCTTACTCCAAGTGGGGTACATATATTTTATCATTGAAAAGTGTGGGTCTGGGTATTCTGGAAATTCTGATTTCTCAGGCAGTCTGGGCTTTGGGGAACAAAGCTGCATTAGTTTTCAATTTATAGAACATGATGTTAGTGATTACATTAACTTAATCTAATATTATTTCCCATATTTAAAGACAGAATGAGAACCTTGTGTTTAGATTGTTGTTGGCTTTAAAAATATAAATGTGAATGTACATGTGTGAGTGTGTGTGTATGTGTGTGCACACATAAAGAAATAAGGGCCCGGCTGGCTTTCCATATAATAGGCTGAGTTATTAGTCCAGCTGCACATTCTGTGTCTCAGGGGATTAGAAGCGCAGCCTGAAATCTCATTTAATTACAGAGCATTGACTACCATGGACCTCTTGCATCTGGACCCAGGAATAATAGAGAGCATTTTCTTTGAATGGTTTGTAGTGTTTAGGATAGAAACACATGTAGCTCAATTTCTAACATTTGGTTAAGAACAAAAAGCAAAAGTTCACAGATGGTTAGCTCAGCCTATTAAATAATTTTACTAGAGTTTCTTGACTCTCTTCTTTGGAGGCTTAAAAAAATGGGATTCTATTTTCTTTTAGTTGTGGAGGTAAAAGGGCACAAAATTGCTTAGTTGACCTGTAAATGAACATAACGATACTACCCACCTCACAGGTTATCATGGGGATGACACTAGGGGATGAAAGGGAAAGGACCCCACAGAATATTAGGTGCTATTCAGTGTTGGTTAAATGCTATTTTTACTCATTCCTTTATGCATTCAATAAAAACTTTTGAGCACCTACTAAGTACCAACCGCTACTTCAGATGAAACAGAGTAGTGATAAGAAAGACATAATTTCAGCTCTAAGGCAGTTTACATTCTGATGAGAGTAACAGATGATATGATTCTAGAGAGTAATAAATGCTGTGAAAAATATGAAGCAGAATAAAGTGATAGACAGTGGCTATGGGGTTCCTTTGAAAAAGTCCCTCTGATAAAGCAACATTTGATGAGATGCCTGGGTGGCTCAGTGGTTGAGTGTCTGCCTTTGGCTCAGGTCGTGATCCTGAGGTCCTGGAATCAAGTCCTACATCAGGCTTCCCACCGGGAACCTACTTCTCCCTCTACCTATGTCTCTGCCTCTCTCTCTTTGTCTCTCATGAATAAATAAATCAAATCTTTTTTTTTTTTTAAGTAACATTTGAGCTGGAGACTGAATGAAATAAATGACAAGAAGCCAGCCATTGAAAGAACATTCTAGAAACTGGGAAAGGCAAACACAGTGGTTCTACACTGGGCCTATTTGAGGAGAAGAGAAGACTATAGTGGCCAGAGGGTACTGAGGCAGGAGAGTGGTATAAAGTCTTGAGGGAAAGGCAGTGGCCCAGCAAGTAGGACTAGCTGTTTAGGCCTTGTAGAGTTTGGACTTAATCATCAGAGTTTTGGGGAGGCATTAAAGGATTGTAAGCAGGCAAGGAACATGTTCTGGATTGCATTTTAAAAAGAAAATCATTCTGGCTGCTGTATGGAAAATGCATGAGAGGTAGAGTGGGGAGTGGCCAGAGTTGAAATGGAGATACCAATTAACCAGCTATTACAATAGCTGAAGTGAGAAGAATGATGGCTGTATGCAGACGGTTGCATGTAGACAGAGGAAAGCAGGCATCCCAGTGGACATTAAGCAAGAAACTGCCTCCATGACTGGAGTTCAGGGGAGAGATTGGGGTTAGAATGGTGAATGTGAGGGTCATCAGCAAACCAAAGGTCAATGGTCAACTGTCACATGGAGAGATCATGGAGGGAGGAAAAGGGGGCCATGACCACGCTTAGGAATATCCAGAAATGTGGAGGAGGAAAATCCAGCAAAGGAGCAACAAACGAACAAGGAGGGGAGGGGGTTCGTTCAAGAAAGTGTGTTCTGCATAAAGACTCCTAACTCTGGGAAACGAACTAGGGGTGGTGGAAGGGGAGGAGGGCTGGGGTTGGGGGTGAATGGGTGATGGGCACTGAGGGGGGCACTTGACGGGATGAGCACTGGGTGTTATTCTGTATGTTGGCAAATTGAACACCAATAAAAAATAAATTTATTATAAAAAAAAAAAAAGAAAGTGTGTTCTGGTAGCCAGGAGAAGGAAGTATTATTTCAAGGAAGGCACATGAATCAAGTGTAGTTGAAATGTAGAGGAAGATGAGTACTGGAGGAGAACAATTTTAGGCAACCCTTCCTCAAGGTTTTACAGGAAAGATCAAAGACATGAGAGGAGTCAAAAACATTTATTTTAGTAACTAATACTGGGTACTAGCTACAATGTTTTGCCCACTTGCTACGTGCCAAGCACTATGTACTTCATCTCATGAACATTTTAATCCTTAAAATTCTATCAATAGATATGATAATTTACTTTTACATGAGTCAACTGAGGCAAAGAGATAGATAACTGGCCCAAGACCTTGCGACTAGTAAACAGAAGAGCCAACATTGGAACTCACAGCTTTCCCATTTTAAGGCCTCTGGTTATTTCCATGAAACTGCAATGGCCAAGTGCCTAGTCTCACCCATATTCTCCAGTGGACTGTGTGTAGACCTGAAGCTGAGGCTATTGATTCAATGTATTCTTTATATGTATGCAACATAGCTGATTCCCACTCACTCCGGCCAGTGATCTCATATAACTGAAACTTCAGGGGTAAGGCAGGCTTTAGGGCACTATGGACAGAAACTCATCAAGGACCCATCTTCCTCCTTTTCCTTTGCTCTGCAATCCTCAGCACTGGCGTCATCTTTAACTTGGTTTCCTTCATATACACTGGATACCTCCTGGCGTAAATTAGCCAGATGCTCCATTATTTAGGTCCAGAAGAGATAGAAAACCTCTTTTCAAGCATAGAGAATAACCTGAGTCTTTTTGAGCCAACTAGGACCATGTCCACTTCTTTTTCAGTCATTGAGAAATTGTCAAACTTTGATCGGTGTAGGGGAACCAGAACCTTTCTCTGGAGCTCAGGCTCAAGGGATAAATTGTCAAAATCTGGTTCTATTCGAAATGGATAAGGGTTGGATGTTGGACAGAGAATGCCCAGGGTCTGACTATGGCTGCAAACCTGTGTAAGTCATCTGTGAAGAGCCACCTCACGTGTGCTCTCCCCGCAAGATCTTAGGGAACACACTAACACAGGCTGGGGAGTTACCCCAAACTTTGTCATATTCCTTTATAATGTTTCTGAGAAAGGAGTTCTGCTACATATTCCCAAGTTTGTTTTTATTTGCTATTTTCTCCCACTCTGAGATCTACAAAATTAACTAAATCTACTTTTGCCATTTCTTTTCCTTTTCTGTCTCAGTGGAACAGCTTCTCCTCCCAAGGCTAGTCCTTAAAATTACTGTTTAACCTCCAACTAAGTGTTCTAACAAATCCGCAGCAACTACCCTTGCCAGCCACCACTGGCCTCCTTGCTGCTAGTCAGTGGATGGCTTCTGTCCTTAGCTTATTTGATCTCCATGAACATCTTCCTCTTTCTTAAAATACTTTCTTCCATTGATTTCCATGACACCATACTCTCCGGGCTTTCCTATTGCACCCCTTTGCTTTCCTCAGTGCCTTCCTCTACACTCAATCTCCATCCTTGGTTATCTTCTCACTTTACATATATTTGCTGCGTAATTCACCCATTCTTGTAACTTCAGCCACTATAAATATCAGCGTTCCCTAAACTCTTTTGGGTTATGGACCCCTTTGAGAATCTTAAGAAAAATATAGACCTTGTCCCTAAGAAAAAATAGGCATAAGCACAAATTTTTCTAAATATTTTAAGAGTCTCGTGCTCCAGCCCATTAATGGAATTTTGAAAAGATTTTCCTGATCTACACCGCCAACAACTCCCAAACCTTTGTCTCTGTCCACCACTCTTGGTCAAGACTCATAAATCAGGGGATCCCTGGGTGGCTCAACGGTTTAGTGCCTGCCGTCAGCCCAGGGCGTGATCCTGGAGTCCTGGGATCGAGTCCCACATTGGGCTCCCTGCATGGAGCTTGCTTTTGTCTCTGCCTCTCTTTCTGTGTGTGTGTGTGTGTGTGTGTGTGTGTGTGTGTGTGTGTGTGTCTCATGAATAAATAAATAAAATCTTTTTTTTAAAAAAAAAGACTCATAAATCAAATTGCCTAGTTGATATCTCTAATTGAATATTCCACCAGCACCACATACTCAACATGTTTAAAACCTATGATCTTCTTCTTACCCTAAGTCTAACCCTTACAAATTTAATATTTTTATCCTCCAATAAGATTTTGTATTTTTCCTAATTGGATCTTGTGCAATTCTTGTTAAGTTTATTCCCAGATATTTTGGAAGTGCTTCTGTTAGGAATGAAATATATTTATACCATTTCCATTTCTAAGTGCTTACTGCTAGCACAAAATGAAAGCTATTTTTGCATATTTATCAAATATTCAAACAGCTTATTAAATTTTACTAACCTTTGTATTATAGTTTCTTGGATATTCCAAACATAAATTCAGAGAATTGGCAAAAGCTAGTTTATTTTCATTTTTTAATGTTCATACTGATTATTTAATGTTATTATCCAACTGCATTTGCTAATCTTGTGACTAGAAGTGTGGAATCAACAGCATGGGCATCATCTAGGAGTCTGTGAAAAATGAAGCATCTCAGCCCCATCCCCAGACCTATTGAATCAGAAGCTGAATTTCTAAAAGATCCCTAGATGATTTGTGTTCAGTAAAGTTTGAGCAACACTGCTATAGAATATTCAAGACATTATTGAATAATAATGATGATAGTAGGTGGCATTACCCAGTTCTTGATTTTAATTGAAATAGGCTCTGTGTTTCACCAGTTAAATGATCGTGGCAAATACTTTTTACAACACAAAAGTAAGTTGCTTCTCTTGCTATCTTAGAATTTTTAGAATGAATTTAGAATGACTGCTTAATGTCATCAACTTTTATATATATATGATAATTGTCTTTCTACTCTAATTTGATTAATTTAATATAATTCATCATATTCATCATATCAACAAAAGGTACAGTTCATTATACTGACAAAGTATCTTGACAATTACTGGATCCTATTTCCTAATACTCTATTTTTTTCTATATCCTAAGCAATTAGTCTCTAGTTTTTTCTTATAAGCTTGGGGTATTAAATTATAGCTGGTTTTATAAAAATAATTTGGGAACTATCTTTATCATTCAGTAGACTGGAACAGTGATTGATAAACCTAGTTTGCATGATACAATGACCTGAGAAGCTTTAGAGAAATATTAATGTTTAAGGCCTGGCTTCTAGAGATTCTGATTGGAATAGTCTGGAACTCACAAGAAAACAGTATGTTTTAATTAAAATAATAATAATAACAGCTCCACAGATAATTCTAATAAATTTCTAGGACTGAGGAACTATTGGTCTAGAATCCTCTAAATAACTTCAGAAGATTAAATACAATTTAACCATTATCTTGTCAATGGGCACTATCTAGTCACCTTCTCAACGTCTTCTATGGTAATTGGTCCATTAAAGTTTCCCATTTCTTTTTGAATGAATTTTAATAAACTATCTCCTGCTCTTTATGAGGTTAAGGGCATTTCCTTCTAGTCCCATTTTGCTGAGAGTTTTTATTATGAATGGCTATTCAATTTTGTCAAATGCTTTTTCTGAATCTATTGAGATGATGATGCAGTTTTTCTTCTTCAGTCTGTTAATATGGTGAATTACATCGATTGATTGTGAACTGTTGAAGCAGCCTCTTATGCCTAAGATAAATCCCACTTGATTGCAATATATTATCCCTTTAATATATTGCTAGATTCTATTTGTTAATATTTTGTTGAGGCGGAAAAAAGATGGAAACTCACCTTTACTGGTCATTCCTCCCTTTCCTTCCCATGTGCCTGTTATTGTTCACTTCTCAAATTCTTCATTCAGGTATTTGCTTCATTGCTTTTTTGTACTTTATCCAAATTTTCAGTTGGAATCAGAGGAAGAGATAGGTCATGGAGGGTTTACTCCATCTTTACTAGCACCAAATGTCTGTCACTCTTTTTGTGTGTTTTTATAAACAGCACATCAATCTATTCTTAAATAGGTGAATTCAGCCTATTCAGTCATGCAGCTCACATTCTTGATTATGTTTTGTCTTTGTGTACATTTTTATTGTGCTTTCTTTTTTGTCTTATGTTTTATTTCTGTTGTTTAATTATTCCCTGCCCCCATCTCCTGTTACTTAGGAATACTACTGCAATTTTTCAATTCATAAATATTCACTTCTCCTTTCCTGGGGCTCAATACCAATCATCTTTCATTCAACTATTACATAAAAAGTAGATACCAACTGTTCTCACTCCAACAAGGCATTGGTCTTTCATTTCTTTATTCCTTTTTCCAATAAGAAAAGATCTTTAGAATATTCTTTCAACACTTCTTCCCCAAACCAAATGAATCATTTCCCATGTTTTTATTTTTCTTCTTTACCTCCTGTTATACACTAGGTTGTACAGAAATTTGGTACTTCATTTATTTCCAAGCTAGCATTATTTGTTTGCAGTACAGGAGCTCTATTCTAGGATCATTGTCTTAGCCTTTGTGTTATGTGTAATGATTATGCACTTAGATAGATGGGAAGATACTCTGTACTCCTTTGCTTTTCTTTGTGTCCTCCTTCCTCATCTTTCCTTATCTTGAATTCTCTGTTATACCTGATCTCATTTTGGTTATAGTTCACAATTTCTTGCTTATAGTCTCTTTTCAAGCATTTTCCTCAGACTTGTTAGAAAGATAATATATTCAGAATATATAATTTTTCGTACATTTGCAAACCATTATATCCCAATAAATGAATCTCAGAAACCTAATGAGCATAAGAAGCCAGACACAAATAAGTATATGCTGGAATAAAGGGTAAAGGAGAGAAAATGAGTGGGAAATATCAGAGAGGGAGACAGAACATGAGAGACTCCTAACTCTGGGAAACAAACAAGGGGTGGTAGAAAGGGAGGTGGGTGGGGGGTGGGGGTGACTGGGTGACAGGCACTGAGGGGGGCACTTGATGGGATGAACACTGGGTGTTATGCTCTATGTTGACAAATTGAACTCCAATAAAAAATAAATAAATAGATAATAAAAATAAATTTAAAAAAAAGGAAAAAATGAGTATATGCTGGATGATTCCATCTATAGAAGTTTAAGAATAAACAAAATATTATATATATATATAATAATGTTATAATGGTTGGAATAATGGTTACTTCGTGGAGAAGAATGAGAACGTCTACTGGGGTGCTAGAAATGTCTGTTTTTTGTTCTATGCAGTAGTTATATGTGTTTATACATATGTAAAAATTACCAAGCTGTATGCTTAAGATTTTTATCCTTTATTATATATGACATATGCCTCAATTTAAAAAAAAACAGGTTTAAAGGGGATGAAAACATTAATTAATGACTTAAATATGAAAGAAAATTGAAAGAACCAAGAATGTCTTTCCTCCATAAAAAGCACCAGACCAAAAACTGTTAAAGGCAATTTCTAGCAAAACTTGAGAACAAATATATTTAATGCTATTTAAAATGTTCTGATTTTTAAAGATAAAGAAATAAAAAGATTCTCAAGTCATTCTGCAACATGAGAAGATGACCTCATATTTTTGCCTTTAAACTGGCCAGAACAAAGAAGCATCAAGTACTCACATTCTTTTTTTTTTTTTAATTTATTTATTTATTCATGAGAGACACAGAGAGAGAGGCAGAGACATAGACAGAGGGAGAAGCAGGCTCCTCACAGGGAGCCAGATGTGGGACTTGATCCCAGGACCGGCATCAGCTCTGAGCCAAAGGCAGGTGCTCAGTCACTGAACCACCCAGGCACCTCAAGTACTCACATTCTAAAGAAAGCTGCAAATAGTTGGAGACATCTTGGTTTGTTAGGAGTGGCTAAACTAGTCTTCCTAAACCAATCTGGTCTCCTTCCATTTAAGAGTGGTAGAACAAGGGAAAAGTTGAGAGGGCAGTTGGGCCTCCTCACTCCCAACCCCCTCCCCACTCCCCACCACCCACCCCAGGACCCTTTAGCTACAGGTTAAACTTGATCTGGACAGAAACAGATTCAAACAACTAAGAATGTACATAGTTGACATCTATCCTGTGAGCTCAAGTTATTAGGATCCATAATACCCAATTAGAATTTCCATCAAAGACTGGTCACCATGTAAGTCAATAATCCATGAAAATATTTTTAAAATCTATTTAAAAGCCAGAAATCAGTTGGAAAACATGACATACCAACTGCATGCTAGTCTTTTACAGACAATAAACATGAATTTTAAGAAAAAGATCAGTGAAGACAAAACCCGTTTATGTCAATCCAGGTTCCTCCTATTATAGAAAAAGCATCTTCTTCTGAAACACACTTACATTTCTTCACTAAGGGCCTAATTTCAGTCTTTCTTTTTGAACTCTGTGCAAATGAAATTTGTGAAGCAATCATTGCATTTGCTGAAGCTGAGGGTCTGTTTGCATTTCCATTCATCTCCTCATTGCTGGGTTCTGCATTCAGGCATAGGGAGAAAAAAAAGCTAATAAAGCAGCAGGCCTTGGTCTGAAATCAGCACTGAGAGTATCAACCCACGTAGAAATAGATCTTTTTGTAAGGTTGAATGGGGCTGATAAAATAATAGATTGTCCTGCTGTGTGGAAGCTATGGGGATGCAGCTAATGGGACTCACACAGGTCCTCAGAACCCACCTAGCAGTTGCAGCAAGAATCTGATGAAAAAGCAAGCTCTAAGTAAGGTGCTATAGGTAAATTAACCCAATATGTAAAGTGTGTGTGTGTGTGTGTGTGTGTGTGTGTGTGTGTATTGGGAGGCAAAATTAACCATTAACATACAATGGCTTGATATATCTCTTCTTCTACCAATGCTTTAGCAGTCATTTTGGAAATATGCCCCATGTTTCAACCATACTCCTGCTGAGAGAACAGGCTCCCAGGGACAGAGGGGTGTATTTGTCATTAAAACCAGTCAATTGCATTGTTAAATTATACAAATATTTCTATGCAGTTATCAACAAAAATGTAATTTTCTGAACAATATCACACAAACAAAACACTTTTGGAGACACTGCAGAAGTCAAAATGTTCATTTTGAGTCCCCAATAATTAGACTTTTCTTTGTGCTGTCTAGCTCATTCAGCATCTTAGGACCCAAGCAGACATATTCTACAGCAGGAAAGTATCAGGTCAACTTCAGCATGTCCTCTAGGCTGACCTATGGCTCTTGGCTCTGTCCCTCTTATTCTGACAGACAGGAAGAATGCACAGGGAATGTCTCATTTGGATGTGGGAGGCAAAGGTGGTGGTAAAAAGAGTTGGTAACCATACAATGAGTACACATTAGGCAAATTGAAGTGTGGTCGGTGGGGGAGGCCCCTGATCTAAGAGGAAAGAGTAAATAGCTCTTGCTAAGGTATAAATAACTAATAAATACATTCTCACTGTAAAGCCAAGTATGCACATGTTATTTCCTTTTGTAGGATTTGTAATCACTTCCTTTAGCTTTTTTTCATTTTTACCGAGAATAGAATTTTTTAGCTTTTTTAGCTTTTTTTCATTTTACCGAGAATAGAATCTTAAGTTAATGGAAAGAGTTAAAATGCTAGAATATGGAATCTTGGGTTTACTAATCTACTAAGGGACACTGCCCTTCTGGGAGTCTGGGGAGGTTATGCTGTGTGGCTCCTTACACCTTGAAAGTGCACTACTGACCCTACCTTATCTCAAGGTCTTTCCAGGATACAGGGCTATGTGTGCTTCTCTGGTCCCTTTAGAAAGAATTAGAATATTAGGACATAATGCAGCTCCTCAATGTAACTCCATGTTAGGTCCTGAAAAAGTCAAACATTGGGGTATTGAGGAGGCAACCAGGGATAATCCAGCAGGTCCTAACACATGTCCCTGTGAGCCATGTCGCAATCAGCTCACAAGCTAAAATAACTTGAGTTTGTAGAGAGCTGGGAACAATAGCCCAGACTGGGCACTCATGGCCTTGAACGGAGGCCCCTTCTCTGAAGGGCTTGGAGACCTGGTGGACATGAAGAACATTAGCCGTCATTCTAGACACATGGAACTTGGTATTTCTCCTACATAGATTTCTTGTCTGTTTTAATCAAAAAATGTTGGTTGGAGGAGGGGCCTGAATGTTAGAAGGTACTTTTCAGATAGGAGCAAAGGAGCAGAGCCCAACATCCACATAACTGTATACTCTATTCTCTTCACTTGCTCTCTAAGATATATCTACATCCTCACCAATGCAGCATGACCAAACTCAAATTCTCATGGGTGACTGTAAGTGACATTGGTAGTAGTACTTCTTAAAACTGCTTCTGGGCTTATTGTGCTGTCATGGTAGGTATTTAATAAATGTACTAAATGATAATATTCTTCCTTAAGTTGTTTCTTATCTCTCACATATGACTATATCTTGTTTCCGCATTAGGATCATAAGCAGGGACATGTCACATTTTATTTGCCTTACGGTTCCTCAGAGAACACCATACATAGAGTGCTCTGAGAAACACTGAATCCGTAATACTTTTCTGTGCTTACAAATAGACAGACATTTTCTATTTATGCTTATTTCTTCATTTACATTATTCAATATTCAAACTTTCACCTGCAATGCCTGCTAGTATAACACACCACCCCCTAAGTGGAATAAGTCTTTCTAGTTCAGGTGGAGAGCTGCAAGACACAGAACATATGATCAATTTTATATGCTATTTTGATAATTCATATCCTCTTACTGAGAAGAATTACAACCAAAAGAAAAAAAAACAGAAACATTGTCCAGTAGGTAAATATAAATTTTTTCTCATTCCTTATATTTATCCATTTTCAAGACCACTTTCCATTTATTTAGTTCCCTTTTCTGAAGTGATTCTGAGAAAAAATAAAAGCATATTTCCCTTGAGGTAGTCTGTTTGGAATGAATTATTCAAAGGGCAACCCAGTAATGTGTGGGCTTCCATAGGTAACATGGCCATCCACTACTTTAAGAAAACACAATATAAATAGATAAAGCAGTTAGCAGGTAATTACATGCATTAAAGAAAGATTTTTCCACTTTCTAGAGAATTACTGCAAGCTCCCACATTGCATTGAACATGAATTTCAACTTTTAAATTCTGATTTGCATAAAACTTTTCATAACAGAGGCATACCTATAACAAGAATTTCTCCTATGCCAGGATTTGGCATTGGCCCACACAGACTCCTTAACTGGCAGCAGATATGCATTTCAAAGCCTTTTTGGAAATGCCAATCCTATACTGAAAAACCTGTGTGAACTGCAATTAGAAAAGCCAAACCTAAGGATGAACATTATCTGCTAATTATAATGAGGAGGAGCCTGAGGGAGAATCTTCTAATCCAGAGAGATTGCATCTGCATTTGAAAGAATGATGTCAGACCCTACTACAGCTGTGACCCTCAGGTCTAAGCCAATCAAAGGCTCAGTGTGCAGCTGAGCTTGGTCATTTGTTCTCCTAGATCTTATCAGGCTTGGCTCCTTCTCCCATTAGAACTCCCCTTTCTCACTTGCAGCCTCAATTTTCTTCTATTCACAAATACCAGAATAGAAAGGAGCTTAAAGGTCTTCTAATCCACTGATTTTGAAACTTGATTTTTTTTTTTTTTAAATAACCAAGGATCCTTTCCTCAGATGAAGGCTCACCCAGAAACCCAAGGTGTAAAACAGAGCCACCTGAACGTGCTCGCAGAGGGGAGCCAGGCCAATAGTCCACCTGCAGCACTGACCTGCCCCCTCCCAATAAAGACTTCAAGATAGAAATGCTGCTCCCTCCACAAAGGAATGCAGAAATCAGAGGTTGGATTCTGTGTTTTTCCAGAAGGGCACTACTGGCATTTGGAGCAGAAGCAACCTCACTGTGTAGGATTGATTCTGCATGGTAGTCACTGAACTTCCCTAGCTAAGTGCCTGTAATGCCCTCCCATAATTGTGTTGACCAAAATCAGCTACTGAGGGAGAGTGGTCTGGTTCCACCAGGGCTGAGAATAACATGACCCTGGCATGATAGGCCCTCCATTAATCAGAGGACAAGGCCAGGATGAACTCAGGTTCCCTAACTCCCAGCCTATTGTTTCCTCTCCAGCATGTAGATTTTCCTACCAGCTACAGGTTTTCCTTCCCTTACACCTTTTGAGCTTTGTCCTAACAGTTTGGCCCCTGTCTACTGAAATTTGGCTTCTACTTATCCATGAGGCTGCCTTACCATACCACTTGTTGCTCCCAGTGTGGAAGCCAAACAAGCTCTCCTATCTAGGAATAGAGATTAATGTAGACCAAAAAAAAAAAGATATCCTAGCATTTTCTCCATTTATAGTTAGCACAAACTTAACTCCTGACCCCATGACAAATGCAGCTTCTCAGTGAGATGTGCTTTTCAATTCACTAGTCCAGAAAAACTGATTTATTTTTTCTTCATCTCAAATTGTACTGTTTGATCTGGATCATCTGTATTCTATACAATCTTGATCCTAGTAGATCATTTCGTGGCTGCCATCCTCAGCAAACAGCAAAGGCTTTGGAGTCAGAGTCCAGGTTTGATTCCCATCTCCTCCATTCATCAGCTGGGTGGCTCTCTAAAGGACATCAAGCTTCTCTGAGCCTCAGTTTTCTCATTTGTAGACTGAAAATTGTAGGAAGAAAATTTCCCTTGCAGAATCCTTGTATGGATTCAATGCAATAAAGCACCTACAGTACTTAGTGCTGTTAACTCCTTGTTAAATGGCTGGTTTCACTGTTAAGGTTATCACCTTCACCATTTCCTCACCTTGATATAACCCGTTGAATAGAGTAAGTTCCCCTGAGGTAAGTTTCATAAGGTGTCACATGGAGGTAGCTAAGCACTCTCATTTTAGATTCCCTGCTAGAGTTTCCCCTCAGCTTTCAAGCTTGCCCAGTAATAATGTTGGTCTATATTGGAGGAGAGTCGTAGACTCCCCTCTTCCTTCTGCAATAAGACTGGTAGACATCCCTGTAGTCATCCAAGAGATCTTATTTCCTACTGATAGAGGGGTCGGCAAATTTCCAGACCTTTTAAAATGGGTTTTTACCAACAGTCTATCAAGTCTCCAGAGGGAACTATCATGTCTGAGACAGCCAGGATCCTTTTATTACTGACAGTTTGAGCTGTGTGGTTGAAATCATTTTTGACAAGAAAAAAACAGGCTCAAGTACAACGAAAGCACAGACTGTCCACAGTGACCAATTTCCAAAGTTCAAAATCTGCACGAGTGCTTAATTATGTCACACAAAAAAGAATTTCCATCGAAGGTTGATGTAAATTTTTGTCTTTTGCACTCAGTGCTCAAAAACAGTTGAACAATTTCAAAAATCACAGCTATTAAGTCATCTAAGCCAAACACATTGTTCTGAGATATTTGCCAAAAGTCGTTTCCACGCACAATTTGCTTTGCTGAATCAATTAGTTTTTGCAAAGTTTTATTTGTGTAGAGCATTTGTTAGATGCTTGTTTAAAATCTATCCATATGGTTAGTGTTTTAAACAACATGTACAGATGTTAAGTGTGTATATGAAAAAGTATGCTTTATTGAAAATAGTTTAGACCCAATAAATCATAACAAATTCAATATTACATTCCATGTTGGGATTCTTTTGATGAACAGATTAAGCAGCTCTTCTTAATAGAGAGCCTGCATGTGTTTCTGAGGAAATTTTGCCCAAGGAAAGACTGGTGCAGATTCCCTAGCTATATTTCCTTGCTCTTTTTTATTCTCAATGAAACAATAATTATTCAATTAATCTTGTCAACAAGTGGAGGCTGGTTTCATTTCAGCTGTTTACTAATTATTATTGGGTAGATCTTTAGATCCTTGAAAATGTTGTCCAATTGCGACAAACTACTAATGAAGCAAGACTTGGTTAATTAGGGAATAAGAGCAATTAGCTTGTCAGCAGTTAATTCCAACAGTCCCTAGAGAAATGCTACATTTAGGGATACGTACCACAGGAGCTATTGACCTCTAAACCTTCCTCCTTTTCTGTCACCGCTGTTTAATGGAAAGTCACTTATTTTGTCAGGCTAATAACTGAGATAATGAAGTAGCCTATGGCTCCAGCTTGCTACTCTGTTTTTCTCTTGCTAATTTTAGAAAGTTTAAAAATAGATGAATGGATCTATTTTGGACATCATTAGAAAAGGAAAACCAAGGTGGGACTTCACAGAATCCATTGAGGCCTGCTGGCCACCCCCAAAGTTATCTGGATCTCATTAGTTGTCACAGAGCTTTCTCTGCCAAGAAAAGTTGGTTGTGAAAATTTTAAATTAAAAGGCTTTTATGATCCAACCAGTTTTGTTTGAAAATCTGATTTAATGGGATGAGAGAGGATGATTCTGAAAGATATTCTCTTTTTTCCACATTTACTGACGATTACTATCTTAAAAAAAAAAAAACAGTGGGATTAGGTAATTCATTTGTAGCCTTTTTTTGTGAGGGAAAGATGGGTGAGGCTGGGATGAGGTTTATTTATAATAGATCTTTAAAAATATCTTAGGGCAACTTGACAAACTTAACTTTACCAAAGAGTAATAATATTTTTAAGATTTATTTATTTACTTTAAAGAAAGGAGAGGGACACCTGGGTGGCTCAGCAGTTGAACGCCTGCCTTTGGCTCAGGGCAAGATCCCAGGATCAGGGATCGGGTCCCACATGGGGCTCCCTGCATGGAGCCTACTTCTCCCTCTGCCTCTGCCTCTGTCTCTGTCTCTGTCTCTCTCATGAATAAATAAATAAAATATTTGAAAAAGAAAAAGAAAGAGAGAGAGAGCAAGAGTGGGAGGGCAGAGGTAGAGGAAGAGAGAGACTCCCAAGCAGACTCCATGGTCAGTGTGGAGCCCAACTCTGGGCTCTATCCCACAACCCCCAAGGTCACAGCCTGAACTGAAACCAAGAATCTGGCACTCAACCAACTGTACTACCTAGGCAACCCCCTCAAAGAGTAATAATTTAAGTTGCGATGATTGTTCTGATCTTGGACCTCCCAGTTTCAGTGTAAACTCTCTGAGGAATATTCTCTCCACATCTAGACTGTGGCTGAATCTGGCTGAGACTCCAACTGAGATAATGCACTGAACCAATTTGCTGTTTCCTGTTTCCTCATTCTTCCAAAAGACTGAAATAGGAAAGTGCCAGCCCTGCCTCTTGGAAGACCAGTCACAGGCCATGGTCTGTCTTCCCCATGACATGCTTCAGAACTTTACTTAACTCACCTTTATTTTTCTCCTTGGGAGCAAAGGATATGGCAGTAACATGGAAGTGGAAATGAAAATGAGGGCAACCAATACGATCTCATCCTGTAGTTTTGCTGAAGTTGTCACCAATATTAGAAGTGTTGACCATGTTGGAATTCAAGGGGCCCAATAAATAGCACCCTCTTTTCCTGTCCTGAATTTAGAACCAAATAAGAAATAAGACAAAGGGGTAAGATGGATAGATAGGAGCCCATTTTATCTTGATTTTAAATTGATAGAGTTCAATTCAGATTTTGCTACATTTTCAAGGGAAATTACCTCCATATCTTAATTAACAAAATATAATACCATTTAAAACATCAGATTAGGGATCCCTGGGTGGCGCAGTGGTTTGGCGCCTGCCTTTGGCCCAGGGCGCGATCCTGGAGACCCGGGATCGAATCCCACATCAGGCTCCCGGTGCATGGAGCCTGCTTCTCCCTCCGCCTGTGTCTCTGCCTCTCTCTCTCTCTCTCTGTGACTATCATAAATAAATAAAAATAAAAAAAATAAAAAATAAAAAAAAAATAAAACATCAGATTAGAGATGTGGAAACTATCAGAATATGCCTTTTATCACATACAAGCAGGTGTCCTAATAGGACAAGGCCCTAAAATTAAAAAGACTTACGCACCCAGTATCTAGACTGCCAAACCACATCATGTGGAAAAACTGCCCATGCGAGCAGAAAGTGTGTTCCTGCTGGTGGCTGCACACTGCAGAAGAAAGGGCTGACTTTATATGTCCAGCTTCTCTTTCCAAACTCAGTAATCAGATTAAGTCACTCCTCCTTAAGGTGGAGTAAAGTGGAGAAAGGTGTATTCTTGCAGTTGTGTTTCCTAAGGAGGATTCTTTCCATCTGAGTAGGGAAGAACTCTTCCTTCTAAAAGACATTACAGATATAGGTGTTCCATATGATAACATTTTTAAATTTCATTAAGAAATTAATAAGAGTACAGTAAAATTTTAATCAAATGTCATTAATTTAAATATTAGGGTATTCATAACTCTTGCATTGTCAACAAGCAAAGAATCTGTAAAGCACATTCGTAGTGTTTACAGAAATTTTGAGGGACTATACTGATTTCTCAAGAGAATGTATTAATTTTAAGACATTTCAAAATACTCCAATAAAAAAAGACCATGCTAATTATAAAATATTGTTATCTGTTGATATATCTCACATAGAGCATAAGTATTTTGTTTTTGTCAGAACAGTGTCTATGAGAAACAAAACTAACTCAATTGTTTTTATTTAACTTCTTTTTTTAAGATTTTATTTATTTATTTATTTATTTATTTATTTATTTAAGAAGGAGAGAGTGCACAAGTGGGGGGAGAGAGAGAGAAAGAAGCAGACTCCCCACTGAGCAGGGAGCTGGACGTGGGACTCGATCCCAGGACCCTGGGATCATGACCTGAGCAAAAGGCAGAAGCTTAACAAACTGAGCCACCAAGGAGCCCCTATTTTACTTCTTGATATGCACATATTCTACCAATATGCTCTACCCTTCACTTTAGTGATGAGTAAAGAAAGACTGAAAGGAAAAGGAGCTGTGGGCTGCTTTATCTTTCCCTTTCCTTTTGTGTCATCATTTTCAGCATAAGTGATTGACTAATACAGGGGAGTAATGCAAGTAGAAGGAGATATGATAGGGTTCCCTGGTATTTGTGTGTCTTAGAACATTATTGCTTTCCTCCTGCATTTGAAAGAGATTCTGGCAGTGTGTTTGTTTGCTTGTATGTTTGTTTGTTTGTTTGTTTTAGAAAGAAAGCATGTAAAAAAATAAAGAAAAGAAAGAAAGCATGTACAAGCAGGGAAAGACAGAAGAAGGAGAAAGAGACTCTTAAGCAAGCTCCACACTCAGCATGAAGTGTAATGCAAGACTCCATCTCACAACCCTGAGATCATGACCTGAGCCGAAATCAAGAGTCAGTTGCTTAACAGTTGGAGCCAGCCAGGTTCCCCCAAACAAATTCCGGTTTGAACAGAAAGTGTGGTTGTTGGGGGCTGATAGGTACCCCACATAGCCTGTTATTCAGTCCTGGATGTATCATGCTTACTTTGTACTTGTTTTCAGTGCTGCTAAACTCTCATGAATTGTGGCTTCACTCAAATTCCATGCTTATGAAGATATGAACATGGTATCTACAAATGGGGCAGCTGGGAGAAGAGGGAGCTATATTATACATACCTTCTCTGCTCGAATGCATGCTTTTTTGTTCCATCAGACTTAATATATGAAACATAAATTCAAAAACAAAATTACTAAGAATTTCAAAATAGAGACAGCAGAGAGATAAATCAAGTGTGGGGCCCTTTCTAACGCAGAGTTCTGTGCAGTGGCACAGGACACATGCCCAAGAAACCAGTTCTAGGTAGGAGGTTGGACCTAAGGGGTTTTAGGCCACAGAAAGGAAGGCTGAATTCCAGGATAGTGAACTGAAAATGAGGAACAGGAGGTGGAACAACCCTTAATTCTTGCTTTAAGCAATTGCTCTCACTTTTGCCAGGAAGTAGGAGTACCAACAACAAATGGGCCTTGTACCAACAGAACACCAGGCTGCAGGCTATTGCTGGCAAGAGTATTAGAGGTGACTTACCCTTCAATAAATACAAAGTAATTCTTCTTAAGTTGTTATTCAGCATTTTATGGACCCAATTTAGCTTTTGTGCTAAATTACCTTCCACTAAGCACAAAAGTATGTGAATTTTTGTTTCATTTTTGTGGGCATCTGGCAACAACCAGTCTGGTTAAATAAAAGTTTATTATAATTTTTCAACTGACTTAGTAAAATTGGTATAAATATGTAGGTTTGGTAAATTAAACAGCTTTCAAAGTCCTTTAAACTCATTACATTTGCAACCACTTTAGAATTTACAAAGTGCTTTTTACCTACAGAGTCCCTGTTGAACCCCCATAATAACCCTGTGAGGAAGAATAGGCAGACATTATTAGCCTGTGTATGGGCATGTTTACCAGACCTCTGAATTGAATTCCATGAACCTACATCTCTCCATGGCCTCAGCCTATTGGAAAGGTGGAAGGATTTAATGCAAGGGAAATCAGACTGTAAACTAGATAGTGAAGGACCTTGTGCTACCAGACTCTAGAGACAAACTGTATCTCTCAGCACAGGGAAGGTAATTTGTCCAATACAGACCTCTTTATACAGCTCATAACTTGTCTCAACATTTCTAAAACAGATTTGTTGAGACTTTTTCTCAAATTGCCCCTTTTTCATTTTTTCCCATCTTTGTAGAAGGCACTTCATCCGTGTATTTGCTCTACCAACTCCTAGGAGTTATCCTTGAGCTCTCCTTTTCCTTGCATCCAATCTATCAGCAGGCTCTATCAATTCTGTAGATAAATTCAGTCTATCTGCTTCTTTTCATTGTGGCTACCCGCCCCCTGGTCCAAGCTACATTCAGTTCTTGCCTAACTTTGCAATAGCCGCAAAGCTGGTCTCCCTGCTTCCATTCTTGATCCATTGTAATCTGTTCTCCACACAATAACCATTTATAGAGCTTTATAAAATGTAAATCAAACCATTTATATACTTAAAATTTTTCAGAAGTTCTTCATGGTTCCAGAACTCATTGCCCTGACTTCCAAAGGTCTGCATGATCTGGAATTTGCATCCCTCTGCAAACCTGACTCATAGCAATCCCTTCAGCCACACTGGCCTTCTGTTAGTAGCTAGAGCCCACTGAGCTCTCTTCACCTCGGGGCTTTTGTACTTGATGGTCTCTCTGCCTGGAATGTTCTTCTGCCAACCCTTTGCAGTGCTTATTTTTGAAATCATTTGGGGGGGAATTGGCTTAAATGTCACCTCTACAAGGAAATCCTTCAATGATCTCCACATCTGAAGTGATTCTTCACCCCCAGGTATGTATGCCCTATCCAGCTTCTATTTATTCCCATCATAGAACGTATCATAATCTGTCTTATTTATTAATGGACTAACTTATTTATTGACCTTTCTCCATCAAAATCTCCATCCATCATGATGGCAAGGACCTTGTCTAAATTGTTTATCATTGTGTCTCTAGCACATAGAATAGTACCTGGAATATGATAGACACTTAATGATTTTTTTATTTAAATGAATAACAGGGAGCAAGCCAAATAGCTATATCAAAGTTGCCTAAGGTAGTAGAGATTGGAGCAACCTGACATACATCAAAGACTATGTACACATGAAGGAAATAAAAATTATGCATAAATAAAGGGGAAAAGGGACATGAACAGGACTGCAGAAATGAGCCAAAATCTGAAAAAGAATGAATACAGGCCCTAGAGCTACCTTCAGTGAGAACAATGTCCTAGTTCTTAATTCAGCATAGGTGTGTTCTAACAATAAACTCTTTTTACCAGTCACCAATCAGTTCCAAGTTTTTTAAGTCAGAAAACTGAAAGCAGTTCTGCAGTCTTGTCTTCTACTGCTATGATTTTCATCAAGATTCTGTTAAGTTACAGATATATAACAAGTTAGCATGAAGAAAAAAGGGACTTTTATTGACTTATAAAACTAGAAAGTCTAGGGACATAGTTGGTTTAGGCATAGCTGGACCTAGAAGCTCAAATTATATCATCTTTTCTCTTTCTGTCTTTCTTGATCTCCTTCTTTTTGGATATACAGATTAGATAGATGATAGATAGATAGATGATTGATAGATAGATAGATAGATAGATAGATAGATAGATAGATAATAGATGTAGATATCTATCCTTTTCCTTAAACTTCCTTCCCTACAGATTCACTCTTAGACAAGTTCTTACTTTTTTGGAAGAAAACATAGCCATAGTCACACCCAAACTCACATTCTTACTACTCTTGATCATGAAAGGAGGGATACTCTTTCTTTCCCAATGAATTTCACAGGACTCTTTTCCCTGGCTCAATTTGTTTGAGTCCAGAAGGTTAAGTCACTGTGAATGGTCATCCTAGATGACTTGTCAAGCCTTTTGGCCAGCAAGCCAGGCACAGTGACAGACAACCCATGAAAACCACATGAAAGGAGATGCTGTCAGACAAAAAGGACACATCTACTACCATACTCCACCTCTCTCTCAATTACCTTACAATTCCCTGCACACACCATGCTCTTACATATGACAAGAGTTTGCATGTGCCCCTGCCTTAGATTCCCTTCTTTCTCGGCTACCTGGCGAACTCAGGATAAGATGTTTACTTTTAGAGTACTCCATGCATGCCTCTGTGATAGCCAACTCACTTCACTGTGTTCTCCATCTTTGTTTACATGTGTCTTTCTTTGTCAAACTGTGAGAATCTTGACTTCAGGGACAGTGAATTGTTGCTCAATGTAACAGGTGCTCCATAAACAAACGAATGTGGTGACTATTTCACATTCAAAGGTCACACAATTAATGAATTCTTCAAAACTTGTGTGGCATTATAATTGTATAAGACTTATGGAGCTGTGACTATTTCAGCTATTGCAGTAATCACCTTACCTTGGGAATTAATGTTGAAGAAAAGCAAAGCAGTTCTCCACTGAATAAATACAAAAGGCCTTAGATCATTTTACTCAACTTGCGTCACTGAAGTTCTGATAACTCAGTGAACTTTTCAATTTTTTAGTTCTTTTTCACAGTCCTTCCAACAATTGACATTCCAAGCAAGTGCTTTCCAGTATGTACTTAGTGGATACTAAATAGGAGTCTGGCTGCACCAGTGACTAGAGATAGAAAGGTAAGTGAGACATGTCTCCTGACATTGAGGTGATATAGTCCATAAAGGGGTCAGACACAGTAACCTATGTGATCATTTAAGATCAGGTAAATCATATCACTCTTCTGTTCAAGACCCCCAGTGGTTTCCCTTCTTACTTGTGGTAATCTCCAGAAATGAAAAATAGGTAGACAGGTTGGAGCGATAATTATCCACAGAAGAGATCTCCATGATTTACAAGACCCTCATCTTCCACCATTTCAGTACAACCAGATTTCTGCCTCAAGCCCTTGAACTATTTCTCTGCCTGAAATGCACTTCCCCAGATACCATACTTCAATCCATCACTTCCTTTAGATCTCAGCTTAAATACTTCCATAACAAAAATTAAATTAAATTAAAATATAAATAAAAATATAAATAAATGCTTTCTTTTTTAAAAGAGGTTTTTTTAAAAAAAAATTATTTATTTGAGCGAGAGAGCATGCACACAATCAGGGAGGAGGAGCAGAGGAAGAGGGAGAAGCAGACTCCCTGCTGAGCAGGGAGCCTCATGCAAGGCTAGGGATCATGACCCGAGCTGAAGCAGATGATTAACTGACTGAGCCACCGAGGTACCCCAAATAAATGCTTTCTTAACAAAAAAGACTTTCCTGTCCAGACAATCCACCACCCAGTTCCTAGTACCATTTCTAAACCTCTGCACCTGGCTTTCTTTTTTTCAACTGCTAACTGATATATGTTTGATTTTTTTAAATAATATGTCCCTCTCTTATACACATGATCATCAGCTCCATGAAATAGGAATTTGCAGTTTTATTCATATTCAGCAAGTCATTGTTGAGTTAATGAGTGAATGGGTACTTTTTTTTGTGAATGGGTACTTTAGTACAAACTTTTTCAAGGTATACTGTACACAATTTAAACAATTATTCTCTTGGGGTACCTGGTGGCTCAGTCCATTAAGCATCTGCCTTCAGCTCAGGTCATGATCTCAGGGTCCTGGGATTAAGCCCCATGTCGCGCTTCCGGCTCAGTGGAGAGTCTGCTTCTGCTTCTCCTTCTCCCTATGTAGCTCCTCCTGCTTATGCTCTCGGTCTCTGTCAAATAAATAAATAAAATCTTTTTTAAAAATAACAATTATTACCTTAAAATTGCACTGATGATATCTTTTACTAAGAACTGAATCCCAGTATTTACTTACTAGGGCCTAGCTCTAGCTAGTGAGGACATTTCTCATTTCTAGAGAACCATTAAAACCAAGACACTGAACTATATGATGTGAAGCATTCAGATAGGGTTAAAATAAGATTAAGACATTAAGGAGACTTTGACCTAGTAGGAGAAAGAAAATTCATACCTGACCATACAAATGTGGTTAGCCCAACAGGAGTCCAAAGACAGAGCATGTCATGAAGGCTCAGAGGAAAGGCATTTCTTGCAGGAGGATCAGAGATTTGAGGGATGAACTGGTGTTTCAGTTAGGAAGTGAAGAGTAGGGGTGTCTGAGTAGCTCAGTCGGGTAAGCATCTGCCTTCAGCTCAGGTCATGATCCCAGGCCCTGAGATCAAGCCTTGCATTGGGCTCCCTGCTAGCAGGGAATCTGCTTCTCCCTCTCCTTCTGCCCCTCCCTCCTGCTTGTGTTCTCTCTCTCTCTCTCCTCTGTGTGTCAAATAAATAAATAAAGTCTTTAAAAAATAAACTTAGAAACTTAAAAAAAGGAAGTGAAACGGGAATACATTGGATACATGTATTCCAATGTATGGGATACATGGATACATGGGAAAGATAATTATCCACAGAAGAGACTTAGGAAACAAAGTTATGAGACCACAGGAGAAATTTAGTCTACCTTGGCTAACACTCCTGAGTATACAGGAGAAAAAGGTGGAATGATCCTTTGAAGTCAGAGGAGCCTGTGAGTATAGTGGGTAGTTTAGGTTGTGGGGGCAGGTGTGTAAACCTGTGCTCAAGTCCACACTGGGCCTCATGGACAAATCTAACATTTCTGAAACTGATTCTTTAGCTAAATTCAGATATCAGTACCTCCTTATCAGAGTTCCAACACAATAACATATTTGAAAGTGATGCCACATGTTATATTTCAGTAATATGGTTTTTTGCTTGCTTATTTTTGAGAAGATATTGTCTAGTCATGGAAGCAATTTGAATGAAGGAATGACATAATTAGAGCTTTTCCTTATTATCAAATTATCTGACAGATCCATTGTGACTTGGTTTTCTTTTAACCCAGTGTTTTTGAAATGCCGAATGCAATTTCAGCCCGACGCTATTCCCCTATATGTCAACCAAAGACATAGTGACATTAACCTCTATGCATATGCATAAGACATATGCATAAGACAGACTATTTAAACTTAAACATTCAGAAAAAAATCTGAAGAAGTTATAAAGTGGTAGAGCCTGACTGGGTTTTATGCTGCCTCTTCTGTGCCAATAGTTGTATGATTTTGCACAGGACACTCTACTTCTGTGGATCTAGTGGTTGGCGCTTGAGACCTAAATAAGATAATGTATTTAAAGTACTTAGTATAGAGCCTGGCATTTTAGGAAGTACTCAATAAATATTAGCTATTGTAATGTCATTGAAGTTCTCTTAGATCCAAGCCTGGTGAGGATATAAAATTTAGTAATTTGGTTTTCCTGCTCTTTGTTGACAATACGACCTCTAAAAGTTGGAATTTTGAACAGTAGTAAACTTTCATAAGTTTGAAAAATACGAAAAATTGGACTTCATCCAAATTAAAGACTTTTGTGTATCAAAGGACATTGTCAAGAAAGTGAAAAGATAATTTATAGAATGAGAGAAAGCATTTGCAAACCGTACATCTGATAAGGGTTTACTATCCAAAATGTATAATGAACTTCTGCAACTCAATAACAAAAAGACAAAGAACCTGATTTTAAAATGGACAAAGGACTTGAATAGATATGTCTCCAAAGAGGATATACAAATGGCCTACAAGCACACAAAAAAAATACTCAGTGTCATTAGTCATTACAGGAAATGGTCGATCAGAAGCACAATGAGACACCACTTCACACCCAATAGGTTGGCCATAAAAATTAAAAACAAGAACACAACACACACACATATACACACAACCCCCAGAAAATAACAAGTGTTGGTGAAAATATGTACTTTGTTGGTAAGAATTTAAAATGATTCAGCTGCTATGGAACACAATTTGGTGATTTCTCATGAAGTTAAACATAGAATTACCATATGATCCATCAATGTCCCTCCTAGGTACATACCCAAAAGAATTGAAAACAAGTACTCAAACAAATACATACATACATGTTCATAGCAATAGTATTCACAACAACCAAAAGATGGAAACAGCCCAAATATCCATTAACTGATGGTTGAATAAACAAACTGTGGCATATATATATATATATATATATATATGTATGTATGTATATATATATATATATATGCAATGGAGTATTATTTGGCCATAAAAAAATAAAATATGACACATACTACAATGTGGTTGAACCCAGCAAGCATGCTAAGTAAAAGAAGCCAGATACAAAAGATCATATATTGTATAATTCCATGTATATGAAATATCCAGAACAGATAAATTCATAGGGACAAAAATGAGTTCAATGGTTGCTGAGGCTGGGAGGAAAGGGAAATGGGGAACAGGTATTTATGGATATGAGGTTGTAAAAATGTTTTGGAACTAGATAGAGAAAGCAGCAGCATAATAGTATGCATATTTTAAATACCACTCAATTGTTAACTTTTAAGTAGTTAATTTTATGTTATGTAAATCTTATTTCAAAAATATACTGTAAGAATATTAGCATTACAGCCTTTCCTAATTAATCTCTCCTGTTTTATATACCCATAGCATCTGTTTCCTCCATAATAGCATGCTATTCCATGCGTTCTATTGGTTTACATATGCATCTACCACGGGGATCAGTAAACTATGGCCCACAGGCCAGATTTGGCCCACTGCCTGTTTTTGTATGCCCCACAAGTTAAGAATGATTTTTTAAGTTTTTAAATGATTGAAAAAATATCAAAACAAGAATAACGGGGGCAACTGGGTGGTTTAGTAGTTGAATGTCTGCTTTGGCTCAGGTTGTAAACCTGGGGTCCTGGGATCGAGTCCTACATCAGGCTCCCTGCATGGAACCTACTTATCCCTATGTCTCCCTATGTCTCTGCCTCTCTCTCTGTGTCTCTCATGAATAAATAAATAAAATCTTAAGAAAAGGAATAACATTTTATAACACATGAAAATTATATGAAATTCAAATATGAGTATCCATTCATAAGGTTGTATTAGAACTTGGTCACTTATCATTTTATGTAACATCTATGGTTGCTTTCATTCTACAATAGCTGTGTTGAGAAGTTACAACAGAGATTACATGGCCTACAAAGAGAAAAGATTTACCATTTGCTCCTTTACAGACAATGTTGTTAACCCCTAATCTACTAGATTATAAACTTCTAAGGGGGGGGCGGAAGGAAATCACTCAAGCACCCAGCCTTACAGGCATCTATTCTAGAGCTTTGAAAAATGTCTTTTGCTTTAACACCATTTTAAATTTTTTTGTATGCAAATGTGTGCCATGTGATTCCTGCTTCTATATGCTAATAAAATTGAAAGCACTAATTTCTTTATATTTCTGCAAAATTTGACACTTACTTAGTTTGATATTTAGCATATGAATTCTACAAAAGATCTTTTTTAACAGAAACTCCATGCTGCAATAAGAATTTATCATTCCCAAAAAGAGAGGTAATTTTGCAGTCTTTTAAAAAATATATAAAATAGATGTTCATGTTGAAATCTTGAAAATTACACTAATGTACCATTCAAACTTTAAATGTCAGTACATAAAACTATGTTAGTTTTCTAGCACAAAAATAAATTAAGGATTAAAAAGTTCTGATCCCTAGCATTGCTTCTCTTGGGGATAAATTCAGAACTAGTATAACATTAGTTTTTTAAAACTTCTATATTTAATATTTAACTTATTGGGACAAATAGAATTTTATAATAAGTTTTACAAAGTGAGACTATAGGTAAAGTGAGAATATGGGTAAATATGTAACCACTAAACATTCTTGGAGTAGATTTGGGGGGAAAAAAGAAGCAAAAAACTCCAAAAAACAAAAAACATAGAACTAAGTTTTTTTCCTTGATTGTAGGTGACAAATGAGCTAGAATCTTTGTAAGATAAAATGGTACTGAGCAGAAATCACTTACATTTCTCAGACACTTTACTAGCAAAATTGTTTTCTGTCTCTGACTTGTAATACCCTTCATTACTTGTGTCTCTCTCTGTTTTGCTCAGGAGATTGTCTGGGTTGCCTGGAACTACCTGTTTAATGAATCAAGCAATCAATTCTGTAACATTGATGTCCTGTGAAGAATAGCTTATTAGGAGTCCAGAGACCTCAGTATGAACCCCAGTAACTCTGGATCTGTTCTTCCAATTCCTTATCATCTATGATGAAGAAGGTGACTCCATGGTCTCTGCGAGTCTTCCATTTTAACATTCTAGGAGGCTAAATAATGTTAGATTTACGTTTGACACTTGTGATTTACAAATTATTCAGCAGATTTAGGTGAATTGTATTTTTATAGCCATTATATAGATTTGGGTTTTTTTATTTCTTATTTCTCAAATATTCTACATGCAACCTATTAGAGAAGTAACCCTATATTTAATAGGGCAGTATAGGATTTCAAAGTATTAAAAGAGCTACATAAATGTAAGTTATTACTATTAAATAAAATCACAATGTAAGACCTAGAAGAGTCTAGAATTCCCCTCCATGACTTTTTCATTTCACAGATGAGAAAACTGAATTAGGTCCAGGGAGATGAAGTTCTAGAGATTCAAGCTTTTCCATTACTCTATGTTGCCCCATTTATGGTTAGGAATTGCATCCCAAATCCTTACAGTTCCTGCAATATTTACCTATATTGGCTTTTTCAATTATAACTTTTTCAGGCAGTAGTCTGTTTTCCCACACTCTTAACTTTCTTATTCCCATGGCTTGATTTCAACCTAGTCTGTGTTTCTGCAAAACACTGCCTTCTCTGTTTGGGCTTATCAACTAGTGACATCTAAGTAGTGTATTTATATTTCATCCAAGCAAGAAGTATATAGCTGATTAGAATTTAGGGCTAATAACATAAGATGAAGAAAAAGAAACAAAGATAAAATAAGGGGAAAATCTTTGCCTTATTTGGACCATTTTGATGTCAGATTTTTCTTCAAAACTATGGTTTCGTATAAAGGGACATAAATTAATCTGTCGAATTATATCTTATTAACCAAAAAAAAAAAAATCATCAACGGTAGTAAGATACTCCTGGCAAAAGTCCATTCATTCAGTCATTCAATAAATATTATGGACCCCTATAAATAGCAAGGCATTGTAAGAGATTCTGAAAAAAAACAACAGACTGAGTTCCTTCCTTCCTAGGAAGGTATTGGAGAAATAATAATAATGACTCACATTTATTGAGTTCTTACTATATCCCCTGTGTAAAGTGTCTTACATGAATGATCTCTTTTTTTTATTTTTTTTAAATTTATTTATGATAGGCACACAGTGAGAGAGAGAGAGAGAGAGGCAGAGACATAGGCAGAGGGAGAAGCAGGCTCCATGCACCAGGAGCCCGACGTGGCATTCGATCCAGGGTCTCCAGGATCGCACCCTGGGCCAAAGGCAGGCGCTAAACCGCCACGCCACCCAGGGATCCATGAATGATCTCTTTTGACTGATCTTTATGCAACATGTTATATCCTATTAGATTTTATTGTTGTTAAGTTTAAATGATATCCTGGATAAAGCTTCTAGGACAGTGTCTAGAGCATATTAGATTCTCACAAAATATTAATTACTTCCCTGATCCCCTTTTATTTTACAGAAAACATCACCATTTTCCCTCTAGAAAATATATAGTGGATTTCTGGCTGAATGAATAATACAACCAAAAGAACTAGCTGATTATAAGAAAAACCTCCAAATCCAAGATGCAGCTTGAGCAGTGGAATGAAGTTTGGCAGAAATGGATGCTCATCTGAAGGAGACAAAGGCTGATGCACATAAGAGATGGTTGGAAATGAGAGGTAAACATAGTTGCTGTACCATACAGAGTTGAGACAAGAAGAGGTCTGGGCTCTGCTTAGTCATGGAAAGACTCCTGCAATCGGGGGAGGCCCAGGTCCAAGGAACACAGTGAAGAAAGTGTGGGCAGAGGCGCAAATGACAGATTGGAGTCTGTTTCATGATGCCCCAGCCTAGAGCCTTTACAGCATGGCTTCCAGAACCACAAGAGACCAACACTTTCCACAGAATGGGGAGGAAGTTGCTAGAACAAACACTATCCTGAAACTTGCCCCAAATCTGAACCTAATCAAACCCCAATGTTTTCCTGAGGTTAGAAAAAGCCTGGCTTAGCATTTTTAAAACAATATCTATTTGCCTTTTGTCTCCCATTTGCAGCCAGAAGTGGAAGTTCTAAAAACCCATTAAAAACTTTGGGTTTTATTTTGTATTTATTTCTTTACTATATGCATTGCCTAGCCAAAACCAGAAAATGCTGGAATGGCACAAGTTCTTTCTCCTGAGATATCTAGATCAAAGTCGTTTGGAACTGCCTTGGCTAAGCAACTGAATTTTTCCATTCTTATCCAAACCAATGCTTTAATCCCTCACAATTTACTCATATGCATCCACCTTCTCAAGTGTTCTGAGGCATTTCTTTCAGCACACATGTTGGCCTTCAAAGGGTAACAAGCAATTGTGTGCTGGCAAAAGCTATATTTTCAAGTTCATACCTCCCTACTATCATCTAACAAAGAGAACAAGAACTTCTGGCAATTTTGTCCACTCTAAGTTCTCTACAGAATGAAAATATAGGAAACACAACGCCAAAGACCCTCTTGCATAGAGATTTATTATTTTTGCAGTACATTTTACATTGCTAAATTATCCTCCCCTCTCATGTTGAGAAATCACTTTGACCAAGTAAAAATTTAAGACAGTTCATGTTATTCAACCAGCAAATTTATCAGAAAACTGGTCTCATTTTTTTCTTAAGGTTTTAGAGCAGTATCTCTTGGGTGTCATCTAAATCTGCCCTCAGAAAAGTAACATTTTTGTTGGGTAACCAACAATTTACACTTATTGACCCATAGGTCACCTTAATTCTAAGTGACTTTTATCTATAGATGCATTATCTTTCAGGAAATTATTGAGAGTCTAAAGTGTTAGATGTCACAATCTTAATCTTATCTTCATTAAAAATTTTTTAGTTTATCTATGATAGATTTTTACTATGGAAATTCTTATCTTGATGTTTATACCCATGTGCTATAAGAGCAAACTAGAGTTTGTCTTACCAAAAAGTCAATTCTTGGGATGCCTGGGTGACTCAGTGGGTTAAGCATCTAACACTTAATCACAACTCAGGTTTTGATCTCAGACGCATATTGAGTTCAAGCCCATATTGGGCTCCACGCTGGGCATGGAGCCTACTTTAAAAAAAAAGTCAATTCTAAGAGAACAATTCCATCTTTTCAATAAGATGAAGAAACTTAATGATGTTGTCCTACTCAAATCTGCTGAGAAAACATCATGGTAATGCCCATCCTTGCCTATAACCTATTTTAGCCTCAGCTCCTCTTTGGGTATGAATATTTCTTTAAAGATTTTATACAGCCTTGGCTATTCCAGTCTGTGTATGCGAAGCCATGTTCATTAGCACAATCTTTCTCTAATGCCAAATGGAAAACATATTTATGATCAGATAGATGGACTTCTAAGGTCAGCATCCCTGTCTCAATTTCTGACGTTTCCAAAATATACAAGTGATTCTTTAGTTTTATAAACCTCCACCTGCTTCTTCCTTTCATGTAATTTGCCTTTGTTCAGTTATTTTGTGCCACCCCTGGAGTGTTTTCAAATATATTTCAAACCCCCAAGCAACCCCATTTCAGTTGATTGACTTCGGAGAACTCTAATGCTGGCCAGGCACTTTGCTGCAACCCCATTTAGACTCAGCAGGAAGAGCAGATTTAAAAGGCAGATTACGTTTTTAGCTTTTTAAAAACTGCTTTATTAGAGAGGCTAAAAGCCACAGTGGTGGTAAGCTGAATTCTTTTGAAATACAAGCAACTTCAAGACATCTAGGGAGCAGTTCCTCGCCTGTGGAGCTCCTCCCTTTGGGTTTCAATGATGGCAGGGACCAGCTGATTTCAGGCATTTTTCTTAAGGGTTCTTGTAACTCCAACAACAGAATTCAGAAAAGTACCAAAGAGGTTTCATTTAAGGATCGGAGGCCTTTGAAAAGCTGCTCATGGAGGTTCCCACCCCTGGACTTCTGGCAGGCCACTTTGTGCGAAAGGATTGGTTATCTACTGACCTCCATTAATTGTAGGGTTTGGCCAAGGGACAGTAGGTAGAGAACAATGGTGAGTATGAAAATACTCCTTGGAGAAGAAGAGAGAAAACCTATAAGTCTGATTCCAAAGGCAGGCAGCTAGGACTCTAAATGGATAGATACAGAGATAGGTATGTAGGTAGGTGATAGATGATAGATAGATAGATAGATAGATAGATAGATAGATAGATAGATGATAGGTAGATACATAGGAAGATAATTGGAGGCCACAGTAGTGGCTATTGCTTCACCTGTCATCTTAAAACCAGTGCTACAGTGTGTCAATGCCTTCCCTTTCACTTATTTAAATTACACCAAAAGCTGCTTGTAAAGTGGTTGAAAGTCGATTAAAAGAAGTTGGGTGTAGTGAGATTTCTAGAATCAATGAAATTCTATATGGAAGGTTTGTTCAGAGGCTTGGAGATGAAATGACTAAGACTGAGTTTCAAGAATGTTGATAGAGAAATTGCACTAAGAAGCATAGGATCCTATTTAAAGGTAAAATACAGGCTTAAACAGAGGTCTAACTAATCAGAGAGGACAAATATTTGGCATCTGTGCTACCACCCACTTCCTCTGTGCCCAAATAGAACATTAACAGCTAATCATAACTTTTATGCCAAGCCCAGACACAGCTTAGAATCCTTCTCAGTGGGCTGTTGCAATCTGGATTAAGCAGGGAATATTTCTAAAGATGTGTATGGATCAGATGTATATGGATCAAAATTTCCCTGGGAAATTTCCCCAGGGAAATACAAATTTCCCTGAATGGGGCAAACAGGTAACAGAATTGAGTGATGCTGGCAGGATGGACTAGCGGAATGTCAAGTGCATGCCCCATCTGAACAGGGCAGCAGGTACTCAGCTTCAGACTTTGCCCCCACAGGAATCTGGGACTCATGCCACCAGATTTTTTAGAGTAAATAGAAATCCAATTTTGACTTGGAATATCTTTATTTTTAAATGTTGGATCCAAAAGGAGGGGGAAAAATTAATGCCATGTGAGCCAAACCAAATACACATGCAGTAAAAAGAGTAAATTAAAATACACCTGCAGGATAATGTAGTCTTCAGGCTTAGAAGAATTGGGAAGATTCCAATTTGCTCTTATCTTGCCTGAACTCCTTTACTATCATCCGCAGCTTAAAAACAGAAGAAAACCATCTCACCAGGGCTTCAAGAGGGCATGTGACAAATTGCAGAAAATTATAGCCAACGTTTTGTGGTTGCTGATCTCCCCTGGGTTACACGCTAGCAGAGTCCTGAAAAAATAGGCAAACTTCAAAGATCAAAGTTTCCACGGCTGCAGAGGGGACCTTTTAACCAGCTTGCTTTTGTCCAGATCCTCCCCCACCCCAACCCCTTTTTTGTCAATCACAAAGCAGTTGTCTCAAAGCTCAAATTCTGACATTGTCAGAAGCTAATGACAACATCAGAGGCCATTTGCTTGTTGCTTATTTCAGTATTCCAACCCTCTCGTCTTGGTCTCCCTTTGGGTTGTTTACATACAATTTCCTTCTGGGTGGAACTTTGTTTTTCCTTTCCTTCTTTTGAGGCTGTTGTTTTTTCTTAAAATAGGAGGTCATTTCAGGCAGAAATGTGTTTTCGTCTCCATGCTTCCTCTATGGCTGGGACTGGGGCCCTTTTGGAAAAGAAGGAAATTTCCACTTTGTTTACAAGGAGGGATTGGTTTTCTTTGGATATTCCATTAATTTGCTGGGTAGGGAGTTTGGAGTTCCTAGGATTATCGGAGGAGATCAGGAAAGTCATTTTAAAGGCATTTGTTCGATTTTTTAAGATGTTACACACTCTGCTTTCCTTATTCTTTTTCTCTAACCAGTTCACGTTTTTCCAATGAATCTAAACTTCCCATATGTCTGTCCCTGCATTTCAGCTCTCCACAATGTCTTCCCAAGATCTTTCAGCTTTAGTTGTCAATCTGGATAATTTGACCAACATTCTGGACCAATTCCAGCATGAGTCATAGCTTTATACTTTGGGTTGGAAAAGCAATTTTCCCCTTCCCTTTAAAATGCAGCCATGACCCATTACTGTTACTGGAAAAGACAGACTTGATCATGCATACCTTTCTCCACCTCATCCCCCCATCTTTGCAGGCTACATCTGTCTAGAGATCCATCACTCATATCAGATAATGTTAATATGCACCAAGGTGAGTGTGGACTGTTTTAGGCACCATTGAGTGTTTACTGTGGGCCTCTGGGAGAATACATTCTATGTTAGAACATTAACCAAAAGAAAAAAAAAATTCTAAGCATCCCAAAGCCAAACAGAATAAAATCCCTCTAGGTAAGTCTTGTGATAACTTTGGTAGGTTTGATGCAAAAACAATATTAATTTTAAGATAATTTATTCAAGGCCTCTCTCAATATGTGATTTATTTAAGTGACCATGTTCACTAACAAATAATACTCAAAAACCTCAATTAAATGGATTTAAGCAGTCAAATCTCAATTTTGATTGTTTAGTACCGTCCCATTCTATAAATGCTTATTATTTATTTCAACCCTGAGAACAAAGGTAAATAATGAAGAATAAGGTGATGATAAGGATTGAAACCAGGAAACATGTCCCCAAGGTAGTTTAGGATGGTGGTTAGGACCATGGAGTTAAAGCCAGACAGATGTGGTATGAATACTCAGCTACATTGGTACTGGCTGAGTGGCCTCAGGCAAGTCACTTACTTTTTTTTTTTTTTAATTTTTTGCAAGTCACTTACTATCTCTTATTCAATTTCCTCAAAACAATAGTGCCTACTTCATAGAGTTATTGTGGATTAATATGTTAAAATATAGTATGTACTCATCACCACTGATATAGCAATAATTCTAACCTTTATAGGGTATTTGCTATGCATCAGACACTGTCTTCACTTGAATAACTCTGTGAAGTAGGTATTATTATTCTTATTCTCACTTTACAGATGAGGAAATTAAAGATTCAGAGAAGTTAAGTCCGAGGCCGTAGAGCTACTGAGCAACCAAGCCAGGATTCCAACCCAAGTGAGCTGGCATGGAGTCTGAGTCCTTAACCACTATGTAGCTCTTATTATTAACATCCTTTTAATGTGTAATGAGTCTTCATTTTTCCAGCTGATGTTTCAGGTTATTTCATCTTTAACTCAGCTTCTTATGTTGCTCATGACTGCATATAAAATGTTGAACACTGAGCAGAGATGTTCAACATGACAATTCTGTTCTCCATAGCAGAGGCAGTCTCTCTCTGTGTCACACACACACACACACACACACACACACACACACACACATTTTGTTACCTTCATTGGTCTCTACTCCCTAAGTCAGAAGAATGAAGAATAACTGATATATTTCACAAAATATATTTTTTAAAAGATTGATTTATTTATTCATGAAAGACACACACACACACACACACACACACACACACAGAGAATGGCAGAGACATAGGCAGAGGGAGAAGCAAGCTCCTTACAGGGTGCCTGATGTGGGACTCGATCCCAGATCTCAGGATCACTCCCTGAACCGAAGGCAGATGCTCAACTGATGAGCCATCCAGGTATCCCAAAAATATTTTCTATATTATGAAAAGAGAAAGAGATTTCTAATGCATTTTTGCTTTTATAATTAACCAAGAATTAGTAACCTAAAACTCCTTGTTCCACTTTGATTCTGGTTAACTGAGATTTTTCTGTATGATAAAATAGATACATATGGTTAAAATGATGGAGTCAAATAGCTTCAGCTCCAAAAAGGACAAACTGCTCTAATTTATCTAGTTTCTAAAGAAATAAACATTCTAAAGTAAATTGTTAGTGAAAGTCCAACTCACATTTTCATTGTTCTGAGAAATGAAATTTGAAGAACTGTAAGAAGTGGGAGGGTATGACATCAGAAACATATATATAAAACAGGGCCAGAAAGTTTGTCACAGTAGTATATTCTAATAATCAATAAATTAACATATCACATACCACAGGATGTATTTGCATATTATAACAATAGGCCGGTTTTTAATATAGCTTCCAGTTTATTTTATATTTCACTTTACCATGCATGACCTTATTTGATTTGCACAGGAGAAATAATATTTACTATTAGATGAAGTAGGCATTAGAAATAGTATCAATTCATTTTACATAGGAGGAAACTAAGGCTCAGAGATCCAAGGGCTTGACCTAGGTCACACAGCTAGTGATTTGCAGAGCCAGGATTGATTGTGTCCTGCTATTTCTACTAGATCACAATTTCCACTGGCACTTTTGCTAAGCTTAGTTTGATAGTTTACTCAGAACAAGATGGCTGTTCCCCAAGGATTGGAAGAAACCAGGAACGATTTCTGTGGGGAAAAGCCCAGAAAAAGAGGTGGTTATGCATATGGGTATGCCCCTCCCAAACCACCTCAGAAAGCCCTAGGCAGTGTTGGAGGAAAAGAGGTCATTGGCAGAAGAAGAAGTTACAAGAACAAATGTCCCAATTTTCCCACATCTGGCTATGCTCATCCCACATTTTATTTTGTGTTAAAACTACTAGCTCTTCAGTAGAACTGCGGTGATTGAATCCTGGCTCCATTATTCACTAACCTCTTTATGCCTCATTCCTTTGTCGTAGAATAAGATTTATGGTAGTACTGATTTTGTAGAGTTGATGTGAGAATTCAACAAGAAAGACTATATAAAAGGTTTAGTATTGTAACTGACTCATGGTAAGTCCTTACTGAATACCAACAATTATCATCATGATTGTTTCATGCAGAGATATAAGTGGCAGAGAGGATTTGAGTATAGTCAACCAAACTCCAGAGACCAATTTCTTAACCACAATCTCATACTGGCTTTGTACTTGTACTATCAGTCCATCTGGAAAGCACTTTCCATAGATACCCAACAGCATGGCTTATACTTCCTCTCTCCATTTAGGCCCCCACTCAAATGTCACTTCCTCTTAATAACTTTTCCTGGCTGCCTGATCTAAAGCAGTGCTCCTTGTTACTATGCCTTTAATCTGCTTCATTTTTTTTCATAGCACTCATAGCAACTTTATAATATATTGAATATATTTGTTTGATTATTCCTGGATTGTTGCTCTCTCTGCCCATTAGAAAGCAAGGTCCATGAAGGTGGCTGCTTGGGTTTGGCTCGTATCACTATCCTTATTGCCCAGTATACACATTCAATCATTTGCTGCATTGATGTATAAATTAATGAGGAAAACACTCATTAGTAGCTAACATATTGAACCACTTTCTTTTTTTTTAAGATTTTATTTATTTTTTCATGAGAGACACAGAGAGAGGCAGAGACACAGGCAGAGGGAGAAGCAGGCATCCCACAAGGAACCTGATGTGGGACTCGATCCCCAGACCCGGGATCACGCCCTGAGCCAAAGGCAGACGCTCAACCACTGAGCCACCCAGGCGTCCCTATTGAACCACTTTCAATAAAGGAACCAAAATATGAATCAGATCTAGTTCCTTCTCTAAAGAACTTGCTCTTTAGCTAGGGAGGGGCTTTGTTTTTTTTTTTTTTTTAGGGAGGGGCTTTGAAAAGGTCAATAGAAACACCTAATTCCAAGATACAGTGTGCCAAGGTTGAATGAGTGTGCCAAGCCTCTTGGTACTCATACTCTGAGGCTTATCTTCTTGCTAAGGTGCTGACTTCTCCACCAAATCACTCTGACTGTTTAACCTTCCCTAATGAAATGTTCTTGAAGTAATCTTATAAAATCAAATGATACAATTTCAGAAAGCCATTTTAAGAGAGTTTAAATAGTCAACCCCACTATCTCTATAAAACAGAGCATTCTCTCGAGGGTGACATTCCTCAGAGAGTTTTAGAGAAAGCACATTAAGTTCTACCCAAAGCACATTTTTCTGAATATAATCTACTCCCAAGAGTAAACTGGGGAAGTAGATACTTTACAATTGTTAAAGATCATGGGAGAGTGAAAAGCAAAATAGGCACTCAGCCTCATTCAGCCAAACTACTGGACTGTGTCTCCCGTGTGTGAGTCATTAATCAATCCCATTAAGTTATAATTCTTTGCCAAGCTAAGAAAACACAACCCAAACAGTAGCAAACATTTCCTCCCCTTGCCACTTACCCCTGAATATGAAGAGCAGCCTTCTAAAAACTTCAGTCTTCCTGAGATTAGCAGGTCTGCAAAATGTTCATTGGATTTGTCTGGAGAGAAAATGTGCCAAATTTGATGAAGTGAGAGAACACTGCTTGATTCTGACCACTCACACTCAAAACTATTTCCATAGCCCAGATAAAGCAATGCAGAGCTACACAGGATGACATGACTGAAATAAAACAAATCATTTACAACATGACTTCCTGCTGAGCAGTATTCTAAGAAGTCCCATGGTGGATAGTTGTTAGCTAACACAGAACAGACCCTAGACTCTTGAACAGCAAATCCTTTTATATGACAAATGACATTGTGTGTGTGTTGATGAATGGTGACCACAGGAAAATAGCATGATATAATAGAAACATCAATGGTTACAGCTGAGGAAGACTACACTGTACTTCATCAGAGAAGCTCACCTTGATTGGGTATGATAGACCAAAGGGATAAATAAGCCACTGGGGCGGTCAAATCCACATTCATAAACAAGGGTATAGCAAATGCCCAGTATGGCTTATTTAAAGGGCAACACAGCGGAGCATAATTAATCAGTTTCTGGTATATGTAATTTTATAGGTAGGGGTTAAAGAAACTAAGATGCACAAGACACATTCCTGCTGCTAAAGAGGAGGAAAGTACTAACTTATTATATGTGAATTCATTCACTTTGGTTCTCATAAGGTTTTAGTTGGGTAGACAGAGCAAGTTCTATAAAACCCCAGTTTGTAGATACGAAAGTTAGTAAATGATGTGCCCAAGTCTCAACATGAGTGAGGTCTGGAACTTGAACTTGACCTCAAGTCTTGAGCTCTTAACACTGTATTTACCCTGCATTGGGCTCCATCTTTGGAAAACTGAAAAAAGTAAAGCCTTCCTTCAAATCACTTCAATATATCCTTGCAAACATTATTTAACTTTCTTTCATAAAACCATGATGTGCCCACATGACCAAAATAGATAATCTCAAAACTGAAGTTCTGCTTCCACCCATAGCACATTTCAGGACTTAAGGATGGCAGGCTCAATGTGAAGAGATCACTTGGGAAGATCAGAAGGTCCCGAAATTCTGGTTTTGCTCTGGATTGGATCCTATACTGTATAAGTGGCCCAGAATTAGTATGTTTGCTCTCTATAGCTAATAGTTAGGGCTTTCTTTCACCTCCTTCACTTGGCTTCCTTTCAGTGAGCTCTTAATGTACTTTTGGTTCAAATGCCACCTCCAAATGTTTTGACCAACATTGTGATTAAGACAGCACTTTTACCTATATTTCAATTTCTAATGAATCAATGTTTTCTACTCTATATTATCATTATTCAGATATATTTTTATATTTTACTTCTCACCTCTGTACTTAAAAGCCCTTTAAGGGATCCCTGGGTGGCGCAGCGGTTTGGAGCCTGCCTTTGGCCCAGGGCGTGATCCTGGAGACCCGGGATCGAATCCCACGTCGGGCTCCCAGTGCATGGAGCCTGCTTCTCCCTCTGCCTTTGTCTCTGCCTTTCTCTCTCTCTGTGACTATCATAAATAAAAAAAAAAAAAAGAAAAGAAAAGAAAAAAAAAAGCCCTTTAAGACAATATTTATAATCAAATATTACCTCTGTTAAGGGATAACCAGCCTGAAATCCTGAATTTAATAAGTGTACAATTTGTTGAATAAATAAATGACTCTTTCTCTGGTTTCCACTCAGTGCTGTCTGTATCTTCTTCTGCTTGACTTTAGTCTTGCCTATAGAAGGTCCCTTTTACCAGCTGTCTTTTTATAGTTCTTGAGCCCCATGGTATTTACTTGTTTCATTTAACCGTTTCTTGAGCCCATCTTCAGGAAAAGTTCATAAACTTTTCAGTTTTGTCAAAAATATTACTGGTGATCCAGTCAAATCAGGTTCACCATGGATGAAGAAAATTTGCAGATCAGTATTTGAAAGAGAGAATGTGAACTGGTGCAGCCACTCTGGAAAACTGTGTGGAGGTTCCTCAAAGAGTTAAAAATAGACCTGCCCTACGACCCAGCAATTGCACTGTTGGGGATTTACCCCAAAGATTCAGATGCAATGAAACGTCGGGACACCTGCACCCTGATGTTTATAGAAGCAATGTCCAAAATAGCCAAACTGTGGAAGGAGCCTCGGTGTCCATCGAAAGATGAATGGATAAAGAAGATGTGGTTTATGTATACAATGGAATATTACTCAGCCAGTAGAAACGACAAATACCCACCATTTGCTTGGACGTGGATGGAACTGGAGGGTATTATGCTGAGTGAAATAAGTCAATCGGAGTAGGACAAACAGTGTATGTTCTCACTCATTTGGGGAATATAAATAATAGTGAAAGGGAATATAAGGGAAGGGAGAAGAAATGTGTGGGAAATATCAGGAAGGGAGACAGAACATGAAAGACTCCTAACTCTGGGAAACGAACTAGGGGTGGTGGAAGGGGAGGAGGGCGGGGGGTGGGGGGGAATGGGTGACGGGCACTGAGGTGGACACTTGACGGGATGAGCACTGGGTGTTTTTCTGTATGTTGGTAAATTGAACACCAATAAAAATTAATTTATTAAAAAAAAATGAAAGAGAGGTACTTTTCTTTTCCCCACAGCGTTGAAATGCCTCCATGAGTAAAAGTGTTAGATTTCCCTCAGTCATGAAATCTTTGGATCTTCTGGCAAATTAGGAATTCCTGGAAAAATATGTCTTAAAGAGAGAGATGGGAGTTTCAGTCTCTTTATTTTACATGAGAAATGGAAGTCCAAAATGGCAACGTAATTTGCCCAAACTCACCCAAATGCTTAATGAAAGGCCCAGACTAAACCCAGGTGTCCTAGCTACTGGTCCTCAGAGGTGTTTTGTTTTGTTCTGTTTTTTTCTCAATATGAACTGCCTCTCTTAAAGAAAATAAATCCTACTGATACTTTAGCTTCTGTTTTTATTAGATTGGTTTGGTTCCTTGAATCTTCCTGCTGTCCTCGTTTCAGGTAAGTTGCAATCATATTTTGAATTCTACTAGCTCTCCCTTACATTATATTATAAACATTTCCCATTTATTTAAAAATGGCTGCATAGGGCAGCCCTGGTGGTCCAGCGGTTTAGCGCCGTCTTCAGCCCAGGGTGTGGTCCTGGAGACCCAGGATGGAGTCCCACGTTGGGCTCCCTGCATGGAGCCTGCTTCTCCCTCTGCCTGTGTCTCTGCCTCTCTCTCTCTCTCTCTCTCTCTCTCTCTCTCTGTCTCTCATGAATAAATAAATAAAATATTTTAAAAAAATAATAAAAGAAAAATAAAAATGGCTGCATAATGTAGTTCACCGTGCTGCTGAATCTAAATTTAATCAGTTCTTCTCCTAATCTTAAATATTTATTTGGAAGTTGAATTAAATTCTGTGATTAAGAGGTTTTTAAGTAGCTCCTAGAGTTATCATGTTAGAATTCCCTTGCATTCCCAGTCCTGGGGCCATTTCAGTTATGCAGAGTAAGACCAGCACATGTAGAACAAGGAGATAGGTAAAAGATAAATAAGCTCTCCAGAGTACTCTTTTTTTTTTTTTTTCTCCAGAGTACTCTTATGGGTCAGAGGGGACAGTGAGGAGCAAGAGAGGCACAAAAACAAGCAAAAACACTTTGTTTTAATGTTGGCCTTTAGTTTTTATTTTTTTAAAGATCTTATTTGTTTATTGATGAAAGACACAGAGAGAGAGAGGCAGAGACACAGGGAGAGGGAGAAGCAGGCTCCAGGCAGGGAGCCCGATGCGGGACTTGATCACGGGTCTCCAGGACCATGCCCTGGGCTGAAGGCAGGCGCCAAACCACTGAGCCACCCAGGGATCCCTGTCTTTAGATTGAATGATTGCTTGGTTACCTTATGTGAATTTACTTACTAGCCACTTATTTTAAAGCTATATTCCCTTTGGCCACATAGAGATAGCCTAAAAATAGGCTCAGGACAGAATTCTGGACATATTTTAATGTATCTCTGCATTGTGTTGTATCCTATCTTGTTATCTAAAAAAAAAAAAGGGTATAAGTTACCCTTAACTTATACTCCTTACTTTGGAGATTTTTCTAAAGAACTTAAGACCTTTAACTATGCTAGTTTCCCCACTATTCCTAGAGATTCTCCATCAATTATAGAAGTTGAATTATATTTCTCAGAATTTACTTCATATTATAGGTATATGATATCTTAATTCCTTTTTATTTTACTTTCTATGGCAATCAATTTGGGGTTTTTTTTTGTTTTTTGTTTTAAAGATTTTATTTATTTATTCATAACAGACACAGAGAGAAAGAGAGGCAGAGGGAGAAGCAGGATCCATGGAGGGAGCCTGATGTGGGATTCGATCCCGTGTCTCCAGGATCACACCCTGTGCTGAAGGCGGCGCTAAACCACTGGGCCACCGGGGCTGCCCTATGGCAATCAATTTGACACGAATAGTTTCATATCAGCATTCAGGGATTATTAACAAATGGTCTCACATTTGTCTTTGTTTTATCTCCTATGTAATTGCAATCTGGATACAGTATTATTTGTCCAAACTTTTTAAAGTCACAGTGCAATCTTCTCTGGTTCATATCTGTGCTAATCAGCCAAGAAGCCTTGGGTTGAGTTATAGAGAAACTAAATGTTGAAGATTTCTGAATGCAGGCTTTACAATAACATGCAACTAGTCGGGTTTTAGAACCCCAGCTGAGTAGGACTGGGAATGTCCCATTGTTTGTTGCAATGTGAAATCATTTCATCACAAGGTTTGCTCAATAACTGTATGATTTTTTTGTTTGTTTTCTTTTGTATTTGCTGTGTGTCAAATTTCTGCAGTTTAGGCAGTGCCAGGAAGGCGTTTTGGAAACAAGAGGCAAAGAATCTGATCTCTAACAAATATAAATCTTTGCCTTCTATGGAACTTTAGAACTGAAAGACTATTTTCCACACGTGGCCCTCATAACAACTCAGTGAGATAGGACAGGAATGATTATCCCCATTTTATAGAAATGAAATAGAAACTCAGATTTTGCGACTTACTCAAATCCATCAGAGCTGGAAGACGGAAGACACTGGATTCAAACCTTGATACTCCTGTCTGTGATCCAACCTGCTTTCCATCATTCACAGCCGTAATTAAAACGTTTATGAAGTAATTCCTCCCTTTGAGGGTTTTTTATAATTCCTAGTTGCAAATTTGTTTTACCACAATCAAAGTCAAGGAGAAATCTGTGCTTGTGAAATGACTTCTTCCTTTGATGTGCTTTTACTCTCCATGGAATGCCCCCAACAGTTAGTTCTCTCCCCCACGAAAGAGCTCATTTATTTGTTGCTATGGTGCCCAATCGAGACTGAGACTTCTCAAAGCGGCTAACAGATTGGGGCTTAGTATACCACATCTTGAGGGATAAGAAACCTTGTCCTCCCCTGGCTAGTGGTAAATCTTCAACAAACCCAGGTGGCTTGTCTCCTGGGTTCCCATATTTCCTCTCTTCACTCAGCCAAAGTCCACATTCCTTTCCCTGTCACCACACACAGTTTGACCCCAGGCCAGGGTGGCAGCTTCCTCCATCCCTTTGAGGTCACAGCCAGTGCTGCTTTGTGGACTCTTTGGCAGTGGGCATTTGGGGACAGCTGCTGCTGGAGCCTTCTGCAGCAGCCCCTGCACCTTACTTGACAATGACCTTGTGTTCTGCCTGGCTCCCTGGGTGGAAGACCCATCCTGCTCAGGCCAGGCCTCCCACTAAGTGTGTTACTTGGGGCCCTCAACTGAAACAGGATGGTGGTTGACTATTGGAAGTTACTTGACCACCATTACCTATTCCTCACCCCCTAGGTGCTTAGTTCAGCTAAAGGTGTCAGGACCCCACCCTAGAGAGGTGTGAAATTGTAGTGAAAGAATGTGAATATCTTATAAGTCTTCTCCCCACCCCCATATGTTGTTTGAAAAGATGAGAGGAGTGCCAAGCGCAAAAATATTTTTGCATCTAACTTGGAAAAAAAGAAGCCTTACCCAAATATCTGAGAACACTTTCATGAAAACCTGAGATGAACCACTCAGGGAAGATTGATGCCCCATCAGGAAGGTCAGAGAACAACAGCACCGTCTACTGGACAGAGGACTGAGTTTATTGGTGGTATTCTGTGTAGTGGCCCCAGGAAAGCATGGAGGACTCTATGGACTGGGTACAGAAATAAAAGCCATGAAAGAGGAACCAACCATTTCTACGCTCAGCAGATCCCATGAGAGGCCACTGCTAAGGGGCACTGTTCCCCAAACAAATTCCAGGTCTTGAGAGTCACCCTTAAAAAAATTAAACAGTTATTTCCTATACATCCACACCACCCCCATCCACCTACTGTAATTTTTATGAGGCTGCCTCCACCATCAACACTTATTAAACACCCTCTCACCTTGACACCCACACATTCATTCCTTTATTCATTCATTCAGCACCAGACCCTGTGCTAGGTAGTAGGGACGATTAAGACCCAGCATCCTTCAGCCATTCTGTGGGCATCCAGGACTTGGCCTGAACATGAACACCTGTTCCCACACTTTCTTTATCAATTTCCTTTCAATTCTTGTCCTAAGTCTTATTCTTTGCTAAGTGAGATATTGGCAGTAACCATAGAAATTAACCAGACTGCTATATTAACCAGATAACATGTTTCTTCTCCCAGGTAATTTCAAACTTTTGGGTTCTTAAGAAGGCTATTCAAAAATGACCCTAATATTAAGTTCTTCAGGCAATTTGACAGATAAACACAATGGACAAAGGGACTGGTGTGTTAGATATATGACCCTCAACCAACCAATCAGTTATAGGCAGTGGCTAAATTTTTAATTCATGCAAATGCCAGCTCAGGCCAATAGTTAGAATACAAAGAAAGCTCGAATTTCCTTAGACAGAATTATTTGGTATGAACATATCTTTTTAAAATTTTTCACTATTAATGGATTTGTTTAAAAAATTTATAGCCAAGTTTTTAAAACTCAAGTAGGCTACAATGATATCATCAGGAAGAGAAAATAAATAATGTTAATATTGAAGCAGAATACCTTTTTGTAGATGTTGAAGAAATTAAGGCAAATAAATCCCTGAGCCATACCCACTCATCATTAGAACAGACTTTCTCCTCAATAGAGATGATTTGCAGAATGACAGAAGGTAATTGCCCAGGGCTTTTTAACACTGAGATTAGGCAAAGCCCGAAATATAGTACAGTCTCAAGGGACTGAAAGAGTTTTCTGGATTCCCTCCTTCATCCATCTCTTTTAAAAACCAAACCAAATCAGACCAATTATATCCCTATTATTATTAAAAATGTTCTAGGGGGATCCCTGGGTGGTGCAGCGGTTTGGCGCCTGCCTTTGGCCCAGGGCGCGATCCTGAAGACCCGGGATCGAATCCCACGTCGGGCTCCCGGTGCATGGAACCTGCTTCTCCCTCTGCCTGTGTCTCTGCGCCTCTCTCTCCCTCTGTGACTATCATAAATAAATAAAAAATTTTAAAAAAATGTTCTAGGGAAGATAATTATCATATGGTCTCATTCATATGTAGAATACAAGAAATAGTGAAAGGAACCATAAGGGAAGGAGGGGAAACCGAATGAGGCAAAATCGGGGAGGAAGACCAACCATGAGACACTCTTGACTCTGGAAAACAAACGGAAGGTTGCTGAAGGGGAGGTGGGTGGGAGGATAGGGTAACTGGTTCACCGGCATTAAAGAGGGCATGTGATACCATGGGCACTGGGTGTTATATACTATATGTTAGTAAATTGAATTTAAATTAAATAAATAAATAATAAAGTTAGAGCCTAAAACATTTTGTATTTTTTATTTAAAAAAAAAGATTTTATTTATTTATTTATTCATGAGAGACACAGACAGACAGAGAGAGAGAGAGAGGCAGAGACACAGGCAGAGAGAGAAGCAGGCTCCATGCAGGGAGCCTGACATGGGACTTGATACCAGGTCTCCAGGATCAGGCCCTGGGCTGAAGGCGGCACTAAACTGCTGAGCCACCCAGGCTGCCGCTAAAACTTTTTTTTTTTCTTTTTAATTAAAAAGAATGAAGTTCAAGTCTAAAAAAATGTTCTAGGGGAATTGACTTTTTAATAGTCCCATTGCAATAGTTAATATATATGCGTGACCAAAAAAATTTTTCTAACATCTAACTTAAAGCTCTGGGTTAAACTTAAACCTAAATTCTGGGGAGAAAGGAGAAGGAGAGGAAGTAGAATAGAGGTGGAGAGCAAAAATAAAAATCAGACTTTTCTTTGTAATACTACTTGTATTCTTAAAGCTCATGTTTAATTCCACTTATAAATATTTCTTTTACATTATATGCAATTCCAGATCAGTGGGTTGGGTCAAATGAGCCATAGTCTTTTCAACTTTCATTAAATATGTTAATCGCAACACATAGAGGTATGGCAAATTATAGTAATAGAGGTCTTCTTAGGCTTGATCTGTTGTCCTTTCCGTTTATTCAGGAGAGAATAAGGCGTGATTTGAATATTTATAGACAGCTATTAATTAACACTTTTGCTAACTTCTCTCATTAAGAATCGTAAGTCTCAAACCATATCAGAAGCTCTTGGTTTATATTTTTAATTTCTGAAAAAGATGGCAAATTTTGAAATAATGGTAGCAGTGTTTCTAGAAATAAGATTCTCCAGTTACCCACATACCTTGAACAGTGTTTATTACATAAAAGACCAGTGCCTGCAGAAAGAATAGCCGCCATTTGTCATAGGATAGGTTTTCCTCCTGTTCTGAAGTTTCCCTGTCCTGGAGTTTGGACATAGGAAGGAACTCTTATTCACTGATTCTTGCCTGCAACTTTAACTTTCTAGAGATCAAAGTGAATTTCTTGCCTATGTTGTCACCATGAGTGACAGGCCAGCATTGTGCATTGCAGTAGATCAATTCAGAGCACAAAAATAATAGTACTTCTTCTTTAACTGGTTCTGTAAAATCAAAGTGATGGTCTCAATTTAATTTCGTCCTTCAGAAGCAAGTCATTCTTAAGCCTACCGTTACTTAAGAGAGGGATAGATTGTGGTATAATTGCTTCCCAGTTAAACGTTTTACTGCTATCCATCAATTTTACCCTACTTTTGTCTGCATCTAGCCATCATTTTAAAATGTGGGTCATACGAATATTTTCAAATGAAAAGAGAGAAGGGGGATCATTCACAGTGAGCAAGAATGAAGAATATGTATTTCTTGAGTTTCAAAATAATCATGAGCCTTAGAAACTCCCTAATCCAGCTAAGAATTTAGTCATGGGGTTGTCTAACCACTTTTCTTAAATGAACCTTTCTAGTCAATTATTACTCTTTTTAGAGCATTCAGTTGGGTCCTTTACCAACAATGACCAAGCATTGTAAAATCAATAAAAAAGCATTTCCAAGAAGCAATGCCATCCTGTTTTCTAGTAGAATCCAAAACCTTTCAGTATTTCCATACCAAATAGCATATTTTACTAATATAGATTATACCAACCTTTCTGATGGCCAATATTACAACTGTTTATGTGTGTACAGTTTGACCAATTGAATATTGAAATATATGCACAAAGATGTTTATCACATTACGGTTTATAAAAATGAATATTGGGAACACTAAAAGTCCATCAATGACCAAACTGATGATATATTCATCAACTGGAATTTTCTATAACCACTGAAAATGATGAAATCTAACTATCTCCATGGACAGTGAAATATGTGTGTATGAGTGTGCTTTTTTCAGGATATGTATGAATTCAGGTTATCTATAGTTGCATAAACAAATGTATGAAGCCATTTTTAACTTTTTTAGAACAGTGTTTTATATGATATATGAGAGATTATGCATAGAAAAAGCCTTTAGGGAAATAGGTGGAAATGTTAGCAGCAGTGGTACCTAGGTAATCAACAGTGTACCTGAGATCGCAAGTGGGCTTATTCTTCTACTTTACATGTTATATAATTTTTTTTTCTAGCGAGCATGATTATCTTTCTTAGTTTCTTAAACGTATTTTCACTTTGAGGGCAAAAGTATCTCTTAACAACAACAGACATGTTATATCAGAATTTTGTTTTCCTTAAAGGAAACCACTCACGGGAGGAAAAAATTCTGCGCACAAATACAGTACATTTTATTTATCAGGAGTGACTACAGAATGGGGCGTTATAGAACTGAGAGTAACTATATGAACTCTATGTAGGGACAGGCCAAGGGCACGTTAAAAGAAGTACTACAAAGTGGCTTTCATCCAACCTTTTAAGACCTTCTATTTTTAATGACTGGACCTAAACCAGAAATAGGCATCTCTGGATCCAGCAGTCATTGCTAACCCACATTGCTTGGCTGTAAACATACCCAATTCCTCCTCCCTCTTCTCACCCACAGGCTCTCACATACAAAACTACTTGAGGGACTCTAGCCAGTGATATTCATGCTGGCTTTCACAAAGTTGCCGACCGGCACTTGTCATCCAAGAAGAGGGGGACCGGGGTCCCTCTCCTCCACCTTTTTAATCCTGGAATGATGCATAAAGCATCTTTTGAAAGCAGGGTTTTGTGGCAACAGCAACAACCAGTTGTAAGACTCACTCTCATTTTACAAATAGGGAAGCTGATGCTCAGAGCAAGTAGATTACTTACTCACCAGGATGGAAATGCTTAGGGCTAGAATGCAGGTTTCCTGACACTGTTCTGTTGTTAGGTACTGTTTTCACTGAACCATCTAGGCTCCTTGCAAGAAAGATGATCTACAGATAAGCAAAAAGCCAGACCCAATGAAAGAGGCATGTTCTTGTCCCAAATCTGAGGTATTCGGTTTCTGGATGAAAAGTAATTAACAGCGTTTTAAATTATTATGGCTCTTATGGAAAGCAGCAAACCAAAATATAAAACTCTTTAAAATATCTAATGCAAGACCTCTGAACAGCCATTGTGTTAAATGTCACAAGAGATTTTCATCTTAGTATTTAGTGGCTGGCAGGAGATGACTCAGGGCCATGGAATTTAATTTTAAATTGTTTTCAAATAAATTCACAGGGTCCAATAACATGAAACTTTGGAAGGTGACAAGGTGGCTTTGGAGATTTGAAAGTTTTTAAAGCCATATATCAAAGGCTACCTCTGACAGTTATGGGGATTTATCGTGTTCTCAACCCCTATTGTTTCTAAAAGCTCTCAACCATGCTTCTCTGTGCAAGAGAATTAAATTTGGAATTCTTGCCGTCTTCTACTGCCTAGGACCTCAAAATCTCTAACCTCATGTACCTAGAAACGGCTCAAACATTCTTTTCTGGGGACTGTCATTAAATCCCCATTTTCTGGATGGGGATACAGAGGGTGCAACCATTGGTCAAGGTCACCCAGTGAGTCAGTGGCAAAGCTGGGAATGCAACCCAGACTTTCTGACTCCCTCGCCTGTCCTCTGACCATTAAACCACACGCCCCTGACCAGGATGAAACAAGCTTGTCTGTCTCAGCGTTTGGAGGGAGCTTAGGGAAACTGCCATTTACCCACTTCCCTTGCAAGCGTTCATATTCCATTTATTTCATCAGCTAATGGGCAGATCGCTCCGGATCATTTTTCACTCTGAAAAACTTAGTTTTTATTAATTTTTCAAGGAGATGCTGTCTTCATTTGGAAGAGCAAGAAAGACGACTTTTTCTTTTTTTTTTCCATCGTATCACATTGTGTAACCCTGGCAGTGTGGCCACTTCAAAAACCCGCAGAAGCTGCTTCCTTTGCTCTGCCGATGGCCAGTTCCTTTGCCAGCTTCTCCATGTGGCCTTCCTTGTACTGGGGTCGGGCGTCCCGTGGTTTCTGGCAAAGGCGGGTCCCGTGGACAAGCCAGGCCTTGACGTGGCTGTTCCTTCTCCCGCTCTGTTGAATGCTCCTTGACCACAAGAGAACCCAGTTCTCCCGCCAGCTACACCCCACATGCCACTGGAAATGTAGTCCATGGTGACGATCCAACAGGGCGCCAGCCAGAGTCCAGAGCAACTTTACTAGGGACAAGGGAAAAGCAATACAGCCAGTCCTCCTGCCAGTGAGTACCATCTCCTGCCAAGACCACAGAGGGGGGAAAGCTTTGCAGCGCTGAGCAATGGGACCAGCCTGTGGGTCATGGCTCCGTCTGGTTCCCACAACCCATGAAGTTGTTTCTCCCCGTGCTGTATACCCATCATGTTTGATTTCTTTCTCAAAGTGAACAAAATTGTTTACTCTCAAAGACTTGTTGCCATTTGGGGGACAGCTCTGTCAACTCTGGGCTGGGGTTTTCGACCAGCCCGCTGTGTGCCCCCTCCTTGGCCATTAGTCATCATGCTCTGCAATGACTTCGCTCCCAGAAGCTGTCAGCAGAAGCCAGAGCAGCAGAGAAAAGGAATCGGGGAAGGAGAGGGGTGTGTCACTATGGTGCTACCCAAACTCCTCTTTCTCCTCCCTGTGCGTTTGTTAAACCTGCTTAGTCCAGGCTGAGCGTCCTGTGGTCAGTCAGGTGAGATTGCCCCAAGTCATGTCAAAATTTAGTGCTGCCCCACCAGGGAAGTGTTACACCTGTCTCCATGCCCAGCCGCCTGCCCTCCACTTGGCGAGACACTTGAGGACTAAGACTCTCCCACTACATTTTGGAACGAAGTTCCCACTGACACACAGGGTGGCCCCAAATCAATTTCCCTAAAGGTCTTAAAATCACCAATACTTAAAAAGCTGATTCTGCTTATCCTTCCCATCACACATGGCTCCAAACACATCCTATTATTCTGTGCTTCAGCTCTTTCTGCACGAGCTATCAAGCACTGTATTCCCATGAGAAGAAATAAGTTTGCTTAATGTGACAGCACTCGATGTGCTCCAGGGAGAGTGACAACATAATTTTGTTTACTATTCACTCCAAGTTCTAAAGAAGTAAACTTCATTAACTTTTCCGATAAAACACAAAGGCTCTATTATTTGCCTTACCCATAAAATTAAAAAAGAAAAAAAAAACTTTGATGTCCTCGAGAAGGCAGATTTTATTGAAGTTTCTATTGCTCTACCCCAGTGATCTAGAGGCTGATACTGCTTCGGTTGGCCTCTGACCTCTGGCGGAAACGCCCAGGTCAGCAGCTCTGGGCAGTTCTTGGCAAAAACCGGTCAGCCCATCCGTGTATATGTAATGGTCCAGGTGGCAACTTGCCCGGTGGAACAAAGAGGTGAAATGTCTCTGGCTAATGTTATATAGGTCTACATTTTGCCTTCACAGGGCAACAAAACTATGAAAGTAAGTATCTTATTCAAAGCAATCTCTCAACCAGAAAATAAGAGACTTCAAAATAGAACATAGCCCAAAGAAGCCTGACTTAGGTCGTAGATGGGGTTAGAGACACTGAGGCCCCAGGAGGAGAAAGTGAGGAAGACAAATCAGCCTGGCCCTCCACCCTCCATATCTGGTAGAAGAGCTGACAGGGTCCTGTTTAGGCCTGTGTCTTCTTGAGTTTCTGTGCACAGGGTGGAAATCTACTCTTAGGATGAAAACTGTAAGGAAAAGTATCTGGAAAAATAATTTTTAGGAAAGTGTTTTAGTTGAAAAAAAATATTAGCTAGAAAACCACACCAAACCCCCAAATTAGATATTGGAGCAGATTACCTTATTTTTTTTTATGACTTTTTTTTCTGCCAAAAGGAAACGGTCCTGTGTATGATTGTGTTAGCAAGCACAGGCCCCAGCCTCCGACTGCTCACAGAAATTAACTGCTTTCAAAGGGAGTAGCAGGCGAGACAGCCCAAAAAAGAGTTTAAGGCCTTTTGCATTCATTAAAATTTATTTGGAACATGATAAATCTTCCATATATGTCAACCAGTCGTCTTTTCTGCTTTATTTTAAAAGCAGCATTTGAAGATCTGAGAGTAAACAACGATGTGAAAGTTTCCTTCACAAGACTTTCTTGTTCTATTTTTCCTCCCCTAATAAAATGGTGTTTATGGCTCAATATACAGAGTTAGAAAGAATGTGAGTAGGAAGGCATAGAGTTTTAAAAATCTACAGACTCTAAGTATAGAACTGTATTTGGAGGTTGAACTTTAAAAAAAAAGGCCAATTTTGTTTTTTAATTTAATTTTTTTATTGTAGTAAAAGATATACATACCATAGCATTCATCATTTTAGCCATTCCTAAGTGTACAAGTCAGTGGCATTAAATACATTCACAATTCTGTGTGACCATCACCACTATCTATATCCAAAACTTTTATCTCCAACAAAAATCTGTACCCATTAAAGAATAATTCCCCATTTCATCTCTCCCCCCAGCCCCTGGTAAATTCTATTTTCTTTCTATATGAATTTGCCCATTCTGGGTATCTAATATTAGATTGGAATCATATATTTGTTCTGTCTGACTTTGTCTGATTTGTTTCCCTAAACATAATGCTTTTAAGATTCATCTGTGTTGTAGTGTGTATCATTTTGATAAAGGACCAAATTTTACGATAAACAGTCAAAATTTTGACCTGTTTTCTTCATGTTGGCGGCCCCCAGGCTCTGCAGCTTGTTAACTCTCCACAGAGGAAAGCAGAGGTCTCTGATCTTACTTGGCTTTGCTTTACTTCCAGTCTCCTGAGCACTTGGAAGTTTTTTCTTGTTGCCTGAGAAGTCCAAAGAGATTCTGGGTTTTGTTTTTATTTTTCTTTTGGATTGTCTGGTATTGTGAACTGACAAATTCCTGTCTTAAAACCAAAGGACTGAAAAATCTTATGGTGAGGCATTTATGGTCAACTCCAAAAGCATTTTTTTCACCCTCCTTGATCTGGATACTTATTATGATTTTCCTTCAGTTTAAATAGGGATAGATACAATGTGTAGCCAATGAACATTTAACACAACCCGCATTCATGACTTCTCTCTTTTTTATTACCTTTCAACCCCAGTGCCTCACTACCCCATTGGGCCTGATGGCAGCTTTTTACAAATATTTTGTTAAGTCCCTTTTAAAATCCTACAGTGAAAGTCACAGGCAATGTAACCTATCCATGCCTATTTTTTCAAAGTCAAGATAATGCCTTAAGCATAACATAAATTAGAAATAAAGAATGACTTTTAATAAAATAATATATATTCTAATAATATGTATCCCAATTTGCTTGGGAATAACTACATTGAAAGACATAATGAAGTAATCAGAAGCTGGCATTTAGATAGAGAATCACCTTTGACTTCAACAGCTATAAACACAACCAAGACAAATGTGTTATATAGACAACTAAATCCCTTGAGCCATGCTGCAATTTTCCAACAGTTACACAAATTTCCACAACAATGAACAACTTAAAAATAAAAAGTTCCAAACAAGGCATAAAGCTTTATTCCTAGGAAATTTAGGGTGTGTTAAAACTGTGTAATAAGTACATTGTGCTTATAGATAAAATGGAATTAGAGTTTTAGTTGAAATAATGCATAGGTTTGTCCAAATTCACAACTGTCTAGTTGGACATTCAGAAGTCTTATGGGGTTCAGAACAATTCCTCATTGTGCTGGACTGTCCCAAAGGACATATTATTTTTCTATTCAGCATTGTGCCAGCACTGTCTTGCATAATGTCAACATCCCTAACATTTGCCCAGTAAATGTTAATAATGGTCCCAATCAGTGTGACAATCAAAAAACAAACTCACAAATTTTTGAGATAACCCAGAGGTAGAAGTATAACCGGTTTGGTCTTTTAGAGGTGGGAAACCAGCAGATGATTCTAAGTGCCTCTAACCATTCCCATCTACGTTGATACACCTAATTTCCAGAGGGAGGTCTGGAGAGAGAAAGGCTTCAGGGACAAATCAAGCAGAGAGGCTCCTGAGATGGTTGCAGTTTCTTGAATGATTTTTCCTGTGTCCTTGCCCATACCATGGGCCTGAGATCTTATCCTCTGCCTTTTTCTTCAGACACTTCATCCACCACCACCTTTGCCAAGCTTCATAAAGATAGGAAAGGACAATTTTTCTGTGGTGTAGAGGAACCCCTGGGGTTGAACATGCAAATTATGTCGTTACAGCTTCAAAAAAGGTTCAGGTTCTTTCCTCCATTTCATTTTTCTCTTCTAAGCTCACCCTTAATTGCAGCCTCCAGACCAAAGCTGCAAGTCTTGGCATAGCTCCCATACCATTCAAAAATCTAATAATTCCTTTCTATATGTGTCTCTAATCCCACCTCCAACTTGGTTCCTTGCCTAACATGTTCTCAAAGTTTGCCTAAATTAAACTTGGTAGCTTCCTGCGTTCTGTGCCACAATCACCCTGGAAACTCTCCAACATTCCAGGTCATCTCTTCTGAGTGGCCAACCTTGCCACATTTCAAAAATATGTTCTAACAGAGCAGATTCCTTCTATGCCTCATAGATTCTAACGTTATTCTCCATCCCTGATCACTTCTATTGTCTGCTCAGATCCCAAGATAATCCTATAAGGTAGATGGGGAAGGTGACATCTTATCACTGAGATCACTAAGCTGGGGACAATTATTGATCTGCCTATGTTACACAACTAATAAGTAGCAGAAGTAGGAAAATAGCACAGATTTTGGTTGGCTTGTTTGATTGTGTCTTTATTTTCTTAGGCTTTTTCAGGATTAGTTCACTAACCCCATTAAAATCAAAATCTCTTCAGCGAACTATTTCATATTTACCCTTTCCACTCTCCGTTGAGATTTTGCAAGTCTCTCAAAAAGCCTTCTTGCTTTTCTTGCTGTCAGTATGGTCAGAAAACCCCTCATTTCCTAGTCTATCATCAGATCCCCAGAAGTGCTTCTGCCCTTCAGATGGTTTCAGATGCCCTTCCTTTGACCTCTTCCACCATCCTTATTTTTTCTGGACACACAGAAACCAGACTGCCACACTAAAAAACATGTTTGTCCTGCCTTTTCGTAGCAAAGATGGGCTAATATTTGCCATTTTATTTCAGAGGCATATTGTAGGCAGGAGAGCACTTTGGACTTGGGACTTTCTGGAACAGTAATTGCTGCAGGTTCACCACTTGCTGAAACTTCAGCTTCCTATAGGTCTCACCCTGCCCCTAAACCATGGACTGCTCTTTGGTCCCTTCCTGCCCTAAAAGCCGACCCCATCTTCAAGGCCTCACTTACATGCTGCCTCCTCTGTAAAGCTTTCTTTAAACTTCCAAAATAATTCCTCTACTTCTCTCAGAGCAGATCATCTAAAATCTGTTTAGCACCTGTTTAATTCTGTGGATAGTATAGTTAAATTCTCACAAATATTTGTTTTGCATTCCTTCTTATCTATGCTTGGTGGTACATGTCATTCATTTCCTTGCTTATTGTTACTGCTTCTCTCTAGAGTTGCTTCTTTCTAGAGTAAAATCTCTCTGAGAGGATCTGTGGATGTAAAATTTCTTGAGTTCCATATGCTTCAGTTAAGAAACTTTTGGCTACAAGTACCATAACCCCTACTCAGATGGTTTTAAAAATAAAGGAATTCAATTATCTCACCAGGAGGTCCTGAGATAAAGAGATATCTTGTAAAGGAACAAACGGTTCTTCTCATCTTACACTGTCATCCTCCACCTTTCTCATCTGCTCTGGGATTTAACTCCCTTCTTGACAATAGTTGCCACAATCCCAGGTATCATGGGCAGACGTGACAATGTCCAAGGGAAGAGTATGCTGCTTCTTGCCCTCTTGATCTCTTGAAAGGAAAAGACAGCTTTCACATAGTCCCCCAGCACACTTCTCCTCACATCTAATTGCCCAGGACTGAGTCACCCAGCCCTTTCTAAACCAAAGACCATCAGGGGAATGGGATTACTATGATTCATACAAACTAATGAAGATCTACATTTTGGGGGAGACAGAAGGTGAGAGCAAACACCACTATCAACTGGTGACATGGATAACACTTGGCTTGTTGGACAAGTTTAGAAGAAGGCCTTCCAAGAATGTACTTAGTCCCCACAGAGAGTTATTCTTGAGCCAGCCACCATGGGTCATGCCCTGGGGCAATGAGCTTGTGCCTGCACTGTTTTAGCATGCATGGAGAAGCAAGAGCAGTAGAGATACTTAACCAATCTTGTGACAACAAAGTTTTCAGTCAGGGCAGTGGTCTTGCCGGTTAGAATATTTGGAAGTGGGACAGCACTACCTGCAGTTTTCTTTCAGCTCTGGTATCAGCTAGAGACTTCATAAGTCTCCCCACTGAACCAGCTTATTGATAGGTTACCAGCAGAAATGAGGAAAGAGTTCCTAGGATATATGATAGAGTTTGTCTTGCCTCATTCCTGAATCACATGGAGGAAGAATGAACACTTCAGAAAAACGGATCTTCCTGCAAGAGTAAAAGCTATTTAAGAGTAGGTTATTGAATGTTCTCCATACCTTTAATGCTTGAAACCCTCACCAACTGGGGCTGAATCTTAATTCTAGACTCAAAACTTCTTTTCCCTTAAATATTCTGAAGATTTTGCTTCGTTGTCTTCTCTTATCTAGGATTACAGGTGAGAAATCTGTGAGTTATCTGCTTCAATTCTCTGAATAGTTTTTGCATTTTAAAAATCTTGAATGTGCCAAATGTCATAATTTTGTGCACATATGTGAAATTGTTTCATCCTGTTTGACACACAATATTCTCTTTCAATCTAAGATGATGTTCCTTTTTTTTTTAGGTGTTATTTCTTTTTGTCATTTACTTAAGGATTTCCTTTATTATCTTTATTTTATTCCCCCTGACTAACCCAGGAGACTCATGCATCATTAAATAGACTTTGGAACTTGCAAATATTTTCTTCCAGGTCTCTTAACTTCTCTTGCTCACTTATATATTTACTCCATGTGCTTTGTTCTGTAAGGATACTTGCTCTATTTTTTGGCTATTTAGCTCTTTTGTTTTCCTTTTCTGCTGCTCAGCCCTTCATTGAGTTTGTTTTTCTAATAAACTTCATTATTGAAATATAACACACATATAGAAAAGTGCATAAATCCTAAATGTACAGTTGGTGAAGACTCACAAAGTGAACACTTACATGTAACCCTCACAGATTAAAAAAAAAAAAAAAAAAGAGGACAGCACCAGGAATGTTGCCTTTGCTGCTTTAATGTATAGGATGGATGTGTCTGCTATGGTATCTTAGTGAAGTGAAAGAATAAAGGAAAAGTGGAAAGTACTGCTAGACTCCTCTTTACCTTAGTTTGCAATTCTGGCCAAGCGTTAGTTCTGTTAGAGCTGCCATTCTGGTTCTGGAGCAAATAAGAGTTTTGTTCCAATGAGATAAATATGCAATTCTCTCTATACATAAAGATCAAGTTTACTAGGATATTGCTAGCAAAATTCGTAATTATTTCCTCTTGCTCATATGATCGTTCTCCTTACTCTTCCTCTCTATAATATCAGTTCACAAGTTTTTATGACCAAACCAAACCAAGTGGAAGTTTTTCTGAATGACATCCTTTCCTAGAAGTCTAAGGATGGATTATTATGCAAGGGCCCCTGTCCTGGTTGGAATGGTTAAAAGGAAAAAACTATTTCCTCTCAGTTGAGATATATGGAAATAATGTTCCCTGGACCATCAAGTCAATGTAGACTGGTCTGCCTATTGCCTCAGGATTGATCTGGAAGAGGATGCTAGAGAGGTATACTGTCTTCCTAGCCTAATGCTCTGCCTGCCACTCTCCAAGCTATGTCATTCATTCTTTTTGTGGAGGACTGACTGCTTCAGCAGATACTCTCATGAGGAGAAAAATCTCAAGAAATGGATCACAACTTGCAGCTCTCATGTGGGTCCAATGAAGTCTCAAAAAATAGGTCATTCAGTGACTGGAAATTTCTGTGATTCGTTCAATTCAACAGATGCCTATTAGGCACTTACCTTTTTAAAAAATCATTCAACAAATATTTATTGATCAGCTACTCTGCACCAGGCTCTGTTTTAGGAGGCTAGTGGATACAGGAAATAAGATTAAGACCCTGCTTTGAAGGAAATTGCAGTTCAGTTAGAAGGGAAAGCATACAGAAATCATGAAAAACAGTAACAGAAAGATATTGCCCTGGAGCAGTATGAACAAATAACACCGGAAGAGGAAAGGGGAGGTCAAAAGAGGGAGCTCACAATCAGATCAGTATACCAGGAGGGCTTCATAGAAGATAGCATTTAAGATAAACCTTGAAGCTAGATAGGAATTTGACAGAGGTGAGGAAGAGCATTCCAAAAGCGAAAACTGCTTAAGAAAGACATAGAATTAAAGGTAGGCAAAGTATTTGCATGTGGCTGGAATGGCAGTAGAGACAAATAAGCAGAGGTTGTTTAAAAACAAAAAAAAAGTTGGTCTATGGGCACCATACCTATAGATGGAAACTCTAATCAATAGCCAATGGAAGTGGTAACATCCAAAACAACCTATTTTATAGAAAAGGATAAGGTTTCTAAATGAAAATAAATGATATTTTTGTTAATCCAATATAGTCTGGGTTAAAAAGCAAAGTGCCAAAAATGACCCTTTCCTTAAAGAGTCCTCTTTTTAAGAAATGGATTAGAGGAACCAAAAATTTTCCCAGCTTCCCTAGCTAAAAAATATGAATAAGCTAAGGTAAATATTATTAAAGAATTAGTTCTAGGTAAAAGAACTATGGAAAGCTTTGTGGAAAATGCACATTTAAGCAGGGTTTTGTGGGGTTTTTTTTTAAGATTTTATTTCTTTATTTGAGAGAGAGAATGAAAGAGAGAGTGCGCAGCAGGGGTCGGCGGTAGAGGGAGAAGCAGACTCCCTGCCTGATGTGGAACTCAATCCTAGGATGCTCGGTTCATGGCTGGAGCTGAAGGCAGATGCCTAACGGATTGAGTCACCCAGGCACCCTTAGCAGGGTTTTGAACTGTGGGGCAAGGATTGGAGAAGATGGATGTGGGAAGATCAAGCTCCCATTCTATTTGTAATGTGCATGGAGGAAAGCACAGAGCTGGTAGGGAGTTGATGCCTGTGCAACCACTTGCCCTCCACAGACACAAGCTACTGAAGCACTCTGATCCAGCCAATTAACTGTGGATATCAAATGAGTTTGCCATTAGCATAAAGTGCTATGATGAACAGACATTTTTTGAATCCCGTGCAATCCTCTAGGCATTTAAACAGGGATTTTATCTTCTGTGATCATTATTACATAATAATATTATGTGTGGCCACTATCCCTACAATCTGGGAAGGGAAAGGAGAGAAGGTGGGGAAGGCTTCTGGGAGAAGTGGATGACTTTAAGATCTAAAAGATGAAGGGCCACCTGGGTGGCTCAGTGGTTGAGCATCTGCCTTTGGCTCAGGTTGTGATCCTGAGGTTCTGGGATCGAGTCTCACATCAGGCTCCCCATAGGGAGCCTGCCTCTCCCTCTGCCTTTGTCTCTGCCTCTCTCAGGAATAAATAAATTAAATATTTTTAAAAAAGATCTAAAAGATGAAATGGAGGTAGAGGGAGGGCATCCCAAGCAAAGAGAGCAGCAGGAAAAAAAGGTGTTAAGACAGAATTTTGTGGCATCAAGAAATGTCAGTAGTTCTGGAAGACTGAGGTAGAGGAAGATTAAGGGGAGTATGAGCCACATCTAAGGACTTGAATACGACCATAAGAAGTTTAGCTCTTACCCTAAAAGCAATGGGAATCATCAAAGCGTTGTCAACAGGAGCAAACTTTGACATTAGAGAAACCATTCTGGCACCTGGAAGAAAGAATTGAGCAATTGAGCAGTAGGAGACTGGAAGGCAGAGAGAGAAGTCCACCTTCTATTGCAGTTCGCTGCCAAGGCAAGGTGGGCCCGTATCAGAGCGTAGTAACCAAATCTTGTTTTTAAGAGCTACAGAACTCACTTTCAACTGCCTGGTAATGTCATTAAGGTCTCTCAACACCCCTTGTTTGTCAGAACATTGCTCAAGCCAATTTTTTTAACCAAAAGGCTTAGGAATAAGAATATCACATACACTGAGGAAATTTTAATTTAACTTTCCTGAAGTTGGGAAACTAACCTCTTGCACAGTTCAGCACATTCCTCAAAGCTGCTCTCACTTTCCTGCCTGGCTGAGTCAGGCAGCAAGAAAGACTTGGTTGCTAAGACAACTCCATACAAGGCTCCCCATGCTGCGCTGCCCTCTGCTGCGCTCGCTGGCTAAACCCTTTGGGATGCCTTAGAAAATCACAAACTAAAAACCAGCAAGGCTACTTCTTCACTGATCTTTCTCAGAAATCCCACTTAGATATCCTGTTCTATCAACAATATTCTTTCTGTATCTGTCTACCCTGCCTCAAATTTCTTCTTCTTTGAAAGGAAACATAAACTTTCCATTCAAATTAGGTTTTGTTTTCTGATATTTTCAGAACTCATTTGCTTTTATTCTATTTGCTTGAAACCTATCTAAGGAAAGACAAGAAAGGGAAGGAGAGAGGATGCATTTGATCTAATATTTGTTGCCCAGGGTTAAGTGTTATGAGGCATCCAGGTACCAAATCTAAACTCATTTCCTTGTTAAGAAATGTGACACCATATATTCAATAAGAGCAATATAGTGCATCTGGATTTCAAAAAGGTATTTGGCAAAGTTTCAGTATAAGGAACAAGGTGAAGAAATGCAGACTAGATAAGATTGTGTGGTTAGTATGATTCAAATCTGACAACACTGGGAGGGTGTCGGTTAATGAATTGCTGACATTTTGTAGCAAGGGCTCTAGTCTTAAACCCATCCTATTTGTCAAATTCATAATCACTTGGATGGCAACATATGCTATTAATTTCTTAAATGATCTAATGCATCTAGTGCAATCCTAGGAACTTAGTAATTGCTCAATAAATATCGAATTTAATAGAGAGGAAATTATTGATACTTTTCCTAACAGAATCACAACTCTAAATGAGTTCATTAGGCTGAAAGAAAGTAAAAATACAAATACAATAATATTGGAAAGGGAAAAATTAGTTTTGTGCTCTTGGACTCACATAATCAATGTACAAGTATACAATAGAAAAAGCCCAATTTAACATGTCATTTAAAAAATTAGGATTTAGCCAACTACAAGGTAAGTAGGCATTAATAGGTTGCTTTTCTCTCTCTACAAAATTAATGAAGCCTACGTAGCATCATATATGGATCAAGGGAGATAGCAGCCTATTTGCCATTGAGCTGTTTAGATATCTGGAAACTGTGCTTCATATTAAACACTGCATTTTAAGAGGATTATTAATCAAGAGACTGTGTCCAGACTAGATTGGGCATAATGGAGCTCCTATGAGGAAAATGTAAAGACATTTTACATTTTACTTATTACAAAATAAAATTAATGCCAGAGTAGGGGTAATCATGGGAGTCTTCATGATAGCTACCTTCACATGTTGAAAGGCTAGCATATGCAAGGAGGACTCAAATTATTCTTGGTTACTCTAGAGAATTTAGCTTAACCAAACTAAACTCAGTTTAACTAAGCTAAGCTTAACAAGGCTAAGCTTAACTTAGCTTAACCAGGAGTTTGAAAGAAGTGATAATAAAGCAAATTTTGGCTGAAGATAAGATATAATTCCTTAGCAAATAAAATGGTCAACAAATGAAACAGGGACTGTTCTAAAGTAATACTGAAAAGCAGGTCACTTTTAGAGAGAATTATTACATGAAATAGTTTGTTCATATTTTGAAGTCCCTTCCATCTCTAAAACTGTCTGATCATGATCACATTTCTATTGTCTGAAGGGAAAAAACAAAATATTAAACCACTATAACCATCATAACCAACTAATCATCATGCAGACCAATATGATGCATGGATTTAAGAAATACTAATGCAGTTGAATTCCACAAGTCTCTTGGGATTGCTTCTTTAGTACTAGGCACTTTGTAGGTACTGACTTTATCATTGAAACTTACAGTCTTGTGGTAAAGAATGATCTAAATAGATAATTTCAATGTTTTCTATAACAGTGCCTGCACATAGCAGACGCTTGTACTAGTTTCCAATTGCTGCTGTAAGAAATTACCAAAATTTAGCATCTTAACACATCACAATTTTACTTACAGTTCTGAAGGTCAGAAGTCTGAATGGACCTCTCTGAACTAAAATCAAAATGTCAGCATGCTAGTTCCTTTTGGAAGTTCTAGGGGAGAATGTTTCCCTACGTTTCCCTGCTTCTAGAAACCACCCATATTCCTTGGTTTGTGGCCTCATTCTTCGAACTTCAAAGCCAGCAACATCAAGCACAGTTGTTCTGACACTGCCATATGATTCTCTATTTTCTGCCTCCCTCTTCCATACCTGAAGATTCTTATGAAAAATTTGGCCCCACCCAGATAATCGAGGATAATTTCCCTATTGCAACATCAATGGAATAGCAACCTTAATTCCATGCCATTGTACACCAGTCAGCCAAGGCTGCAACAACAAAGTACTACAGACTAGGTGGCTTAAAAAACAGAATTTTTTTTCCTCATAGTTCCAGAGGCTGAAGGTCCAAGATCAAGGTAATGGCAGAGTTGGTTTCTGGTGAGACCTCTGTTTCTCGCTTCTAGACACCCGTCTTCTCTCTGTGTCCTCACTTGGCCTTCCCTCTGTACATACACACACTCCTGGGATTGCTTCCTCCTCATAAGGACACCAATCTTATTGGATTACAGTGCTACCATTGTGACCTCTTTTAATCTTAATTGCTTCCTTAAAGACACTATCTCTGAATATAGTCACGCTTGAATTCAGGGCTTCAACACATGAATTTGTAGGGGGACCCAATTCAGCCCATAATAGCCACATAACCTCATATATTCCCAGATTCCAGGAATCAGGACATGCATATGTTTAGTGGGGCCATTTTCGTGCCTACCACTCTCAATAAATGTTTGTTGAATGAATGAATACCTGAATGAATGCTAAAGCAGGACTGCTTACAGGGAATCTCAGAAAAGATTCTTAGGTCAACCTGGTGTCTCAGGGAAAGGTCTAGAAAACTAATTGTTGATTAATATAAAATCAATAGGGAAAATAGTGGGAAAAAATAGTAAGCATCATAGGTCCAGTGCTCAATTTTATAAATAAAAAATGAAGGGTCGGGGAGGTTAAATGACTTACTATTTAACCTAGTTCTTTCTATTGTTAGTCTAGTACTCTGTCTACCACATTGGTCAACACTTGGCATAGCATGGAGAAGAGCTGCCCCTTTGACAGGGCAAAGATAGCAAACAACGGGTAATATGAAACAGAAGCACTCCACCTCATCAGATGAAAGCACCCCCTTTGGGGATTTGGGAAGCAAACTATAAGGAAGCTCTGTGTGAGGATGAGAACTTAGATAAAGTGTGAACCTCTGTTTCATCATCTACAAAATGAGGTGACAGCAGCTTCGATTTCATACAATTATTGTCCAGTTTAAAAAATGTTTTTAGAGGAGTCTTTTGTGCATAATAAATACTCAATGAATGTAGGTAACTATGATTACTGTTATTATCATTATTAGCAACTTTTAATGCATTTATTGTAGAACAGTTGAATACCTCCCTGCTCACTGGTGCTGAACTAGTACCAAGATACAGAAATTAATGAGTTTCCACCACTGTGGATCTCAGTTTGACCAGTGAGTCATCAGTTTACATGCCTATGATGACGGCACAGGTGGCCTCTGTGAGTAAAGTGAGCCAACAGGGTCCTGTGGCAGGAGGAAGGCCCATGTCTAGTGTATGTGGAGCACAAACTGAGTTCCAGACAATTTTTGCCACTTCGCATCTAGCCCAATATTGTCAGATACACCATTTTTTCAAGGGAAGCTGCCGATCCGGATATTTATATATAAAATATCAAAAATTTTTACACTGGCAACTCCAATCACATACATCTGTGGACCAGATGTGGCTCATAGACCACTAGTCTGCAACTTTTAGGGAAGAAAGCACTTGACTGATTAACTAGCAGTTCTTAACCTGGAGTCCTAGATAGAATTCAGGGGTCTGTGAATGTGAATGGGGGAACAAATCCACCTATTTTTATTTACATAACATAATTTACATATCTTCCATATGTCTATTTATATTTATTTTATTAAATAATGGAAAATAAATTGTATATATTTATTTATCTAACCCCTAATTGAAACTTAGAATCTCCTTAATTATGAGTATCAACAACAGACCACAGGAGTATTAGAAGTACCTGTAACTCTCACCCACGGAAATCACAAATATTTTTACATCACATTACAGTATTAGGGCATCTCAAAATATTTTCCATGCTCATTACTGCTTTGAAGTTACAATTTGTAGATCCACCCTAGGTCTCATTGTTTAATGTATATAATGTATTTAATGTGTGTGTGTGTGTGTGTGTAGCACATATAATACCATATCATTGAATTTGCTTTTACTTTATCATCTTGATGACTATTTCATTATATTTGGTTACCTTGGCAATGTTTTTTTATTTTATGAATTCAGAAAGATTATTCTGAGAAGGGTTCCATATGCTTCACCAGACTGCAAAGGAGTCCACAGTACACACTACACGTACCCCTTATACACTCAGTAACACACACACACACACACACACACACCAAGAACCCTTGAATGAGGGTTCAAGGAAGGGAATGAAGGTTAAAAGCAAGACAAAAGACGTCTCCAAAAATATCCCTTACAATTGTGTGTCTTGGTTTGCTCTTTGATAAAATGTTAGCGTGTGGCCATGTAGCAGTTCCCAATCCCTAACTATCCCTGAAGCAGTGACATGAACTCATCCAGTCTTCTCTCAGGTACTACAGTTACATCTAATCTCAGCAACCAGGAGTGACTGAGTCTTGGGGAAACCAAAGCCTGCTGTTGTTAAACACTATTACGAAAGCAGGCTATCCAAGGAACCACATTTTGTTCAGTCAACAGGTCATGCTGGAACTTCATCTGTAGTTACAGATAAAGTTTTTTGTTTAGGTCTTGCTGGGCTGAGGAACTTCTGATTGTTTGCTTACCATCCCATTTAACCAAAGACTCTCTGCTGGTAGATGACGGCTGGTTCCTCTTGCAGGTCTGGGAAATGTGTTTGGCCTGCACCAGTCTGGGCTGTCTGCTCAGCTTGCTGGGTTTTGCAAATCTGAGCTCAGTTGTGGGTTTATTTAGTTCCAGGAGACTGGGTTGGCTTTTCACATTCCTAGGTCTCGTGTGTCTGAAGACCTTCAGTTTGGCTTTAAGAATGATCCTATGGTGTAACACTAGCTCCTAAATGGTAACATAAGTTTGGTAATAATAATAAAACAGAAATAGGGAGCTATCAGAGATTATTAGTGCTGGCATATGAATTAAACCATATTGTAACAAATCTGTTTCAAGGGTAATAATCTTAGTTTGGACAGAACTGAATTCAAGACCTCAGCCTCTCTGGCATTTCCCACATCCACTTCCTCTGAATATGAAGCTTTCCAGATATACTTACATGATGTATGCTCCCAACTAGTCTTCAGATAGTGCTCTAAAAAGAAGTCATTTCTACCAAACTCTGTTTTCAAACGTCCTGGTATTTTTTGAGTTCCAGAGAGCTGACTACTTCCGAAGTCATAAATAAGAAGGCCTCCATACTTATTTATAGTCCCAAAGGGGAGAAAATTTTGTTTCTGTTGTTTGTGGAACCTCCAGCACATGATAGGTGTTCAAAAAATATTAGTTGGTTTAGTAAGTAAGTGAATCAATGCAACACAAATTAAGTATAATTATAATGCTTATTTCAATAGTTATTGAAAGGATTATTTAAGACATCATCTTAAAAACATCCATAAACTCATAAGTCCTATGTAAGTGAATAAACTGGATTCACTAGTGCCATAAACCATGGTTAACCTCAGACCTTCCTTCATTTATACCAACTCTAATAGTTTTTAAGTTACATAAAAACCTGTTGCTAAGCAAAATTGTATATTTGGGCATGTTTTTATTTGCTACCATTCCATTCTCCTTTTACCCATGCTGCCCTATTTTGGGAGGACCCAATTCCCAGGGGCCCAGGGGCCTCACAAAATCTGATACATTTGACATAGTTTAGAAGATACTTCCATCCTTACTCTAAACACTGAACATCTCTTAGCATTGCCTCCCTATCATCAAAATTTATCTTTTTTATGTGCTATTTGCTCTCAGCAGTACTGAAGCTAACCTGAAAAGCTTTATATATGTAGATATGTCTCAGCAGGTTACTATTTCATGAAATATCTTTCTTGGTTGGTGCATGTGTCTTTCATTAGGGGCAAATACTTCAGCTATCCTGGCAAAATGGCAAGAGAATATTGGCTTTTCCAGGATCATTACGTGTTATACCACATTGGCAGCTATCTACTTTATCTGTGCATACTTCAGCCCTGGCAAAAAATACTAAGGCTTATTTTGCTTCGTTCCACCCAAATGCACTGGGACACTTGGGCAAACTGCCCTCTGTCTCTCTGCCTTAATTTCTTCATCTATAAATCAAAAAAGGAGGATGGAAGTGCCCCCAGATAATCTAGTCCTTACTGCATCTAAAGGAGCAATGGTTCTGGGGTTATCTCTGATGTTTCATATGAAATAAACCAGATTAAATGAGAAATCTGTAAGAGATGCTGCTGTTTTTCTCATCCTCATTTGACAACAGTCTTTGATGGTAATTTGATAGCATTTACACACACACACACACACACACACACACATATGCCCGATGTGTGTGTGTGTGTGTGTGTGTGTGTGTGTATAATCTCACAGCTCACAGTGTATAGGATTTATGAAGACAATAAAATGATTATTGAAAAATGATGAAGCTCATATCTGCAGAGAGAACCATGTAAATCTTACTGAACTAGAAAGTACACATGGCACGCTGCATTCTGATAACTATTTTTATTTCCTCCACTCTCAAAATCTTGGGAAACCTGGAATGATTTTTCAGGCCACTTAACACTGGTCATACAGTCCTGATATAGGTTTCAGTATAGCTAGCCTGAGCTGTCTGAGTCTTCACTCTCATCAGGATTGTCATCTTCACTACTTACCAATGGGAAAGGAAGTTCTAAATTAACGTTTGCTGTAGAGGAAGTACTTCCTACTTGAGATTCTTTCAATATGCAAAAGTATGCACATCAGCATACTGCCTATTTAATAACATTAAATATACCTGTCATGAGCTTGGAATGCTATCATCTGTTTTCTGTATTGCATAGCATAGGCACATATATACATTTATGTTGGTGAGAGTAAGGCTACATTGCTACAGCAAAGACAATCCCTTCCCCCAGAAATCTTAATGGCTTAAAGAAACAAATAAATGGACTTCTTGGCTATTTACCAGCCTAAGGTGAGAATTGTTGGTAGGTAATTCTGCTGCATGGTGATCATTCAGGAACCCAGGCTAAAGGTAGCTCAGATATCTGGCCCCTAGTAACACCCTAAATTCCATTTATGAGCTTAAAAATAGGCCACAAACTGGTAGTTTTATCACTTTGTAGTTTAAAACATGATCCATAAATTGAGTTATCTCTTCACTCCATAAATTTGACTTTTTAAAAAAATCATGGCATGATGACTATTTTTAACTTTGTGTGTAGTGGACAAACTTGATAAAACGTGTATAATTGTCTTTTTTTTTTTAGCTCTACTGAGGACCTAATAAATGAATCTGAAAGCTTATTTCTTGTTTATACGATTCTTTATTCAATACAAAATGTTAAGGATTGTTAATAAAGGTCTATGTTTTTAATGTCTTATTTACTATCATGTTAATATGTCAACGTCAGGCTGTCCTTTCTGTGGAGGGAACTAAACCTTAAAATATAAACAAAGGAATGAGTTCCTTTGTGTTCCATTTTTGTTGACACTGGATTTTTCTTCTGAACAAAAATAAAGCCTTTCCCCCCCATCATAAGTAGTGACTTTAAATGGACCAAAAAGGAAAAATAAAAAAACAGTAATGTGCTGTTATATGCCAGGAGACAGTGGTGGCCGTTTTTATTTTTATAGTGCATTGTGAAAGACATCTAACAAAAGAAGTTTGAGGGACTGCTAAGAATAAAATACATTTAAAGGTCTCTGCCTTCCTTTTAAAACATGACTTGAAGGATGATCAGCATTCATCTCTGAGGGATAAATAGAAAGTCAAGAAAAGTAAGTCAGCTTATAAAGGAATATATTTACCCAAACCCAGAAAATATAAAAGGTATGCTCTTCACATTCAGGGAATACAAGTTTGTTTACGTCTATGGAGAGCCATGATATCCTTATTGGCTAGAACTACCACGTGGTTTCTCTGCTTGGCTAGATCTTTGGGGCAAGCAGACCCACAGCAGCTGAGCAAACACGCTGGAGTTATATGTAGCTCAAGACCACCGCATGGGCTGCTGGAGAAGGGCAGGACAGCCAAGCTGTGGAATCTGGGGAGTGGCTTCTAAGAAAGAGGTGGTCTCAGGGGCGTCAGAAGCCGGTTATGGACTCTGCCAAGATGCTCAGATTCCCAGATCAGCAAGGTCCCCCAGATCAAGTTAAGTCTGGGGTCCCCTGCCTGCCTCTGTCAGACAGCCAACGACACTTGGTGCTAAGTCCCAAGGAACTGCTTCTCAGCCCTCCCACGGCTGTCTCACAGTAGTTTTGGCCCAGATCATTTCCTGCTACATTTCCTTTCTCCATTGCCATGTAGAAAAGTGTGATGGGGCATGAAAAATAGTATTGCGAGCCAAATAACACACTCTATTTGAAGAGATTGGTCTGGTATCCTTAAATAAAAAATAATTTTGCTTGTAATTTCAAATGCTAGCCTACAAACTTGAAAGAAACCCAAATGACCACAGGATGGGGTGGTATAGACTACAATGTGGTAGAGAACAGAAAAAGGAGCTACCATAAGAGCCTGGGAAAGGGGATCCCTAATTAGAAGGTGTGGCTCTGGTGTTGGGCCTAAAGGCAATTGACTATAGTCAAGGTCTTTCCAGGACCCAAAAGCCTGAGGTGAGGTTAGTTATACATATTATCCCTGCTCACACTAAGACTCTAAAAATTAATTACACCAAAGTATACTTTTTCGTTTGCCTTATTAAAGATAGTCAGGATGCAGTCTTGTATCTTGTAGCACATCCACATTAGTAGAAATAGTTATGAACTAAGGTTATCAAATATTTGAATATATAATTAATGCAAAATATTCTTGGCAGATTATTCCATGGGAAAGCAGTGATTCTCTTCTTCTCTAGCCTGTATACACATGTGCACTAGCACACATTCACACGCACACACAACTCAAGGAAGGGCTGAAAAGAAAAAGATGAGTAAGGAAAAACAGCTCAGGAAAAGTGAGGCAGAATTGGAAATCAAAACAAACTTATACCTGAAATGATGTGATTAATAAAGTAGCCAAAAAAATGGCCCTCCGATATCAAAGTAATGCAAGAACAGGGACATTTTCCAAAGTTCCATGGAGAATAAAGGAAGTCATTTTACTGCATGAACTACAACAATATATACAACACTAGCTCTCCTTTCTAGTCATAACAAAAATTACTGAAACATATACAGAGTGAAGGAAAGAATCTTGGTTTTGAATATTGAAAATTCAAGAAAAGTTATTTCCTCCAAGGCTGAAAAATCTACCTAGTATATATGTGTGTATATACATAGTCATATATATAGATATATGACTTTTTAAGTTAAAATTCTTTTTTTCTCCTTTACCTTGAAAGCCTAAAGTAATTTAATCTTCTTGTAAATAGTTTCAGAAAAGAGACTGTAAACATTCACATTATTGAGAATATGTTTAATGGAGATAAAAGAACACGAACAAAAATTCTGATGAAGGCATTTTTGCCAAGAAAAGATCCAAGTGAATTTCATGATGGCTTAGAAAAATAGAGTGGGGCGTGTTCTGTGTAGATTAATGCTGTTTGGAAAGTTATAGGATAGATTTTAAATCCATTTTATGATAATAACAAGTCACTTTAAGTATTATTATGTGCTGTTAATAGGTAAACTCATAAACTGAACTTTCCTTCTTTCACAATAGAAAAATTCAAAAATATTAACACCATGAAAGACAAATAGGAGGGCAGCCCGGGTGGCTCAGCAGTTTAGTGCCACCTTCAGCCCAGGGTGTGATCCGGGAGTCCCAGGATCGAGTCCCACGTCGGGCTCCCTGCATGGAGCCTACTTCTCCCTCTGCCAGTGTCTCTGCCTCTCTCTCTCTGTGTCTCTCATGAATAAATAAATAAAATCCTTAAAAAAAAAGACATACAGGAAAGGGGGCTAGTCTAAAGGAAACTAGAAAGGCATGACAACCATGTATAATGTATAATCTTTGATTGGATCCTGAAACAAAAATAACTGCAATAAACTGTATTTTGTGGAAAATTGAAGAAATCTGAATATAGATCCTTTATTAGATATTATTGAATCAATGATAAATTTCTTGGATGGGCTTGTAGAATATCTTCATTCTTAAGAAATACATGCTGAAGTATTTAGGAGAAAAGTGTTAAGTTGCTTGCAAATATACATGCAAATATACATATGCATCTGTGTGTGGGGTGGGGGAGAGATATAGTTGTAAATGTGGCAAATGTTAACAATTGGTGAATCCAGGTAAAAAATATATGGGTTTTCATCGTACTATTCTTTCAACTTTTCAGTTGATTTGAAATTGTAAGGACACCGAGTTACTAAATTATAGATGAGAGTTATTTCACTTTTTAGCAGTATTTCAGATAACAAATGAAGAAAAAATGATAAGTCTATCTCTATTTTGCAATCTGTAATCTACTCATGAATCTAAGCACTGAGCATCAATGGCCATAAAAGGAAAAATGATCTGATATTCCGTGCCTTTTAGGAGAACATGTCACTGAGAACACACCACTGTTGTAAAGTGGTCTTGACCAAAAAAAAAAAAAAAGTCAAATCTGAGTTAAACTTCCAGGCTAGCTATTCTCAAACATCAGCAGAATCAGAATCACCTGGAAGGCTACTTAAACCACAGGTTGCTGGCCTGTAAGCCCAGAATTTCTGATTCCAAAGGTTGGAGTAAGTTTCAGTGATTTGCATTTCCAACATGTTTCCCAGTAACGCTGAGGCTGTGGTCTAGAACCACCCTTTCAGAACAACCTCTCCATAATGACATACTAATTCACAAGAACTACAAATGACAGAGGAACAAATCAAATGCCATAGAGCTGCTATAGAAAAAAGCAGACTGTGGATAAGCAAAGGAAAGAACACTGTGCTTCTTAAATACGTTGTAATATACGTAAGGGTAAAAGGGGAAACTATAGGTTAAAATAAATTTAAAAGGTGTACCCATCAACTGCAAAATGTGAAATTTACTTGGATTCTTATTTAACTGTTATTTTAAAAAAGATTTTATTTATTTCTTTGAGAAAGAGAAAAAGAGAGCAGGGGCAGAGAGAGGGAGAAGCAAACTTCCCACTGAGCAGGGAGCCTGATGTGGGCTTGATCCCAGGACCCTGGGATCATGACCTGAGCCAAAGGCAGATGCTTAACCAACTGAGACACCCAGGTGCCCCTCAACTGTTTTTTTTAAAGCATTTATTACATTTATGAGACAGTTAGAAATTTGACCATTGATTGGATATTTATCCAGTATAGTTATTTTTTTAGGTGTGTTAGTGGTATTATGTTTTTTTTGAAAAAGGAAGTTCTTATTTTTAGATGTACATATTGAAATACAGATTTAAAAAAGGAGAAAAAAATTAAATCAATCAATCAGGGCAACCAATCAATAATTCTTATTTGCTTCACTGATTTTTATTGTCCAGCAAGAATATTTTTTTATCCTTTGTTTCATCATTAATTTTTTTTGTCTAGCTTTTTAAAAATTTCCTTTCCCCCTGATGATGACTCAGTTCTTGGAAATCTGAGTTGGCCCTCACAATTATTTTCATGGTTAAATTCTCTTGGCATTGGTGCCAGCAGAAGTCTTTTCTAAATCCAGAGTAGACATGTGTTGATTTCCTCATTAATTTGATATCTTACAATGTCAAAATACTACAATACCAAACAAATTCAATATGTTTTAGTTACAAGCAAAAATATGAAAAATTAAATTTAGTTTTATTGTGAAAATACTGTATGAAAAGAGTATGTGATGAATGTTATAGTTTAAAGAATCCCAATGAAAATGACTTATCCACCCCAGTTAAGAAATAGGACTATCAGTATCCTAGAAAATCCCTATTTGCCCCCATCTAAATTACCTCTCTCCTTACCCCATGAAAGTAACCACTGTACTGAATTTTGCACTAGTCCTTCACTGTATTATAGTTTTACCATCTAACACTATAGTTTTGTCTGTTTTCATATTTATATAAATGGAATAATACCATATGGATTATTCTGTGTATTTGTCGTTGCTATTTTACATTTGTTTTTTAGTTTCAGCGATATGGAAATGTATAGCAGTAATCCATCCATTTTCACTGCTGTATAGTATTCATTTATTCATTTGTACAGGTTTCTGAAATTTATCAACTCTTGGGTTGATAGATATATTGCCTCTTTCTTTCCAAATTTTAAAGCCTTTTATTTGATCATGTTATTACTTCTGTTACAAAATGACACTGAAATGGCAATGGGGACCTGACTTTTGGAAGTCAATTCTTGCTAACTTTGGAATGACTTCAGTGTTTCCCATGAATCCTGGTGCTGGCTTTTAGAACTTTTCTATATTCATTTACTGTTTCTTCTAAGGACATCATTTCATTAGATTTTTCTGTCTTTTGATGTTAGTTTTGGTGGATTATATTTTCCTAGATAAAAGTTATTCTGTTCAGCCAGATTTTCTAATATATTTTCAAAGCTGACAGTTCCCTTTGATTCTTTTATTTCCTCTGTTTCTACCATTATTTTCCTGTTATCATTTCTTCTATTTTTTGTCCTTTTTTTGCTAACTTGACTAGTGAATTATCTATTTTATTTTTTTAAAGAACTTGGTATATTTCTATACTAGTATTATATTTTCTATGTGCTAAATCACTAATTATCTCGATCTTAATTCCTTCCATTTGCTTTGCTTCATTTTTTTTCAGCAAGATACCAAAACATTATGATTTATTCACTCTTTGGATTCTTCTACTAAAATCACTTAAGGCTATTGAATTTTCCTCTAAAGGCTGCTTTAGCTCTACCCCATGTTTTGATAGTATTCTCATTCTTGTTCTTTTGTAGAAATTCTGTGGGTTTTGTTTGGATTTTTGTTGTTGTTGTTGTTGATCCAGAGTTGTTTAAAAGAGAACTTTTAAAATTCTAGGCAAGAGAGAGTCCCTTCATGATTTTTTTATAGTTTGTGATTTCTGGTGTATATTCAGAAAGCAACTGAAAGTATTGTCTATTTTCAGGGTACAGGTTTTGAATTAATATATGTATCAGATCTACTCTATTAACTATTTTTTAGTACTTAATATACTTACATACAGATTTTTTTCATCCATTTAACCTGTTGTTGACTGTATCTTCTTACCAGGCACATGGTTGAAGTGTTCCACCTGTACCAATTTAGGTTAGAGATGGCTGTATTGATTGCTCTAAATAATGAAATGTGAGCAAAAGGAGCATCCCACACTTCCAGGTGGAGGCCGTTAAATGCTGGTGCACTATCTATTTACCCATTAGCTTGCCACAGCACCAGAAAAGGAATTTGGAATAAAGGAGACTCAATCCCTCAGTGAAGGAGGCATTGAGAATAGGCCCCTGTTCACCCATGATACACATGTTGTATAGACAAGAATTTAATTTTGTTAGTTTAAGCTGCTGAGATTTGGGATATTTAGCAGGATAGGCATAAGCCAGTTCATCTGAATATAACACATGTACAGCAGGCTTCGATGTAGATTGATTCAGCAGCTCAATATGTCATCAAAGATTAAAATTTTTCCACCTTCCAATCTTGACTTCAGCTTCTCACTGATAACAAGAGATGCAGAGGTTCTAGGACTTATACTCAGACATGAAATAGCTAAAACAAGAAGAGTAAAGCATATTTTCTCTAACTCTCTTAGGAGAAAGGAAACTCACTGATGCAGTCCAGCAGAGGGCCCTTTATACCTCATTGACTAGAACTGTCACAAGCCTATTTCTGAGCCAATCACTGGCAAGAGAAATGGAATTTTCATGATTGACATAGACTAATCGTCTAGCATAAAACAGGTGTTAGAGTATCAACCACAATAACTTCTAATAGCAAATGATCTCTATCAGTATGTATACATACATAGGAACAATTATTTTTAAATATTTTAACAGAAGAAATACACTGTAGAATATTCCTGATAAATATAAAACATAAATGTAAAACAGTGTAATTAATTTTCTCCAAATTCTGAATTTAAAAAATTTTGTTTCTTTGATGATAGTTTATATATTATCATTTATATCTTACATAGGCCTTTTATTTATAAAAAATATCCACTTACATGGTGTCAATAGAAACAGAAATGGCAAAAATATGTAAAATTATAACCCAGGATAAGCAATGATCAGAGTGTATTTGTACATTGGCAAATATGTACTTCATATTACCTGAGAAAGAACAAATATCACTTTAACCAAGGTCCTCATAATTTCTGACAACTCAGCTAAGTTTGGCTCTTTTGTATAACTGGCTAAATTATTTCTTCTTATCCAGACTTCAATCAATTACCATCTATGTTATCTCCTTGTCCCAATGCTCCTGTTCAATTTATTTATTTGTCACAAATGGTAGATGATGTTAATGATACTGTGGAATTTTTGTAAATTAATGATGTTAGATTTCAATTTGTTTTAAAATTATTGAAAACTTAACATTTAAATTAGTTTTAAAATATTTGGGTTTTTTTTAAGATTTTATTATTTATTTATTTGACAGAGAAAGAGAGAGAGAGAGAGAGCATAAACAGGAGGAGTGGGAGAGGGAGAAGTAGGCTCCCCACTGAGCAGGGAGCCAGATGTGGGGCTAGATGCAGGACCCTGGGATCATGACCTGGGCCAAAGACAGACATTTAACAAACTGAGCAACCCAGGCACCCCTTGTTTTATTATCTAAAGTGTAACATGGGTATTTAAAAATACAGTATCTTTTCATTGGTAATATATTCCCATTTGAATAAAAAGCTTTTCAAAAGCATTTTAATGCAATGAATTCATATCAGAATCTAACAAACAGTTGGAAGAAATCATTCCCAAACTAGATTATAAATTCTTTGAGGATAAGAATCAAATCATAAAGCTACTACATCTGGTATACTGACTAAGGTTCAAGAAATACTTGCTGACAATATGATGCAATGAGAAATAATTAAATTTTTCATATGAACTACTTTTTATTGAAATAGCAATCCATATTCATGTTTTCAAAAAATGAGGCAACCATTATTACCATTTTCATGTATTCCTTACAGAGAGAATGTACACAGATATATGCTATTTTCTTACAAATGGGAATGTACCATATACAGTGTCTTTTAACTCTGTTTTCACTTGATAAAGTATTTCAGAGATCATTTCCCATTACTATATAAATCTTTTTAATGTGTGCATCATATCTTTTTGTATGAATGGATCATAATTTAACCTGCCCCCCATTTATATGTATTGTTATTTCCTGTCTTTTGTTTGTATAAGCAATGTTGCAATGAGCATCTATTTTTGCTCATTTATATAAGCATATCTGTAAGAGAAATTCCTAAAAGGGAAGTGTGTGTTTTCACCGCTTTACACAGCACTGATATGAGTCAGATTGCCATTTTTAAGACATTATTCAGAGGATGTATCCACAAATAAATAACTCTAAAAACATTACCTGATTAGTAGGAAAATATAAATGTTGAATTAATCCTGTCCTTGTATGAAAACATCTTTATTTTTATTTCGCCAGTTTTTCTGGTAAGTTCAACCAGTTGACATTACCACGGAATGATTTATTTATGATTGCCAAAGTGATTTAATTAATTTGGGGGGACTTACAGCTATTTCATTCACTTATAAATATAAGAATAAATGACCATTAAAAATGACAAAATAAATACCACCACCAGGAACTTGTGAGTAAAAAAAAGAGAGCAGTTTCAAAAATAACGTTTTCCAAATGCTTGCTCTGTATTTTGTTCAAGGTTCATCTCTCATAGCGTTACTTTATTGTTTTTTAAAAATGTTTTATGGGTCCTTTGTGAAATACTGAAGGTTACTGGATGTATGACTTAAGTTTTGCAAATCAAATGTTTCTTTAAAATTCAACAAATTTTCAATGAGGTTTAATTAGGCAGAGAAGTGGTTCAGAACTCATTTGAAAACATGCATGATAATTAGGGAACATCAAAGAGTATTGTTACCTTCTAAACAGTAAACAACCAGCTGTTAATGATTTAACAAATTCCAAACGTTAGTTCAGAGAACTGAAGCTTTGTTTTTTTAAGGCAAGTATAGATTAAGTCAATGATTTACTCAATTCCCCTTCTCAAAAAATAGTTTGACCAAAGATTGCAAGGGTCAAAGTTCATGGAATTTTGATGTAGAGAGACTGTATCTTCCCATCCATTAGCAGGTGAGAGGACACTGCCTTGGGCAAGGTCATATTTGGTTACCAATAAGCTGAACTAGGACACAGTCTTCCTGGCTCTCAATCTAGGTCATTTCCTACTAGATTGTGCTGTGTCTGCATTAATACATGTAAAAGACCTCACAACACTATCTACTGTGTTTACTGTGATAGTTTTTTTCATTGACTTAAAGAAATCTTTTATGTTGAAAATCATGGATTAATTACAGAGATGCATCAATGAATGAGGGAGAAAAAGTTTCTTTCAGGAGTCCATGTTCTGGTGGGAAAAGTGCATACCAGTGATTAGAAAACACACTAGGGAAGAATGAGAAAGCCTGCTAGGACTGATGAGTCTTTCTCCCCTGAGCTTGTTCAGAGTGGTGACATGTCTGTCCCATGATGTCATCGCTGTCAGAAGATCTACCACATTTTCATTACAATCATAATCCTTCATACTTTCATGACCTTTACAGGTCTTAAAACATGTCTCCATGACTTTGTCCAATCCTCACAGTGAATGGTAAGGCAGTTATTGTCTCCAGTTTCTAATTAAGAAACCCACTGTTAAGAGAGGATGATTTACCCACAGCCTCACAGCCAGAAAATTGTAGAGGTGGGACTGGAACCCTAGGCTTTCTGGCCCTTGGTCCAATGAGTCAGTCAATATTAATCAACCTGAATTTCCCAAATTCCAAATATTTAGTTTACTGGGAATTCTGAGGTTACTTTAGAAGGGAGATCCTTCAGTGGAAGTTTGGGTAACCTAAATTTCCAAATTATAGCATGCTTTCTTGGAAAAGGAAAATAGTAGCGCCCAAAAGTTCCATGGAAGTGCTTGTGGCTGTTAGTGAACTGTGAGGATGGCATTTTGCTAGAAGCATGAAACCACAGTCAGCTTCGAGTTCCTCAGTTTGTTTGTTCCACTCCTTGTCATGGGGATAAGGAAACTTGAAAATAAAGTATCACTGAAATTAAATGCGTCTGGAAAGAAGTTTGCCAAAATGTTACCAGTCTTTGGGTGGTTGGATTACAAGTTAATTTTATTTTTTTTCCTGCATTTTCCATATTTCCTACAATAATTAGGTTACTTTTATAATCAGAAATTATATAATTCCTTTATAGTTGCATATAATTCCCAACCTAGTCAAAAGGGAAATTTATAATTTCTCGATGTGGATGCTTAGAGGGACAGACATTTGAAAATTCTCCTGACAAATAAACATCCTTTAAAAAAAATTAATCTGTAAATAAGCTAAATAATTCATTCAGGCTTCCATCCATTCTTCTAACAAATATTTATTGAGCACCTACATTGTGGCAGGCATATTTAGGCACTAGGCTTAGAGTATTGAATAAAACAGATAAAAATCCTTGTCTTCATGGACCTTCCCTTTCAAAAAGGGAGACAGACCAAAAAATGAGTATGAAATTAGTATTACATGATACGTTAAATGGTGCTAAATAATTAGAAATTAAATAAAGCAAGAATACAGGGGTTGGGGTGGGAGCATTTGAATAGAGTATTTAGAGAATGCATCTCTGAGGAGGTGACCTGAAAGAAATGGGGTAGTGAGCCTGATGGATTTATGGAGGAAGAGAAATACAGATAGAGAGAGCAGCGAGTACAAAGGCATAGGACAGGAATATACTTAGCACATTTACAAACAGCCAGGTGGCAGGAGTGTCTGGAAGACCATGAACAGCAGGATAAAGAGTAGAAGATGCTGTCGGCAGGAAAGGAATACAATCTGATTTACATTTTAGGGTCATTTTGGCACTGTGGTAAGGGATGGATTGAAGGCAAGCCAAGGCAAAAGCAGGGAAACAGATTGAAGGAATACTGCAAACTTCAGCCAGGGGAGTTGGTGGCTTAAACCAGAGTGGCAGGAACAAAGGTAGTCAAAAGTAGATAGCAACTGGATATACTTTGAAGGCAGAGCTTCTGGGATTTGCTTGTAGATTGAATGAAGGGTGGAGGAGAGTCAACAGTGACTCAAAAGTTTCAAACTAAGTAACTAGAAAATTGGAGTTGTCATTTCCTAAAATGGGGAAGATTCTGGGAAAAGCAGATTTGAGGTGGATAAAATCAAGAGCTTACTTTGGACATGATAAAAATTGAGATGCCCATCTAAGTAGAAATGTTGATTTGATACTTGGATATACAAGGGAGTGGTTTGAGCTAGAGATATAAAGTTGGGACATGGGAGCATGCAGATGACAGGTGAACCCAAGAGGCCAGATGAGAGCAACAAGGAGCAAGTGAGAGCACATAAGAGACCCAAGGAGAGCCCTGAGTCCCACCTACTTAAATAGAGCAGGGAAACAAGAACCCAGAAATGGCATATACTGGAAGCCAAGTGAAAACCTAGTTTGAACAAAGAAGACATGCATCAGGTGGTGATAAATCAAATGTAGCTGGAACTATTGTGCTTCAGACCAGTTATTTCTCAGAAAAATTTGAGTGTTTATTCCAAAGATTAGCAACTCATAATGACTGCACCAGAAGAGAAGTATTTTAGAGACAGTTGTATTACTTCTTGGCATTTTGGCTAAGATCGAGTATAAAGGCCATGGTATAATGGAAAAAATGAAAGATGGAAAGCATGGTTTGGAGGACCAGCTCCACCATTTATTGACTGTGTGATCTGGGAGAGTCATTTAGTCACTTCCATTCTAGTTTCCCACATCCTTAAGATTGAAGCAATGCTAGCTATCCCATTCTGTTGCTATGAAGAATAATGGGAATAAAATTTCTATCTATCCTTGTTGTTTGTAACAAAAACAGGCACTTAATAAATGTTATCTTCCTCTTTGTCATTAAATGGCATAGTTGTTAGGGCAGTGTAAAGGATAGTAATATGGGCAGATCTTAATATATTTTAGACTCTACGAAATTGGTCCTCAGTGACCTAATTCTTCATTGTCCCCTCTTTCTAATTACTCAGGTGCCAAATATGTGTCCCTTGCCAAACTTTAAACTTGACTTCTCAAGCTAAAAAACACCAAGCTGAGGGTTTATAAAATAACTGGCTTATATTCTCCACATTCTTAACATCATCAAAGCAAAGAAAAGCTTAGGAAATGTTCCAGAGTAAAGGAGAATAAAAAGACATGACAAATAGATACAATATGTGATCCTGAACTGGATCCTGGACTGTTGGATTCAGGAGCTGCTATAAAGGACATAAAAGAGACAATTGACGAAACTGGAAGAGGGACTGTATATTTAGATATGTATTGTTAACATGTTAATTATATTAAATGCCCTGAATTTGATAACTCTGTACATATGTCTAAGGAATATCTTCTATTTAGGAAATACCACTAAAGTATTTTAGAATAATAATTCATTAAAAATAATTATATCTAGAACAGAGAGAGAGAAAATGAAAAACAAATGTGACAAAATGTTAAAAGTTGGTTAATCTGGGTAATGGGTATACAGAGTATCTTTGTATTATTCTTGCAACTATTCTGTACATTTGAAATTATTTCAAAATAGGAAATTGAAAAATATTATTCCATGGAATATACTGTCAATTACTTTATGCAAAAAGCTTCTTTCCCAGATGGTGTTTGGAGCAATTTTTCTTTCACATATATTTTATATATTCTTTTATGTATATGGCAAATTTAATAATGAGAAAGTTAAAAATAATAACAAGGAATGTCTAAATGTCTGTATTTATATGGAAATATGTTATATGAGAAATGAAATTGCAGGCCCTTGAACTACAAATACCTTTGGTTATGGAAACATCACACCCACACACACATTATGCTCAGTTTATGTCTGGAAGATTAAAAAAAAAAACTTATAACCTTAAAAAGCGATTACCTCTGAGGAGTCCAATTGCAATTTTTTTCCAATAATCTTCTTTCTTGTTCAATTTTTTAAAAATCGTTGCTTTTCTAATTTAAAATATATTTAACATTTTTAAGGTAGATAATAAATGATACTGTTAAAATTTGAGAGCCAAATGGCACTGTTAAAATTTGTGAACAAATAATAATGAGGGAGTGGGTTTGAAAGAGAGAAGCAGAGAGCTTCTCCTGCTGCAAATATAAAGATTAGAAAAACTAAAATTTGTCAGTCTTTCTCTTTTGTCTAAGATCACACTATAGCAGGAAGCAGACATTACTGAGCATGGACAAAACAACTGCTATTTAAGATCTTACTGGCCTTCAGTTATTTAGATAAGTTATTCTCTTTTTAATATTTAATATTTAATACTCTTTTTTAATATTGTATTTATTTATTTGAGAGAGAGAGAGTGTGTGTGTATGTGTGTGTGTGTGCGCGCGCGTGTGCACCAGGGCAAGGGGGAGGGAACCAGACTGGGGGCTCCATCCCAGGACCTCAGGATCATAACCTGAGCTGAAGGCAGGCGTTTTACAGACTGAGCTACCCAGGTGCCTCTAGGTAAATTTGTTAGTTTTAGAGATGGAAAAAGGAACTCTGAGCCAAGGAACACAGATGGCCTCAAGAAGCTAAGAAAGGCAAAGAAGCAGATTTCTTGCTGGAGCCTCTGGAATGAACACAGCCCTGCCAAAACCTTGACTTTAACCCGGTTTAGACTTTTCTGACCTCTAGAGCTGAGTAATGATAGATGTGTGTTGCTTTAAGCCACTAATTGTGTATAATTTGTTACAGCAGCAGTAGGAAACTAATACACCAAGTCACTCACATTATTTTCTTCTCATACTTCTCTTTAGCTAAAACTCAGTTGTTCAACTGATTTGTTAGTTGTCTCTTCACTTCTCCTGAAATAGGTTGACATTAGTCAATAACACCAGAGACCAGGCACTCAGTATTCATTCTCATGTGTTCTTAGGAATCTAACATGTGCCAGGTATTTGGGAAGTGTTGGGATGGAGAGAGGTCTAAATGCAGGCCAGCCAGGAGTTCTCAAATCAATCACATGGAGTAACAAGGTAATATTGATTGTTAAATTACTTTTTGAGCATTTAAATTGCAAATAGAATAGCAATGTTTTAGAAGACTGTGTTTTACATGGTCACACAGTGGTGAAGAGCAGTGGCTTTAGACTCATGGCATTTAGTTGAATCTTCACTGTTATATCTCTCCCCAGAACAACCTGGAGTGGTTACTTATCTCTTCAACCTTACTTCTTCATCAGTAAAATGGGGATGGTGAGATTCATGGCACAGATCCATTGTGTTAATTAAATTAGAATAATGCCTAGCACAAAATAATAGCTTCATAAATGATAACTTAAAAATATAATTCATTTCTTAATATCCAGAAGCAATTTTTACAAAACTAGATCGTTTCCTAACCTTTCCTCACCAAGAACCTCCAGAACTGAGTTACTACTTTGAAGAGCTTTGTTTCCCATGTGTCCCTACTCCTTTCCCGCATTCCCAAATCCATAGTTTCTGCTCTGTGCTGAAATTACTTTTTTTTAAGGATTTTATGTATTTATTCATGAGAGACACACACGGGGTGGGGGGTGGGGCAGAGACACACACAGAGGGAAAAGCAGGCTCCATGTAGGGAGCCTGACATGGGACTCAATCCCGGGACTCCAGGATCATGGCCTGGGCTGAAGGCAGGCGCTCAACCACTGAGCCACCCAGGGATCCCCTGAAATGACTTTCCAAATCAGATTTATCAACTAGGATTTCTCTTAGCCTATTTTCTTTTAGGGATAGATTCCAGTCAGAAAAAGGATTTTTGAGGTTAGTTAGGAGCCTCTCCAAATAAAAATCAAACATCATTTGAGAGACACTATAAGAAAGCAGAAATGTAAGGACACAATGATTCTTCCTTTATGGTCAAGATGGATGAGCTATATTTATTAGAGCAATTTTGTTTGCATCTGTGTGTGTGTTGTGTGTGTGTGTGTGTTCTTATATAATATCCCTCATTGTTCATTTTCTTCTGGACCTTTTGCAATATGACTTTCACAGTTTCTTTCCAACACCTCACTGCCAAGCTGATTGAAAAGCCAACTGATTCTACCTTTCAAAGGTTAAATTGTAAAAGTTAAACATGTGTGCCAGATTTTCTCTGAAACACATAAAAATGCTTTGTCTTATTCCTTTTCCATCTAACTCAACACACAAAAATGACTCATGGTCATTCTCAATCTTGGTCATGCTCAATCTTATATTCTGATTTTTCACCAGCTAATGCAGAAAATAATCAAGAATGATCAACAGATGGGGCACCTAGGTGGCTCAGTTGGTTAAGCGGCTGCCTTAGGCTTGGGTCATGATCTTGGAGTCCTGGATTGAGCCCCACATTAGGCTCCCTGGTCAGGAGGGAGTCTGCTTCTCTCTCTGCTCCTTTCCCCCATTTGTGTGCTCTGCTCTCTCTCTTTCAAATAAATAAATAAAATCTTTAAAAAATTAAAAAAAGAATGATCAACTGACCAATGAAACAGAATTAAGAGCCCAAAAATAAACCTAAGCATATACAGTCAGTCCACTAATATTTAACAAGGAAGCCAAGAATACTCAATGGAGAAGAGACGGCCTCTTTAATAAATAGTGCTGAGAAAATTGGTTATTCACAAGTAAAAGAATGATACTGTATGCCTATCTTTTTATCATACACAAAAATTATTCAAAAGAGTTCAATCTAAGACCTGAAACTATGAAGCTCCTAGAAAAAAACTGCATGAAAAAAAGCCCCTTGACATGGTTCTTGGTAAAGATCTTTTAGAAGTCACACCTAGAGCACAAGCAACAAGATAAAAAATAAGCAAGATCAAACTACAAAACTTCTTCACAGCAAAAGAAACCATCAACAAAATAAAAGAACAACCTACAAAATGAGAATAAATATTTTCAAAGCATATATCTGATAAGAGTTTCATATCCAAAATATATAAGCTCAATAGCAAAATAAAGAAAACCCATAAATAATCGAATTAAAAATGAGCAAAAGACCTGCACCGAGATTTTTCCAAAGAAGATAGATATATGTATGGCTAACAGGTATATAAAAAGATGCTCAACATCACTAGTTATTAGGGAAATGCAAATTAAAACCACAGAGATGTTACCTCACACCTTTACAATGGTCATCATCCAAAAGACAAGAGATAATAAATGCTGGCTGGGATTAGAGAGAAAAGAACTGTTTTGCACTTCAGTGGGATTGTAAATTGGTACAGCATTCTGGAAAACAGTATGGAGTTTCCTCAACAAATTAAAAATAGATCTTCCCTATGATCCAGCAATTCCAATTCTGGAAAAATATCCACAGGAAATGAAAACACTAACTTTAAAAGATATCTGTACTCTTTTGTTCATTGCAGCATTATTTAGCCAAGACATGGAAACAACTTAAATGCCCAGTGATAGATGAATGGATAGAGAAGTTGTGGTATATGTACACAATGGAATATTATTCAGCCATAAAAATTTAGGAAATTCTAGCATCTGTGACAACATGTATGGACCATGAGTGCCTTATGCTAAATGAAATAAGTCAGAGAAGGACAAACACTGTAGGACCTCTTTTACACATGGAACCTAAAACAAAACAAAAGAAACCTATAAGAAACTCACAAAAAAAAGAGACTGGATTTGAAGTCACCAGAGGTAGGAGGTAGGGGAGGAGGAAATGGAGGCAGGTAGTCAAAATGTACAAACTTCTAGTTCTAATACAGGTAAGTACCAGCAATGTAATGCACAACATGATGACTGTTGTTAACACTACCACATGGTATATAAAGAAGTTGTTAAGAGAGTAGATCCCAAGAAAGGTCATCACAGGAAGCTAATTTTTTTGTGATGAATATTCTTAGGATCTATTCTCTTATCAACTTTTCTATATATCATGCAGGAGTGTTCCCTATGTAATGATATTAACCTTTTCTTCCTTTCTTTTTATTGTATCTGTATGAGATTATGGATGCTAACTAAACCTATTCTGGCAATCAGTTTACAATATATCTAAATGAAACACTCCTGCTGTACACCTTAAACACATAAAGTGATATATATCAATTATTTCTCAATAAAACTGAAAAAAAGAATGATCAAGTTCCTCAATTGTTTTTTTACTTTTCATTTCTTTTAGTATTTTGTTTTGTTTTGTTAGGGTTTAATGTCTTTTTCAAAAATTTAAAATCGATTAATTAGCATTTAGTGTATTATTAGTTTCAGAGGTAGAGTTTAGTGATTCATCAGTTGCATATAACACCCAGTGCTCATTCCATCAAGTGCCCTCCTTAATGCTCATCACCCAGTTACCCCCTCCCCCCACCCACCGTCGTCCAGCAACCCTTTGTTTCCTATAGTTAAGAGTCTCTTATGGTTTGATTTCCACCAAAAAAAAAAAAAAAAAAAAAGAAGATTCTTTTTGTTTTTTTTTTAAAGTGTTTATTTAATACCAGTTAGTTAACATTTATTGGGGTTTAAATAGTGTTATTATAATGTGGGAGCAGATGTGTCTCTTTTCCTTTGTTCCCCAAATATAATGAAATCAAGTAGCAGTCCCAGTGCTAAAGCAAGAACTTCAGAATGGGGGTTATCACCTGTAATCTCCTCATATGCTGGAGACTTTCAGAAAATCCAACCTTCCCACCGAGTAAAGGGTTTCAGCAAATATGGCACCTTTCCCCCATTTATTATGGCAGCTACCCAGGAATCTGTGATAGGGTCATTTTCCTTTGGAGAGGTGGGAAATTTGAGGAGAGTAGTCTCTGGAGTCATGCTTGGAAGGATAGACCCCTGGAAGAGCGCTCATAATTTATGATGGGCTGGGGCTGGGAGCGGCTGTTAATCACAGCACAGCCTCCCCTAGAGAACACGGTGACTATTGAGTCTGCCTTTCTGGCTTGCCTGCTGAGCCCTGTGTGGAACCTCAGCAGGCACAGTATGTGGTATGTAATTCCTGGGCTCTCAGAAGGCAACAGAAGCCAACTTCAAACCCTTGCAAAAGAATTCAGGCTGTTTAACAGTGGGGATCTACCAATCAAGGCATAGGAATGAATGTCAGCCTCCTTCAGTTAGAAATAGAAACCATGGTATATATTTTGCCACGTGTCTAAGTGTGTGAAGACTGGCATCTCTCCCTATCTCAGGCTACCGGATTCAGCTCAATTTGTCATAACTACTTATTAAATTCCTTCTGTATGTATAGCTCTGTATACCACATTACTCTGTGGTAAATGCAGAAATGAGTGATGAAGTCAGAAAAAAAGGGAAACCACATTTATAGAGTCCATTCTATGTATCTACTTTAATTATTTCTTAAATATGTCTCACAAAATCCCTGAGATGCTAGGCCATTTGAATTAAAGGTCCAGCCTTGTGTCACGGAGAGTCCAAATACTGAAACTTGCATAGAAGTTTCTTTTTTTCTCATGTAGGTATCCAGAAGCTGGTGCTCCAGGCACTTTCTACTTTGTGCTTAGCCATCTCTAGAGTGTTACTCTCATCCACACAATCCAAGATGGCTCTGCACCCCATCTGTATTCCCTCCCTTTGCATACATCACTTCTGCTCACAACCCGTTTATCAAAGCTTAGCCTCATGGCCAAATCCACCTGGGAAATATAGGCCACCTTATAGGCGGTCACATGCCAGGCTACAAAGCAGAAATTCATTTACATAAGAGCTTAGGAAGAAACAGATATTGTGGAACTTAGATCATTATAAGGATTCCCATTTATAGTTATGAAACTGAGATTTATACAGGTTAACTGATCCTCCCCAGACCTGCGGGCTCCACTGCACTATACTGCCTCTCTGTAATGCCATACGATAGTTGTTTTAGCCTTTTGGCTAAGCTGCTCCTGCCAGCACAGATTCCTGAAATGCCAGAATTATGCATTTCCACAGTTCTATATTCTTTATGTGAAGGGAAATAAGACTGTGATCAGGGACGCCTGGGTGGCTCAGTGGTTGGGTGTCTGCCTTCGGCTTGGGGCGTGATCCTGGAGTCCTGGGATGGAGTCCCACATCGGGCTCCCTGCAGGGAGCCTGCTTCTCCCTCTGCCTGTGTCTCTGTCTCTCTCTGTGTCTCTCATTAATTAATAAATAAAATCTAAAAAAAAAAAGACTGATCAAAACTATCTAAGGTAGAGAATTTGAGAGGTTCCACAGCTCTTGTTCAGCAAAGGAAAATCAGGTTTTGTTTAAGTGGGAATTCTACCGAGGTATGTGAAGAAGTCCAACAAACCAAGCAGACAGGGTGGCAAGGTCGGTAAGACTTTTCTGGGAGGAGTCAAGGTAGAACCTTTCCTCTCTTTGCTTTTATACCCTCAATATGACAGTGGTCACCATCATGACTACTCAAGTCTGCAATCATAACATGAAAACAGTCATAGATTAGACAATAAAGGAAATGGGCATGGCTATGTTCCAATAAAAGATTATTTATGGACACTGAAATTTGGTTTTCATGTGCCACAAAATATTATTCATCTTTTGATGTTTTTCAACCATTTAAAAATATAAAAATCGAACTCATAAGCCATTTTATTTTATTTTATTTTAAATTTTTATTTTTATTTATGATAGTCACACAGAGAGAGAGAGAGAGGCAGAGACATAGGCAGAGGGAGAAGCAGGCTACATGCACCGGGAGCCCGACATGGGATTCGATCCCAGGTCTCCAGGATGGTGCCCTGGGCCAAAGGCAGGCATTAAACCGCTGCGCCACCCAGGGATCCCTCATAAGCCATTTAAAATGGATAATAAGTACATCCATACCATGGACTACTAATCAACAAAAGGAAACAAACTTTTGATATATATGATAACTCAAGGATATTATGCTGAGTGAAAAAGTCACTCTCAAAGGTCATATACTTTATGATTATATTAAATAACATTCTCAAAATGACAAAATTACATAGAGAACACATTAGTGGTTAGGGATTAGAAATGATTGGAAATAGTGGTGTGGTTCTACGAAGGGGTGACTACAAAGGGGTGGCATGAGGGAGAACTTTGTAATAATGGAATAGTTCTGTGTCTTGATTGAGGTGGGGTCTACTTAAATCTATACATATGATAAAGTAGCACAGACACACACACACACACACACACATGCATACCACACATTATGCCAATATGGATTTCTTGGCTTGGGCATTATACTATAATTATGTAAAACGTAACCACTGGGGAAAACTGGGTAAAGTCTACATGCATCTTTCTGTATTATCTTTGAAATTTCATGTTAATCTATAACTATATCAAAATAAAAATTTTTTAAAACAAGTCCAAACAAGCAGTGAGTTGGAGTTGGCTCATGGGCTATATAGTATGTCAACTACTGGAGTAGAAAAAAAATTTGTAGTATATATGCCAGGAAAATATTAATATACATGATTATGTAAGAATATATAAGAAAACAGGGAAATGAGAAGCAACCCATTTTTTAAAATGGACACAGGATATAAGTAACTCACAAAGAAATATAAATTGCCGAGCAGCCCTGGTGGCTCAGTGGTTTAGTGCCACCTTTGGCCCAGAGCCTGATCCTGCAGACCTGGGATCGAGTCCCACATTGGGCTCCCTGCATGGAGCCTGCTTCTCCCTCTGCCTGTGTCTCTGCCTCTCTCCCTCTGTCTCTCATGAATAAATAAATAAGATATTAAAAAAAGAAATATAAATTGCCAATAAGGATATAAAAAATGATTAAAACAGCACAGTAATTTTAAAAATTAATGACAATAAGTATCTTGCAACAGTATCTAAAACATAAAGATTATCAGGTGTTGGCAATGGTATGGATGAACAGATAATGTCATACACTGTGGGTAGGAGAGTAAATTGGTGAATTCATTTTGAAAGACAACTTGATGGTTTCTGTGAAAATTCAAATAGGCATCCCTTTGGTCTGCCAATTATACATCTAAGAATTAATTCTATGGATAAGACTTAACATAGGACCACAAAGATAAGTATAAGACAGTTCACTATGGTTTAGCTTTTTTTTTTTTCAAAGTAGCTTTATGAGCTATAATTAGCATAGCATAAAATTAACTCATTTTAAATATACAAGTCAATGCTCATTAGTAAATTTACAGTCATACAACCATTATAAAAATCCATTATAACATCCAATTTTAGATCATTTCACCACCCCCAAAATATACCTCCTGCCCATGTGCATTCACTCCCTGTCTCCACCCTTAGCCCTTGACAACTACTAATGTACTTCTATCTTTATAGATTTGTCTTTGTATGTAGGTATTTCATACAAGTAATGCATTTTGGTTTTAATTGGGATGTATTTCATAGTTAACAACATAAAATTTATTTCACTAATGCTCTGGTACCAGCCATGGATATGATTTAAAATCTTGCTTGAATTTAGCTTAAAAGCATCAAGAATACAGCTTCAATAGAAGGAGATTGAAGAATATTAAATAGCATGTAAATTTGCATGTATACTGTCTTTCTTCAGAATTTCATAAACAAAATCTACTGAACTTTGTCATGGAATAATGCCATGCAACTGTTATACTGTTCCCCTTCCACAGGGGATACAAAATTGATCTGTGTATTTTCAAAGTGGGGGGCATTGGTACTTTGACAGAGTTCTATTACAGTGACAGTATTCTTATTACACTCACTGTCTAATGTACACCTAATTGTATTATACATAGAAAGCTGTTATGCACTGATTACCAACTGCTGTTTGTAATCTTTTGAATGCACTTTTCTGAAGCTGAAAAAAATGATGGAAAAAGTCACAAGAGGGAGAAAATGGAAGAGAAAGTGATCCATAAACAATGGGGCTTCATATAGCTCCATGTGGCTACATCAAGCCTCATGATGTCTCAGAGTCTCTGACAAGTTTTAGGAGCATAATAAATTTCTAGGCTTAATAGCAATAAAGCAAATGGAGGCTTCTGACTTAATATGTACATGAGTGTCAGGGTTATGGTAACACTTGATATCATGAGTCCTTTGAGACTTAGGCCTCCTGGCAACTGCTGAGTCTACTACACCCCAACCATAAATCATCAGTCATCCTAATCAATCAGAGATCAATTTTCCTGTAGGGAAACTGCTTATTTAAATTTTCAGGATTATTTTCTATGTTTGTTATGATCCAATTACATTTTTCAAATATTTGAGAGGCTCAGTAGCAAGAGAAAATAAAAGGACTTGGTTCCCTTGTGCAGGGTAGGTGCTATTGATAACTACAAATTGAGCCAGCATGATAGGAAAACAGAAAGCATAGGGTAATTCCCAAGGGACCAGATCCTGAAACTCTGCTCTCTCCTTTCCATGTAGTAATCATTTTGGAAGAAAAATAAGAGAGTTATAACAATAGAATAACATCTTCCTCATGGTGGAATAAAAATGATTTGAGAAGAACCAAGGCAAGAGAGCAGGAGAAGAGTTTAAGAAACTAAAATCAGTTCAGTCAGACTCAAGCAGAAGTTGCAGGGAGGCAAGTGGCAAAAGTTGAGGCTGAAGTGGTAGACAGAAGCCAGCAAGCAACATTAAGGTCTTGGGAATTTATTTAAGGACAATAGGGAGCTATTAAAAGATTCTGAGCAAAGGAGCAGCCTGATGAGGTTTGGAATTTTAAGGTTCACTTTGGGTGGAGGGTGAAGAAGAATGAAGCGTGGAGTAGAAGGAAGCAGAGCCAAGGAGACCATTGAAGAGATTATCAGAATTCCTCAGGAGAGACAATCATGCTGACATTAGTACAGTGGCGGTGGTAGTACAGAGAAGAGGTATTTATGTGGTGGAATCTACAGTGATTGAAGGGATGTGGAGAGTGAGGGAAAGAGATGAGTGGGGAGTGAAGAACACCTCCTGTATTTCTGGTTTGGGCAACGAGATGGCTGATGGTGACGTTTATTGAAATAGAGTTGATTAGGGGAGGAGCTGGTTGAGACAGTGTCCAACTTGGACATATTAAAGTACTAATAGCCAGGAGGCAAATATATAAATAATTCTTATGAGTTGGAAGTTCAGGAAGAGCGATAAAGAAAAAGGTAAATACTTGAGTGAGATATTGAACCTATACAGATAAATGAGATGAGACAAGACTACAGGGAAACTGGGACCCAAAGAAGGTAAAAAAGATACTATTACTGGAGCTGGGATCACAGTCCTCACATAGTGGCCTCGCCTAAGGACCAAAAGAGAGAACCACCCAGCATGATAGTTCAGAGCCCCAATTTAGGAAAAAGATAGCAGTTTGAATTCCAACTCGGCCCACATAAATCAACTGCTATTAGGTGAGTGACCTAGCCTCATCAAGCCTTACTATCTTAGCTATGGTAAGAAGATAAAAATAATATGAGCTTCAAGGGTACTGGAGAAGGAACACAAAAGCAAATCCAAAGCATCTAGTTCAGTGTATGACATATAATAGGGACTCAATAAATGGTAGATCTTGTTCAATAAATGGAAGGAAAAAGTTTCTTCAAAGATCATTACATTTAGATTATGTTAAGGGATACTTATTTTAATATTTTAAATTTAGTCAACTTTCACCTTTAATTCTCATTTAAAATGCTTGGATTTTAATTTACACAAATTGTCAGTTTTTCTTTAAACAGTAGTTGTACTATTGGGGGATTGGTTGGCCAAAGAGCAAACTTTATGTGCTAGAGATGACAATCTGCAGTATAGATTGGAATAGCTCTGCCTAAGGCTGATAAGGAGACAAAAACTGCTTACAGCATCACAGTTATTCACATTAGGGGCTACTGGTATTATATATAAAAACAGTGTATTTCTCTATAAAGAATAGAGTACCATATGTGAAGGGGAAAATGCCTACAGCATAGGCAGTACTGTTTAATCTATTTTGGGGAAAGAAGAGCCCATACAAAAAGAACATGATAAATATGCTAAGTTTATACAATATGTGCTCAGTGATAAATATTCTAAGCATGTACTTCAATAATTCTCTCATCAGCACTGCCTTGTTACCCCCACCATCAGCAGATACTGATAATTAATCAACTGAAATGAATCTTTACAGAATAAACAAATCTGTTATACATGAATGATGATTATGTCTCTTTCAGTTGTGAAGGCTTTTCATAACTTATTCATGCCAATGTTATGAAGACTTTTCCCTTAGGGAACAAAATCTTTTTGGTGAGACTTTTTTTTTTAGACTGTTTTTGGTGATCAGTGGCATTTCAGCCATATTCAGTGGATGTAGGTAATTGTAAGGAACATATGGGATTTGTGGGGTATTATTCCAGTCCATTCTCCAGGAGGGAGAGAGTAAGCCCCTCAATCTGTCTCACAAGCACTTGCAGTCTTGATGGCAGAGCTGGGATGGCTTGCTCTGATTGTACTTATGGAAGTGGACATGATCGTTATTGTATCGAGATCTGAATAAATCTCTGTTTAGGCTGCTTTGCAGCTTATGCATAGAGACAATAACTTCTGTGGATAAGGAATATGGAAAGAAAGTATCATATGCTAGACAAAAAGTGGCCTCAGCTTGGTCCTGAAGAAAAGAACAACAGTCTCATGAATAAGATGTACAGATATACTCCAACCAGTTCCTAATACCATCTTCATGCTCATATTGAGATAATCCCCTACAGGTCTCTTGTATTTTTGTACGTCTTATTAGCAGAGGCACTACTGGCCTTTACTCCAAATGATCTCATTAGGACACTTGTATAATAAACTGCTTTGGAAACTTCTGGACATAGAACAGGATGCTTACTGTCCCTTATAAAAGATTCAGTTTCCCTAACTCAGGGTCCTCCCCTGTAATGCAAATAACCACACAAGCAGGCATCACCTGGCCCTCTTTGTGTAGCCTCTGGGAATGGGACTTAGGGAAACCAAAATCAATATCCTGGCTGTTGTTATTACTGTGAATAATAAACTGTTTTTTATCTTTGACCCAGGAGTCTCATGTTTTCTACCATCATCCATGAAACTAGTTAGCTTGCAGGTAGACCAAAATCTCAGAGCTTTTACAGTTTTTAACACTGGATTTCAACATGTCTAATATCTCATATGAATTATTTTCAGTTTTATTTTTATTTATTTTTTAAGATTTATTTATTTATTCATGAGAGACAGAGAGAGGGGGGTGGGCAGAGACACAGGTAGAGGGAGAAGCAGGCTCCATGCAGGGAGCCTGATGAGGGACTCGATCCTGGGACTCCAGAACCACGCCCCGGGCCAAAGGCAGGTGCTAAACCACTGAGCCACCAAGGGATTCCCCTATTTTCACTTTTAATGTAACTTGAAAATTTGCCTTTGCAGGCACGTGGGTGGCTCAGCAGTTGAGCATCTGCCTTTGGCTCGGTTCTGATCCTGGGGTCCTGGGATCGAGTCCCACATCAGGCTCCCTGTGGGGAGCCTGCTTCTCCCTCTGCCTATGTCACTGCCTTTCTCTGTCTCTAATAAATCAATAAAATATTGAAAAAGAAAAGAAAATTTGCCTTTGTGCTTCTTGTTCTTCCAAAGTGAAATGTGGGATAGAGAGAATTGATCTGTAATCAGAACAAAGGGAAGATACTTCTGAAAGTCATGTGGAATGCCAAATAGTCAAAGCCTGCTCTAAATCATCGGCAGTACACTTTTCTGTATCTTAATGACAAAAAAACTCCCAAAGAATGAAAAATGAACATGTTTTTCTAAAGAGTCAGACATAAAATTTCAAAACAGGAAGAGAACTTAAAAATGAGTTGATTCAACTGACTCCCTCTATTACAAAAATAAGGCATGTGAGGACACTCGCTGACTTCTTTTGCATCCTCCATAATGGTTTTTGTAAAATTCTTTCACTTTCCCTAAACAATTAGAACAGATTTGATGTACAAAGGTATTTGTCACATTTTATTTACGATAGGTGAAAATGATAAATGACTTAAAGCTCCAATCACTAGAGAATGGTTGAAGTGTTAATAAATTCTTGTGATGTAATATTGGGTAGCATTTATATTATATTTCTCAAGAATAATAAATGACATGATATAATTTTTACACCATATTATTGAGACAGTAATATACACAAGTCTTGTAATCCCAATAATATAACACATCAGAATAACACACACAGTCATGCATACAAAGAAAAGAACTGGAAGAAAATCACTTAAAAATATTAAAATGGGGGAATATGGATAACTCTTATTTTTTCTTCTTTGTTGTTTTCTACATTATCAAAACTCTCGGGCACCTGGATGGCTCAGTCAATTGAGATTCTGCGTTTGGCTCAAGGCATGGTCCTGGGGTCCTGGAATCGAGCACCACGTCGGCTCCCTGCTCAGTAGGGAATCTGCTTCTCCCTCCCCTGCTCCCCCTGCTTGTGCTTGTGTGCTCTCTCTCTCTCTGTGTAAAATAAATAATTTTTTTAAAACCTCCCTATAATCTAGTGAGGATTTTAGAATAAATGATCCTTTATGCAATAGAATCAAAATCCTATTTCTAAATAGATAACTCACACTAAGGCTCAGTCTATGTTTAATCCACAAGGGTGCTCATCTTAGCCTTTCTTCTCCCCCTTTATGCCTCTCTTTGCCAGTGGACACGTGCAGGGTGCAGGGCAATTTTGAGGGGTGGGTGGGCAATAGAACTGTATCTGGCTTCTTGGCCTCCTTCTTCATCCAATTTTTCTTACCCTATCCTCATGTGAAGTCACATATCTGCAAATCCCTCAGATTTTTACCTTTGGGAACCCCAACCCATGACCTGGCATTGCCAAACATTTCTCAGTTTGCTGTTTACTGATGCAATTGAGTACAAACTGGAGACACACTAGGCAGAATGTGTTCTGGACTCAGTCCCGTCTTCTTCATCATTGTCCCTCTTTGCTGCACCAACTCCTCTTCCTCCTCTTTTCTCTCTCTTTTACCCTCCTCCCCCGCTATACATAACTAGCTCTGGATCAGCATAGTTCAACAGCAACATTACACAAGTTCCTCAGTATTTTAAAATTTTCTACTACCTACATTAAAAGAAACATAAAGTTAATTTTAAGAATGTATTCCATTTAACCCAACCTGTCTAAACTGTTGCTATTTCAACACATCATAAATTTGTTATTTAGTGAGATATTGTACATCTGATTTTCTTTTTTTAAAGATATTATTTATTTATTCATGTGAGGCAGAGAGAGAGACAGAGACAACAGGCAGAGGGAGAAGCAGGTTCCATGCAGGAAGCCCGATGTGGGACTCCATCCCAGGACCCCAGGATCATGCCCTGAGCCAGAGGCAGACGCTCAACCACTGAGCCACCCAGGAGCCCAGGACTTTTCTCTACTAAAATCTTTGCAATGCAACATTTTATATTTTCAGCACATCTTAATTCACACTAGCCCCATGTCAAGTGCTCAGCAGCCACATGTGGCTCGTGGTTACAGTATTGGGCAGCAAAGTTCTGGAGAGTCTCCTCCTCCCCCCACCCCCCCAAAACAGAAGTTCTGTGTCCTGTTAGCCTGGGTCTCCCAAAAGTGTAAATTGCTTTTGGGTCTGGCTCTGCTAAGACAACCATCTACATTAAGTAGGGGCTTTTTTTTTTTTTTTTTTAAGATTGTATTTATTCATGAGAGACACAGAAAGAGAGAGGCAGAGACAGTCAGAGGGAGAAGCAGGCTCCATCCAGGGAGCCCAATATGAGACTTGATCCCGGGACTCTAGGATCACACCCTGGGCCGAAGGCAGAGGCTTAACTGCTGAACCACCCAGGCGTCCCTAAGTAGTGGCTTTAGAGGAAATGCCTGTCACAGATTGTGACAGGAGATCAGGTATCTTTTATTTTTCTGCCTTGCAAAGTAGGCAGTGACCTATTGCCCTATGAATCTTGCCACAGTATGTGACTGGATCAAGCGGAAATCTGTTCTCTTCTTAAACGATAGTCTCCAACTTAAGGACAGAGGCCATCACTGTCCTTGATACATACCACCCTATCCCAGTCTCTCTAAATAGCTTCTCTTCTACCTTATGTCTAAGGTTGGCTGGTTGGCTGACTGGCAGTCTGTTTAAATGAATCAGAAGAAAACAACATTAGTACTTGATTGAGCAGCTTCAAAATCATTCATTTCATTGGTAAAAAACAAAAACAAAAACAGTCTTGGAGGGGAGAAATGGCTGGCCCATAGTGAGAAGGCTGCTAGGTGACAGAACTGGATTGGAACTAAAATCCAGGTTCCCAAGACCCTCAGTCTATTACATCAAGTCTCAAGTCATTTATTTTGACAATGTCCGTTGAGCTACTGAATCACGTCATTTACCAGGAGAAAGGCCCAGGTTCTACCCCAGAACTAGAGGCCATTCGCCTTCTCCATCTAGCTCCAATCTTTCTCTCTCAAGTAACTTTTCACACCAAAGCCCAGAAAACAAACACAAGTAATTACTCACTGTCATAAGTGCTAAGAAGGCCAGTAAGAGGATGTAGAGATAGAATAACAAGGAGGTTCCTGCTTTAGAAAAGAGGTCAGGGACAGCACCCCTGAGGACCTGAGGATGAGAAAATGGATCAGGGAGAGGGACCAGTGGCATTCCCCACAGACTGAACAGTCAGTGCAGAGGTCCTGGGGCAGGAAAACCGGGCTGTTGAGGAACTGGAAGCAGTCAGGAACTAGGCTGCGGAGGTGGGGGGAAGAATGGGGGCGGGGTGCGGGCAGAGCTTGAGAGGCAGGAGGGGCCACAGTACATGAAGTCTCACAGAGAAAAGGCAGTCATTCAGCTACAGTTTGAATTCTCCTGCCCCTTTCGGTACCTGGTGAATTTCTTCTTAATTTTAACTGTTGATGTTTAATGATCTTCTTAGCTGCATTACGACCTTAAAAGGATGACCTCTGCCACCTGCAAGAGTCCTTGGAGGCTGAATCTGCTGGCCTCTCTTTTTGGCAGTGGATTCCTAATGCACTTAGGCAGGGGCAGCAAGAAGTAAGACAAAGCACTGCCAAGGCTGGTGGCCCTGGGGCTGGGACTGTGATTGTATCCAAGTGACAAACAAGTTCAGACATGAACCATCTGGTCCAATACCTTCAATTGGAAACCTAGAGCTAACGCTAATAAGTCGTTCGTAAATACTCAAGGGCTCTCATGTTCTCTGCCTCATCGAAGTTTCGATTTCCAGCCCAGAGAGTAGATTTTCCAATTCTCCTAAATTGACTTGCCTTCCTCCTCTTTTCTGCTCCTATGCTTGCCTGCCTTTGAAAGATTGTGAGGCAGTGAGCTTAGGCACGAACAGTCTTCATCTGTGTAACAGAATACTAGAAGCAGTAACACTACAATGGAGTCAAGGAGGAACAACTGTTCTGACACTTTCACTCTAGCATTGCTATCACCTATGGCATATTTTATGCGCTGAATGATTTACATCTTCAATATCATAGCGACCATGCAAAATGGGTATTTTTATTTCCTTTACAGATCAAGAGACTGAGGCTCAGAGAGGTTAATAACTGACCAAACGTTACACATCCATAAGTGGCAGAGCTAGGACTCAAAGATCTGACTTTTAACTCAGCATGCTATCCAAAGCCAGTTAGACAAATAGAGAGATAGATGAGGAGATAATAAGAGCCAGCAGTAGAATCTACATATCCCAACCAGCTCTTGCTTTTCCACATCCTGATTAGCCATAAAGAAGAGTGCAAGAGAGAAGTAATATCTGAGTAGAATTGGTGGTGGTGGTGGTGGTTATTTTTGCTTTATTTTGTTTTTCTTTGGTTGGCTTTTTTGGTGTTTGTTTTTTGTTTTTGTTTTGGGTTTTATAAAAAAACACAGGTCTCAGTAAACCAGTGTTGGTAAGATGGTTTTCCCGAGCATCTAATTTTTTAAGGGTTTATAGAACTCTTGATGAAGAGTTTTACGGATTCTTATGAAAGAGACAGCTGCACTAGAAGGAATGCTTCACGCTAGAGGGGGTCAGGCCTGAAGAGCTCACTGTGTCGTCACTGGCTTCTGCTCTTCCTGCTGGTCAGATGCTGGCCTGCTGAAGCATTTGCCTCTTCGGATATACCCCTTCTGAGTGCACTGAAGGGTCGGGGTGGCCTCAGCTTGACTTGTCACTACTTTGAGTCAATTGCTGGTCTTGGGGGACCTCAGCCAGATTCATAAACACAGACCTAGGCTTGGTTAGAAACCCTAGGGTATTCTGGTTCCAGGCCATAGAAACAGAGCTCCATCTCTTTTTTTTTTCTTTTTTTAAAGATTTTTTTTTATTTATTTATTCATGATAGTCACACAGAGAGAGAGAGAGAGAGGCAGAGACACAGGCAGAGGGAGAAGCAGGCTCCATGCACCGGGAGCCCGACGTGGGATTCGATCCCGGGTCTCCAGGATCGCGCCCTGGGCCAAAGGCAGGCGCCAAACCGCTGCGCCACCCAGGGATCCCCACAATGTCATTTTTTTTTAAGATTTTATTTATTTATTCATGAGAGACACACAGAGAGAGAAGTGGAGACATAGGCAGAGGGCAAAGCAGGCTCCACTCCGTGCAGGGAGCCTGACGTGGGACTCGATCCCAGGCCTCCAGGACCACACCCTGGGCTGAAGACAGCCCTAAACCGCTGAGCCACCTGGGCTGCCCCATCACGATGTCCTTAATTTAAACTTCTACTCATTGGCTCCTATGAGGGAATCTTCCTCAATCCTTAGAGGTAAAGATGGTATAGGTGTAGGACTTCATGTTTTCAATGCATACATTAAATAAATATTTATTGAGTGCCTTATACATGCCAGATAGTGTTGCAGACACTGGGTATACAATCTCTGCTTTCTTTCCAATGGGGGAGAGTAGGTAACAAACAAACAAACAAATAAATAAATGTGTGCCAGGTGATAAGGCATAGAATGAAAACCTAAGTAGCAGGTGAATGGAGGAGTGGCAGGAGATTTCTCTGATATAATGATATTTAACAAAGATCTGAATGATAGCTCTGGAAATTCTCTGAAGGCCAGGACTATGTTTCCTTCACCTTTGCTTTTCTGTGTAGAGGTCAAGTCTTTATAATGTAGGACAGGAAATGGTTTAACACTACAATATGAGGCCATGCTGGCAGGGTCTGCAATGGTCAACACTTACCCTGTGGAAGTATAAATAATGTATATAATCCCATGAATCTGGGTCAAATATCAGATCTCTACTGAATTTTACTAAAGAGCCCTTTATGCTCTCAGGATACACAGCAATCACATAACTCTGTCAGCTAAGACCTTTTAGGGGTACTATGTGCCATCTGTTTCTCCAGTACCATATTTAGATACTAGTAAATACTGTAGCCTGGGGACTTGAATTGAAATTGGAAATGTAAATTCATCCCCAGTTGTGATTCCTTTTCCCCAGCAGACAACTGGTAGTTGCTATTATGGCCCTTACTTCCAATTTTTGGTAACTTTCAACACTCACATCTTATATTCAGTGAGAATGAAGTTCTGCTCAAGGCGGGAAGTGTTCACATGCTTGTGTATACCTGCTCTGGTCTTAGAAACTAGTTGTTCAAGGCCTTGCTCTCAGAGCATATCTCAAAACTTTGGGGATTTATCTTCAATCACACTTTCTTAAGATGTCTTGTATCCTTATCCTGACTGACTTACTCCCTCCCTTTCCTTCCTTCCTTCCTTCCTTCCTTCCTTCCTTCCTTCCTTCCTTCCTCTAAAAATGTTGACATGGCTTTCTCTTTTGGATCTACTAAGAAGCTAGGTCATATTCTTTTCTGACCTACCTTTAGTCCACTTTCAGAGAAGGCTTATCATGTTTGATCTGACACTTGGCAGGATTCCAAAAACAAAGGACTACAGCAGAAGGTCCTGGGTCCTGTGCAAGGTCAGAACATGGGAGCTCTTCATTTACTTATTTCATGGTGCTTCTCTTGTTCTGTCATGCATGTCCTTTACCAGCCCTGGCATTACTTTTGCAAAATGAAATCCATACAAAGGATCATATTGCAATTTATAGTATATGCCTAAAATTTCCAGATGATGTGTTTTGCAAGCATTCTTGCTGTAGTACCCTTTCCAACATGCTGGGATCTTGGAGCATGCTGGTAGTGGTAGTGGTACCTCTTGTTTGCTTGTTTGCTTTTTGGGGAGCTAAGGAAAACCAGATAGTTTAAGAGGATGGTCAAAGGGCAGCTACAAGGTGTGGGAGAGGTGAAAGCTCAGAGCAGGACACGCTGTTCACTTTTCTGAATTGCTGAATTGAATTTTTTTAAAAAAAAAAACTTAAAATGTTATTTATTTTAACACAACTGAATTGAGTGTGGAAATGAACAAATACACAACAGGATACACAGTACGCCCAAGAGGCAGCCTTTAAGAGGTCATGCTGTCAGAAAGGTAACAGTGACAATGGGGCGGATGCCTAGTTTAATCAAAAAGCTTTTTGACATTTCATTTAAACCATGTGACTACAGTCTCTGAATCTCTGAAGGAATTTTTTTTTTTTTTCGGAGAACCTATTTTTATTCCCGGTTGAGACCCTGAGTCTCTTCTCTCCATGTAGAAGGGTACAGCAGTGTCAGGGCACAATGAGGTCAGTATCTGCTCCTCACCAAACCACCCCCACCGGCCGCTGGGCCACCGCTTTAATGCCAACTGATGAGCTGAGCCAGCCAGCTTTCCTCAGGACGGACAATGGCTTCATGAGAAACACAAACATATGACCAGGGAGCCACTTGGCCCTTCACGCCAAGCTCAAGGTTAAGCTAGAACACAAGGTAGACAGCAAGCTGGCTTCCTGTCCCCCTGCTGCCCTCCCCATGGGAGCAGAAGCTGAATGGGTGCTGGCTAGGGATTCTGTTAAAGACCTCCAGTCTCCAGGGCTGGATGGGGGATATTCCTACCTGGGGGCAGGCCGGATGAGAGGGATGTGGTAATGGCAGGTGTCTCCACGAGATGGCACAGTTGAGTTATTCATTCATTCCTTCATCCATCCATTCATTCATCTGTTCATTCGTTCATTCCTTTATTGACGAATATTGATTGAGCCACTGTTGTGTGCCAGTCACAGAGCTAGGCACTGACAGTGCAAGGATGACCTGAAATGGACCCAGAGCCTGCCCCCCCCCCCCCCCCCCCCCCCCCCCCCCCCCCCGCCTGCTGTCCGTCTTCCCCAAGCGCCATTGTGCGGCCCCGCTCTGCAGATTGCTGCATCACCTCTCAGACTAATGCAAGGCTCACGCCTAAACTACTCAGCTGGTCTTTCTCTGAGCTTTCTGTCTCTCTGGCTCACATTCTGCCAGGATAGAGTGGTGGTGGGGATGGTGGTAGAGGCGTCATTGTTACATTCATGCCCACACAGTTCATGCCCAGGCTGTGTGCCTTCATGGCTCATGAGCTTTCCTCATGATTTGGATTGGCTGCTTTCCCAGCAGGCCAGGCTGGCATTCAGTGCTGGAAGACAGATAGCTTTGGGACCTGTATTGGCTTCTTTGGACTGTTGTAACAAAGTACACAAACTGGGTGGCTTCACACAACAGAAACTTATCGTTTCATAGTTCTGGAGGCTACAAGTTCCCAGTCAAGGTGATCATCCCCAGTCAAATCAAGCAGAGCCATGTTCCCACTGACTCCAGGTAAAATCCTGGCTTTCCTCTTCTTAGTCTTGGTGGTGGCTATTGATTGTTGGCATTTCTTGGGGCTCACAGCCGTGTCACACTAATCTCTGCCTTTTTTATTACCTGGCCTTCTCCTGGTGTGTCTATAAAACCATTAGTGTCAGTTACTTTTAAATGGTAAGGAAGATGGTAGTCTGGGAACAGAGAGAAGGGATAAGTATGAGACAAGTCACTTATCAAGAGTGCACTGAAGCCTGTCAGGACATGAAGTGGTAGGAGGCAAAGTGCCAGGTTCCCAGGCAACTTATACTTTATCTTCCCAGAAGATGTTTCACATCATGCTATTGCTTACAAGGAAATCAAGGGGGGCATCTTTCCTATTTCAGGGCTTATGACAGTTTAACTTTTTGAAGATTTCATATTTTGGGAACTTCTGGAATGAAGGAAGAAGCTCAATAACTGAGTCTGACTCCAAATATAAGTCAAAGCTCACTTTTATCCATATGTGGATACACTTGCATCCACAGTGTGCTAGGTTTGGTAGGTAGACTAATGGCCCTCCAAAAGATGTCCACATCCTAAACTCTAGAGCCTATGAATGTTAACTTTTATGGCAGACTTTGCAGATGTGATTAAGGATCTGGAGGGTGGAGAGATTATCCTGGATTATCTGGATTGCCTCAAAATGCCACAGTAAGTGTCCTTATAAAGGGGAGGCAGAGGGATGTCTCAGACAGAAAAGGCCATGTGAGCAAAGCAGAGTCAGACACAGAAGATGCTATGTATGTTGGCGTGGAAGATGAAGAAAGGGCAGCAAGCCCCTGGAAAAGGTAAAGAAACGGATTCTCACCTAAATCTTCTGGAGAAAGCACAGCTCTACTGACACCTTGATTTTAGCCCCTTAAGGTTCATTTTGAAATTCTGACCTCCAGATTTATAAGAGAATAAATTTCCGTTGTAAGTCAGCAGCTACATGGTAGGTTTGTCAGAGCAGCCATAAGAAACTTATACACAAGAGTATGATGCCTTGCATTTAAATTAAAAAATGTAACTTTCTGAAAGCTTATCATGGTGAGCACTGAGTAATATATATAGATTTGTTGAATCACTACATTATATGCATGAAACTGATAGAACATTGTATACCAACTACACTGGAATTAAAATAAAAAAACTTAAAAAATTTAAAAAAAAATATAACTCTCCCTCTATATGAAAACATAGAGACATCAGGACTTGAAGACAATACAGGAAAATGTTTAACAATGGCTAACTCTGGTGGTAGGATTATGATTTTTTTTTTTTGTCATTACTAGGATTTCCTAAATTCTCCAAGATTTCTAGAGAAAATCTAACAGATTCTTGATTTTTTTTCCTTTAAAAGTTAAAGGAATATTGTTCAGTCTTAAAGAACCTTAAAACTCTGACACATGCTGCCATATGGGTGAAGCTTGAGGACACTGTACCCAATGAAGTAAGCTAGTCACAAAAAGCCAAATACTATATGATCCCACTTTTACGAGGTACTCAGAGTAGTCAAATTTATAGAGACAGAAAGTAGATTGGTGGTTGCCACGGGCTGTGCAGGAGGGAAGACTGGGAGTAGTTGTTTCATAAGCACAGAGTTTTACTTTGGCAAGATGAAAAGAGTTCTGGAGATTGCACAACATGAGTGTGCTTAATGGGACTGAACCATACACTTAATACCGGTTAAGATAGATTTAAACCACATTTAGATTTTTTAAAGTTCATCTACGTTGTAAAAGAAGAGCTTCAGTGATGCCCTTAAAAATAAACATGCAGGATGTGACGTAAGCTTGATTCTCTATACCTTTTAAATTCCTTTATAGCAGCTGGGGCCACCTCTTCACATGAGCTTTAGACTTGTGCCCTGCCATTCTTTTCTCCATCAATTCCCCTGTTTTTGCTTTTATTCTTTCACTCTGTGTGGTCTTTCTCCTCTGCCTATGAACGTGTTCAAGTTTTTCAGGGCTTTGTTAGATCTCTTAAGAGTATGTTAATCAATTGCTCCTTTTTGAAATGCTTATTTTTCTGGCTTTTACAAGGTAATCTGTATATTACACGTACTCTTCTTACAAAAAGACACTTCAAAACACTCCTCTTGTAATACTGATCTTTGGTGTCTTTCCAATATCCATAGACCAGGGACATATGTGTCAGACGGATGACCGCCCCCCTCTCTCACTCTTACATATAATTAGTCCTCACAGGTGACTAATGTTTACCTCCCGTGTATTCTTAGTGCCTACCCCGTCCCTGGTTTCAGGCCCTCAGTCTGTCTTGTTTGAATATACCAACAATTCAGTCTTGCTCCATCTTCCACACTGCGAGCAGAGTGATCCATCTATATTGTAAAACTTCCCAGGCTACTTCCCACTCTAAGACCCTTTAATTACGGTGCACACCCTTCAGCATGGCACCCAACGCCCTCCATGACATGGTCCCTACCTGCCAACCAGACCCTTTATCCACCAGTCCCACAGCTCAAGTCACCTTTCATGACCAATCGCTTTCATAACTTGCTGTGGTTCTTCAGAAATTTCTGTGCCTCCGGCCTTTCCTCCTTATTTTCTCCAGCTGGAAAGCCCATCCCCTCCAGCTGACTGAACTAACACACAGCCCCTTCTCTGCATTCACCTTAGGCATCATCTCCCCTAAGGTATTTCCAGAGCCCTCCACGTTCCCATACCGCCCTGGGAACAGATTGTTGCCTTAACAGGTTATTTATATAGAAGTTAACTATTTATCTGTCTGCCTCCTCACTAGCCCTGAAGCCCTTTAAGGGCTGGGACCATCTTGCGAGTGTTTTTGGTGTTCCCAGCATCTAGCACAGCGCCTGGCAAATGTAGGCGCTCAGTCAGTGTCGATCAATTAAAATAATTAGTGATAAACACTTTTGCCGAAAGGTCATATTCCTAAGCCACAAAGCATTTGAAGCCCCTTTCTCTGACCACCATTGCCTTAGTTATAAATTCTTATGTCAGAGACAAACGAATGGAATTTCGATAAAGAGGACCAAGATCTCCTGAGGTTATACATTTAAATTTTCCCTTAAAATTCCGACCTATTTATTTTAGCAGGGTCTATCTTCCGTGGGTGGGGGTGGGGGTGGATCTTCGACCTCCACCGTCCCAATACGCAGGGCCGAAACCAAGCAGCCTCGCAAGTACGTTCTGCACTATATATTCCTGTTTGGGACTTAGAGATAAACAAAGATTCGGCTTCCACGGAGATTTGCCAGGGAGGTTGCCTTGCTACCTCCCCTTCCACAGGCCAATACATCCTAGGATGGTGCAGAGGGGAGGCCCTTCGGAAAGGAGGCGGCTCAACAGAGACCTGGGGGGCGCGGCGTGCCCGTCCTGGCGGGGGTCCCGGGCCCCGGAGGAGCCCTGGCACGGCCGCCAGGCTCGGCAGCGTCCGCGCAAGGCCGGGGCCCCTCGGGCCCGCGCGGCGCAGAGGTCGCGGCCGCCGGACAGCGCAGCTGGGGTCACGTGCGCGCGCCGCCCGCCGCCCCCGGCCCGGCCCGGCCCGCCCCCGCCCCCGCCCCCGCCCCGGCCCCAGGGCACAGGCCGTCGGATCACGCGCGCCCCGGCGGCCCCGGGCCGGGCGCAGCCAATGGGCGGGCGGCGCCCGCATGACCCGCGCCGGCGGGAGGGCGTGGGGAGGCAGGCCGGGCGCGCACGCTGCCGGGCTGACTCGCCGCCCCCGCTGCCGCCCGGACGAGAAGCGAGCCGCCGGGGCCCGCGCTGCCGCCCGCCGCCCGCCGCCCGCTCCCGGGGCGAAGCATGGCGGCCGCCAAGGTAAGCGTCGGCCCGTCGCCCCGGGGCCGGGGGCGCGGGGGGCTCGGCCGTTCACGTGCAGCGCTGGTGCAACGTGGAAAACACGGGGCCGCGGGGCCGTCTGGTGGCGGCGGGAGGATGGCGGTGACCGCCCCCCCGGGCTGCGCGTGTGGCCCGCGCGGGGACGAAGGCCCGACCTGGCGGTAGAAACTTTGCCGGCTGAGCCCTCCCCGCGGCCGCGAGCGGAGTCGGGGCCTGGTTGGCGCCTGCGGACTGAGCCGGGGTCGGCCTGGGACGCCGGGCGGGCCCGGGCGGGGCGGGGCGGGGCGGGCCCGGCGTCCTCAGGCCCCCTCGGCCGCCCCCGCGCGCACCTGCTTCCCACCGGTAGTCGTGGACGCGGCTTCCCTCCTCCCCCGGCGGCGCAGCCCGGGCTGCGGCCACGTCCTACGAGGTCTCGAAGGCTCCGCCCTCGCGCGGGTGGGAGGTCACCTTGACTTCCGTTCCCGAGGCTCTTGGGCAGAGTTGGGCGGACCCCGGGCCTCGTGCCGTCCTCCCGCCCGCTGCCCGCCCCATCTGACAGCACTTACGTGCGGCCCCGGCCCCGGCCCCGGCCCCGGCCCCGGCCCGGCGCGTCCGAGAGGCTTCTCTTCAGAAATGACAGGACAGATTGTCCCGGGAGCCTGGGACTCTTGTGAAGTCGTACTTAAAAGGATTTCTGCGTAATGTGAATCATTCACGAACCCGGAGGAAGGCAGCTCCGACAGCTTGACCTTTCCTCCTCCACCGCTGTTTGAAACCTGGACGCTATTTTCAGTCTCTTTGGACTCCATTTCAACTCTTCTGACCGAAGGCCATATTTCGTCCCAATCACTTGAATCATTGGAATTTATTGCTTTTAATTGTAAGTTCAGGAAGGCAGCCCCTTTAATCAAGCCTATACGGCTTCTTAGTTCATTTCAAGTGCAGCGAGCTTAAATATACCCAGCATCTCCAGCATTTGTCCTTAATCAAAACTCTGTGATAACCCTCAAGAGGAAAAAAAAAAAAAAAACCATGGCCAACACATCATATTCCTAGTTATTCAAGCAAACTAATCACATTTGCAATGGAGATTGTAAGCAGACAAATATATTTAAATATTGTTCTGTGACTTTAGTTTCTCCGGGCTCCCCACATTTGCAGGCTTCTTCCTGATCCTAGACTATATGGCCTACATGACTTTTTTTTCTTTTGTCGTAACTCTTGAGTTCCATTCTCAGGAGTGCCATCTTGGGTGTGTGCATGAGTGTGTTTATGTGGATCTGTGTAAATGTATGGGTATATATAACTATTTTACATAGATTCTTTGAGGATCACTGGTACTCATTTTTGGAAACCACATTAACTCTTTCAAACCGAGTAGCCCTCAACCTTTTCTTTTCGTTGGATTTGTATGCTGTCAGAGCCCAAGGCTTCCAATGAATCCGTTCCCTCGAGTGACTTCTTCCACCAGAATAGGGGAAAGTAGATACTCCTATGTATTTTGTATCTTTATTTATTTATTATATCTGCAGATGGATTAAATAATTTTACTTAATCTGGAGATAAAATAATTGAGGAATGTACCTCTAATTGAAGTATAAGAAAAGGGTTGTTGACTAGCATGAAGTAAAATAAGTGATGTGGAAGCAGATTTGACTTTTTGGTTGTATCTTTATGAAACTGTCACATCATGTCAGTAAGTGCAGTTGAATTTTAGCCAAGTATGAGACGGAAAATGAAACATTTCATTTGTGGTCTTTGGGAACTTGTATTTTTGTTTGTTCATTCATTTAGCCTCACCTCTTTTCAGGATTTTTGATGGCTGTCATATATACACATATTTACAATCCAACAAGACATCAAAATCAAGTCAGAGAAGATGAGAAAAGCAGGATAAAGGGAAAGTAAGATGCTGCCAGGACTAAAGTTAGTGGAAAATGAGGATGCACTTGCTAGAGGTGACTGAATTTTCTAGCAGCTAAAGTAAAGAGGAAATGATCAGTGAGGTCAGTTACTTGGGAGAGAGGTCTCCTTGTACTGAGGGTGGTTTCTCCCCATGTCCTTTTAAATGCTGTGAGCGAACTGCATTCAGCACTAGCACATGATCACAAATATATGTCCATGGGTTCCATAAGGCCATTTCTTATAGTGTCACTTCACTGTAGCTCAAGGGCACTGCAATAAATGTCATCTTAAAAGTTCCCCAAATGAGCTGTGCTAGTCAATCTGAGTCTAAGAATGTGTCTTATTTGCCTTTGAGCGCCATCCCTGTGGGGTGATTCTGCTGGGCAGGCCAAGTTAAAGGCTGTGCTCTTTGCCTTCTCCTGGAGTGCAGTTATTCCTTGTGGCTGTGTTGAACACAGAGCTATAGGCTGCACAGTCTCATTTAGAAACCTGGCTGTAGGATTGACACCCTCTCTTAAAACTCGAAGAGAAAAAAAAAAAAAACCCCAAAATCTTGAAGATCTTGCCTAGGAGAGAACCTTCATTATCAATGGAATGTCTTAGAGCTTGGGCCAACAATCTGAAACTCAACAGTTATGGGTGAATTCTAGCACTCACTGTGGTGGATTATTTGAATATTAAGCAGATTTGATATTTTCTGGATGAATTTAGGCACACCTAGGAGTTTCTTGATCGATTTATTCTGAGTTTCCTTGTTTTGTTTTTTTTTTCCAGATGTAACTAATTGTTCATGTCCCTCTTCCTTTGAGTAGTTAAAATAGGAAGGCCAAGAATCTAGTCTTTCGCCTGCTTTTATTTTGATTTCTGCATGAAGGCTTCTGCATAAAAACAATGCAGAAGGTATTTGTTTTTTCACGAAGTAACATTGATCTAACTCTTAGGATTTTGAGACAAACTCAAAAAGCTTCCATTTTCTTGTTCTGCCTACTTTTGTAAGAATAATCCTTATGGGTTCCCTTGCTATTGTGGTAAATGGTAAGTGATCTGCCTGTACTATTTATGTTCTCAGGACTTCTTTTAAAACTTACAAGCACTGCCCTGCATGTATTAAAATGTAGATGAGTCTTTTGGGGCAGCCTAGGTGGCTCAGCGGTTTGGTGCCTAGTGCCGCCTTCAGCCCAGGGCATGATCCTGGAGACCTGGGATGGGGATCCAGTCCCACGTCAGGCTCCCTGCATAGAGGCTGCTTCTCTTTCTGCCTGTGTCTCTGCCTCTCTCTCTCTCTCTGTGTCTCTCTCATGAATAAATTTTAAAAAAATGTAGATGAGTCTTTAAAAATACATTTCATGCAACTCCACAAAAAATGCATTATTAAAAAGTAGTGATAGAGGGGAAACCTCTCCTTTCCTCCTACCCCTCCCCGCAAATTTCGTTGTAGCAAACTTTCCCTCTTGGTCATTGGTTAAATTTGTACATTAATAATGATGAAATGAAACTAAATGAAACTGTTAAAAGTTAGAGAATGCTCACTTGCGTTCAGGCATGAGAGATGTTCAGATGTAAAACTAGACATGGACCAATAATTTGGGTAAACTAGAACTAAAAGAATGAAGAGGGAGAAATTTGGAGACAAAAGCATTAATAGCAATGAAAATTTGGCCTGTAGGACTAGTACACGTAGTATCAATATTCCATTCTTGGATGAATTGTTGCTATGTTCGTATTGTGTTGTTTCTGATGTTCCAAACCGGGCTAAAGTGAGGATATGAAAATGACTTGGTTTCTCTTTGGCCCTTCAAGAAAACCACAGCCATACTACAGGAGGATCCTCTCATTGAGATGTCCTAAGTAGGGTTAGTGCCATAATAAGGGCTATGGGAGCATCAGGGAAGACCATTTTTATGGGGTAGGAGATGTAGCAGGAATGGATGGGGGGGGGAAGAGGAAAGATCCATTCCAGTGATAAGATACAGCAAGTGAAAGCAGGGACATGACATTATGTGCCCCATGTAGGAGTTAGATGGTGATGAAATCAGAAGAGCAGGAGCACTTTCTGAGTGCTTACTAAGTAAGAGATCCAGCCTAATTGCTTTTCAAAATCTTTATTTATTTATTTATTTTAATCTAAGATAGTCACACACACACAGAGAGAGAGGCAGAGACATAGGCAGAGGGAGAAGCAGGCTCCATGCACCGGGAGCCCGACGTGGGATTCGATCCCGGGTCTCCAGGATCACGCCCTGGGCCAAAGGCAGGCGCCAAACCGCTGCGCCACCCAGGGATCCCGCCTAATTGCTTTTCATTAGTAATTTACCTAATGCCTCTAGCAGTCCCTGTGAATTACATGTTATCATCCCTGGGTTACAGATAAGGACTCAGACACCAAGAAATGATGTGAGTGGCCGAAATGTGGATTATTAGAAAGGGAAGGAGTTGGAGTTCAGATCCAACCAGTCTAGCTTCAGAGTCTGCTCTTACCCAGTACACCAAACAGTCTGCTTGGTAGAGGGTAGAGTGTATGGGAGAGAGGGGAGACGGTTTGGGAGGGAAAATTGGGTGCTTCAGTATAAACCAGATTTTTATTTAAGAACCTCTTACATACTGCCTACTGTGTGCTAGGCACCTTCCCAAGTGCTTTACAAGTAACTCATTTTCATACTATCAAGAAGTAGATGCTCTCTGTTATTGTCCTTATTTTATAGGCGAGAAAACTGAGGCCCAGAAAGCTTAAGTAATTTCCTTAAAACTCTATAGTGATTAAGTGATACAGCCTGGATTTTAACCCTGCCAGCCTGTTTTCAGAATCTGTGTCCTTAACCTTTCCTCTCCCCTCCCAGGCCTTAAAAAGAGTTCCATTTGCAAAGGTACGGGTGAGAATTCACATACCATCGGTTATGCACATGTACATTTCCAGGCCAGTAGTTTGTAGCATATTTGGACATTCAGTTTATGTTTTGTGGCAGTGTTTATTTGTTAAGTGGCTTTCAAACCAGATTGCTCAGGTCAAGAATTGTGATAACACTTTTTTTTAAAAAAAATAGCTTTATTGAGATATAATTCATTTAAAGTGTACAATTCAGTATTTTTCCTGTATTCACAGAGTTGAGCAACTGTCAGTGTTTTCATACACCTTTGTGAAAATCTTAATCCAGTGTTTACCACTTAGGACTTGGACGGTGTATTTAACCTCCATGTTTTTCTCATTTATCATCTATAACAATGTCCTCTTCAGCGGTTTGTTAATGAGGATAAGATGTGACTTGAGTTTATTAAGGATAGTCTTCAAAAGGGAAGTTTCTCTTTTATGGTGAAAACTGCTAAGTATTTGGTGTTATTGCATTGTAATAAAGCAGACCAGTTTTTGTGCTAGATATGAAGGAAATAAAATTTGAGTTATTTTTATGCTATTATGATGATAAGTTTCTGGAGTTACACTGAGGTTTGGATTTACAGTTGTGTGTTTTTTTTTTTTAAGATTTTATTTTTATTTATTCATGAGTGACAGAGGCAGAGACATAGGGAGAAGCAGGAGAAGCGGGTTCCCTGCAGGGAGCCCAGTGTGGAACTCAGTCCCAGGATCCCGGGATCATGACCTGAACAGACGCTTAACCACTGAGCCATCCAGGCGCCCCTGGATTTACAGTTTCTTAAATTGATGGAGCTGGTGAGAAATGAGGTTTAAATTTAAATAACACAGTGGTTCTCCTTCCTCCCCATCAGTCTTGTTCCCTCTTACCAGGTAAAGAAACAGTCCCAGAAAAATTTGTAATTGGTCCACATTCCGAGAAACCCTTTTGCTTTTTGTACTGGTGTTAGGTCAGGGTTTCTTAGCACTTTGTAGTCTTCTGGACAGGTATAAAAATGCTTATGCCTGGGTCTCACCCAGAGCTTCCAAGGTGTGGCCTGAGCCTCTGGGTATATAAAAGTTGCCAGGTGAATCAGGTGTGCTTCTGAGGTTGACAAACACATACGCTGCTCTGGACTGTTCTCATGCTCTTTGCTTCTGCTGATCTTCCATCAACTCCTCCTTGGGGTCAGGAAAGAATGCAGTGAGGTCAGTGAAGCTCATGGGTGGGAGGTCAGTTCAGGAGAGAGCTCCGTCAGGATCCCTACAAGTTTCCTCATTTCATGACACTTTCTTTTCAGTTCTTCTGCCCTATATCACTTTGGTGCTTAGGCATCACATTTATACAATTTTGTATTTATCTTAGAATTTAGGTTTGATCACCAAATTGATTGAAAGCTCCTTTTGTCTCCAGTGAAGTGTCAGGGGTTTTCTTTGTCAGGAGGTTCTTGAAGAGGGAAATGTTACTGAGTAACCTTGGTCCTGCAGCCTTTTCCCTGGTGGACCTGGTTAGGGCCCATGTGCTTGCTGTCACTGTTCCTCAGATAGGACACTCACCTTCACAGGTGTTGGTCAGCCAATAGAGAACTGGTAGGTGCTGGTGGGGGGGGGGGGAGCGGTGGGAGGGGTTGAAAGCCAAGGTGTAACATCTAAAAAAATCAGGGAGCACGTCTTTTGGGATCTGGAGTTCTTTATAAAATTGCTGGAGGGTCTCTGACTCCTTCTGCTTCTTTGAACTTTTGTCCTATGTCCAGCCTCCGCTTTTGTTAAGTACTTATGTGGAATCATTCTGCCCTGAGTTTTCCACTCTCTGTGAGGATTAGGCCTACTGAGCATGATTTCTTCCTACCCTACTTGCTCAGCATTTGCTGCTTCATAAGCACCCATCCTTCCTGCCATGATGCCCTTGGGTGCCTTTGGGTAAGTTTTGGAACAGAAGAATGTGAATCTGCAGATATGTGTTGGTTTTACTAGGGAGGAGGGGGGATGTGCCTTCACTGCAGTGATATAATTCCTTTAGCAATGTATTTAACAGCAACTGAGCAAGCCCTATTTTCGTGGCCTGTTTAACCAGACCCTCTTGTTGGGTTAGATTGGCCCAATTAATGGTGGCTCTGGCCTGTTACCTCAGAATTATTCCCAGTGGTTGATTTGTAGCATGGTGGTCTGGTTTGTTGATTGGAAACGTTTACAAGATAGAGTACTCATACTCAACCATTTCCTTTGGAAATTTGCTGCGCAGTTGCAGGAGTGAAAATAAGCCCGGATGGTTCCTTTTGACTCTAGGTGCTGACAACATAGCAGAGTTGGCAGTGTTGAAATTCTTAGTAATTTAACCTAAATAAACCACTCTATTTAATGACTGTTATTAGGCTGGTAGCTTTGTCTTGATTTCCACATGTAGTCACAGTTTCCACATGTTATCCATGAAAATTGTTGACTTGATATAAGCGTCAGATATTTCAAGATACACTTACTGTTCTATGGTAAAATGTCTTTTGCATAAGACTCGTGCAATACAATTTGTAAGAAAATTGTATAAGTAAATATAGGGGAGAAAAAGTTTTCCTGGACTCTCCTAGGGTCCCTGGCTAGATCTGAAAATTAAATTGACCAAACAAATTGACAGGAAAAAAAAAATACACTTTATTGAATTTTTGTATGTCCACGGGAGCCTTCACAAGAGAATGAAGAGCCAGAGAAGTGACCAGGATAGGAAACTTTTTATTCCTCTTAGACCAAGAGTGGGTTTGTGAAGAATTGAGAACAAGTGGTTTGGGCCAGGAGTAGTAAATGGTGAAGAAGTTACTAGAACATAAGGGTTAGTTTAATGAGGTTTGTTTGTACAACTTTCTGGATCCCCAATTCCCCATCTCTGGTGATAAGAATGTCTTTCCTCCTCCTGGTACAGGGGCAGTACCCTTCACACGGGAGTTATATGACCCTTCAGGAAAGAGGGTTGTGCAGAGGTCAGAGTGACCTTCCTGCTCCTGCTGTTATCTCAGACTCCTTTGGTCTTAGGTATTCTATATGCCAAGGTGCTACATTTTGGTGCAGTGTGTCCCGAGCCCCATCATAAGCCTGATTTGAGGCTTGTAGCCCCAGCTGCCTATTTAGCAGTTTTTTTTCCAAGTTAGACATGTGGTTTTCATCTGAGTGTGGTCACAGTTGTAGGTTGAGCTGCAGAGAAGCTGCGGAGATTTCTTAAGTGGGAAGAGGCTGCAAAGAATGTTTTGCCTATTTATTTTTAAATCAGTAGCTCTGGTTTAGTGAGGAGCTAGGCAGGCAGGAGTAGGTTGTATGCCCACTGCTTCCACTGATGGTGACAACTTGGACAAGTCTAACTTCTCTAGGTGCTTAGCATCACACTATGGAAAACAGGGACCACCTGTGACATGTATGCTGAGCAAATGCAATATAACATGTGAAAACACTTTGGGAATTAGGAAGTGCTATAGGACTGTCGAGAAGTCTTTGCAGGCTGTGGGACATTTCTACCTAACTGAAAACCGGGGGACTTACTTGAACAAAACTGTGCTTTTCCTAACCTTGTGATCCATTCAGTATTCACTCTAATGGGTAGCCGGCGTGGCTGCTTAGCCACATGCTCTGAGTAGTCTTCCTGGAGCTTTGGTATTGGAAGCTTTGGTCCAGCAGCATTGATTTACTTGAGAGCTTGTTAGAATTGCAGTGTTTTTGGACTCAACCCAGGCCAAAGATGGTGTTGCATCAGAAGCTGCATTTTTAACTAGATCCCCAGGGGACTGTATGCACATTAAAGTTTAAAGAATATTGGTCTGGAACTCTCATCACTGTGTAATTAAATGTAGCTGCCTTCCTAAACCCAAGGGTGCAGCACCTTTTGAATTGGTTGTAAGTTGGTCCAACTTTTTGCAGATTAAATATGTAGTGATAATATCCAGTATAAATTTTAGGGTGTTAGAATTAATTTTGATTCCACTTTGGGGTCAGGGTATTATTTCTGGAACACATCTCTTAATCATTATTTGAGGGAATGTATGATTACAAGGGTTGCACTTCTATTTCTTAACTACCCACCCATAGTTAGAGTGAGTTCCTGAAAATGAATTTGTGCCTCTTCTCTTTTTTGACATTCTCTCCTAAATGGCCTCAGTGGCCTCACTCTGAAACTGTTGGCCTGTCCTCCTTATTTCTGGCCACATGGGGACCCCATGTCCTACCCCTTCTTCTTGCCCATCACACCTTCTATCAGCTTTCATGATATGATGTCCCCTCTTAAGGGGGCCTTTTAACTCTCACTTTACTCCTGTATTCTCCTTTGTGGGCTTCTTTTTGTCTTTCTGCTTCTCCCTGAAATGTGGGTGTCCCAGGTAGGGTGGTGATGCTTCCCTCTGAAGGGTGATGGCTTCATGTCTTTCTCAGTCCGGGTAGCTATCTCAAACAGCAGCCTTGCATTTGCAGCTGTTTGTTGGAAATCTCACATTTTCTGCCTCAAAGATATTTCCAACTCTGCTTACCTGGAATTGAATTCATCTTGTTGGTCATTCTTCATTTGCAACCTGCAACTTAACTTTCCTACTGGTTAAAGTTTCTAGGTAACTCAGCTAAGTACCTGTTGTGGGCAGCCAGGAGAGGCCATCAGCAGAAATTTGGAAGTGGACAGAGAGATGGGTCCAGTCAACCCTTCTGCCCTCGAGCAGGTGTGTCCTGTCTCTTCCATTTATGTCCAGGACTTTATTACTTTTTAACTACAGTGTTGCTGTAGCTTCCATGCTGGTCTTGCCTGTGCTCTGTTTCCTTCACTTTCCTCTCCATTCTGCTCAGATCTGTCAAAGGCATCTTCTAAGTTGGCTCTTATTGCCGTGCTAATAGCAGTACTGTGTTCACATGGACAGCACTTAACGGTTTTTTTTTTTTTAATTTTTATTTATTTATGATAGTCACAGAGAGAGGCAGAGACATAGGCAGAGGGAGAAACAGGCTCCATGCACCGGGAGCCTGATGTGGGATTCGATCCTGGGTCTCCAGGATCGCGCCCTGGGCCAAAGGCAAGCGCCAAACCACTGCGCCACCCAGGGATCCCGACTTAACGGTTTTTAAAAAGATGCATTCAGGTGTGTTGTTGATACCAACCATCTGCTGGCTCATATTGTACTGGGTTTACCCCAATGAGTAAGATATTGGGCGTGTTTTCAAGAACTCACAATCTACAGGGATTAAAATAACCAGATAATATGAAGACCCATGCTTCGTTATTTTATCTTTATAATCCTCGACAGCATAGCAGGGAAGGTAGTGTAGCCTCGTGTGACAGGGAAACAAGTCTCGGAAAGGTTATGCAAATAACAATGGGAGCATGTTACATTTATTTAACAAAGTCAGGCACTGTTCTAGGCACTCAGTACAGGAAGTAATTTCATCTTCTCAACAATCCTATGACATATAAGTGTTGTTCTTATTACCATTATACAGATGGGCAAACTCATCTGAACCGAGTGTTTAAGTGTCTTGGGGAACAGAGAGGTGAGATGATTTGCCCAAGGGCATACAGCTTACAATTGGCGAGCTAAGGTTTGAAGACAGGCAGCCTAGGTCCGGAGTCCAGGCACATAACCGCCATGTGACATTGTCTTCTTAATTTTTCCATGTTACCCAGTGTAGTTTTTCATGTTCCCTACAGCATAAAACTTAATCTCTAGCCAGCTACCACCTCCTTGGTCTTGGCTGTTGTCTCACTTTTCCAGTATGACCTCACACTCAATTCCCTTCTGATATCCTTCACAGTGATTTGTGAAGGGGACTCCTGTTCACATCCCTTGCCATAAAGCTATGGCAGCAGTGTAGCTCCCAGGGAAAATAATTGATTTGGGCAATGGGCTTCAGCAGATGCTAAAACTCTTCAGTAAAAGACTGTTGGAATTCCCATTATCTCACAGTATCTCCTTGTAAATTGCTGATGACAGAGGGGGAAAAAGTACCTGTACAATGAAGGGCTCTGCCTCAGTCTGTGATCTACTTTAACATCATCAGGAAGTGGGACAAGCTGGCATTGCCATACCACTGATGTGATGCAGTGGGAAGTATACAACATGCATGACTTTTGGAGTATTCTTGCTAAAAATGTTGAATCTGAGTCTAATCATGGAGAAACAATCAAATCCAGAAAGTAGGATTTTCTTTAAGAACTCTGGTCTGATGTCAATGTTGTACATGAGAAGGCTAAATTAAAGAAGACCTCCAAAGAGACGTGACAACCAAATGGAGTGCTTGAACCTGAATCCAAAATAAACAAAACCGTAAAATAAATAAATCTATAAAAGAATGCCCAACTGGTATAACTTGAATGAGTGTATATTAAATGAATCTGTATTAATTTGCTAGGGCTTGCATAATAAAATACCAGAGATGGAGTGGCTTAAACAACAGGAATTTATTTTCTCACAAATCTAGAGGCTAGAAGTTCAAGATCAAGGTGTCGGCAGGGTTGGCGATGTAAGATTTAGAATTAGCTCTTTAGTTCTTAGATGGCCATTTTCTCCATGTGTCTTAACATGATGTTTTATACATCTTTCTTCTAATTTGATTTCTTTTGAGCATTCACACACTTCTTTTATTGCAGGTTGATATTGTCTCTGAGTTTGAGATTCCACTTCTTTCCGTTGTTTCCCATCCCAGTACCAGAAGGAAAAGCTCTGCTCCAGTTCTCTTTTTTTGGTGGTTCTTGGAGGTTTCTTAGCTTTAGTATGGTGTCCACCAGCAGTTTGGGAAGAGCCTGGTCTTGACCTTTGTCTAGTTTTCTGTTGGATTATTTGTTTTTTTCACATTGATTTGTTCTAAGGGCAAATTAAGAACCTTGGCCGTTTGCCCTGTTTGATGCACTTTTTTTTTTTTTTTTGTAGTTTGATGTTTAACGGACTCATACTTTTAATTTTACAAAATTTTTTAAATTAAAATTTTTATGTTACATATTTATTTATCCTTTCATTTGTGTATTCCTTTATGGATTTTGGGATGTCATGTTTAAACATGGCTTCCCACTTAATATTATATAAGAAACCACTTGTGTTTTTCTAGTACTCTTTGTAAGTCTTTATTTACAGATTATCTGCAGTTATTACAGATTATTTACAGATTATCTGCAGTTATTTTGATACAAGATGAAATGTAGGACCAGTTTAATTTTTGTTATTGTTCAATCCCAAGAGGTCATGAACCTTCACTAGTGCCACATCACCAGCGAGTGTGACCTACTGCCAGCTCAGCCCAGACCCTCTGCTGACTTAGAGTTGTAAGAGAAAATAGGATTAGTTCAGAAAGCCCAGAGAGCCTCCCCTTGGGGCTCAGCTGTCCTCTGATGACTCCATCAGCTCAGCTGCTGTGACTATAAATATGGAAAGGGTACCAGTAACTGTGAAGCAAGGCACTGCTAGAGTCTGCTCCAACTTACCCTACTTTCAATCCTTTCTCTCCTTTCCTTCTCTCTTTCTCTTTCTATGAGAACACAGGAGGTCATACTGCTGGTTAGTGATAGGGTGAGAATTTAAATGTCCAATTGCAAAGCCCATAAAATAGGGGCAAATAGCATTCCGTGAGGGGAATTTTGGTTGGACAATCTGGGATTGGAAACATCTTTTTTTTTTTTTTTTTTTTAAGATTTTATTTATTTATTCATGAGAGACACAAGAGAGAGATAGGCAGAGACACAGGCAGAGGGAGAAGCAGGCTCCATGCAGGGAGCCTGACGTGGGACTCGATCCTGGGACTCCGGGATCTCACCCTGAGCCAAAGGCAGATGCTCAACTGCTGAGCCACCCAGGCACCCCGGAAACAAATCTTCTCAGAGGAATTGGCATTTGATTTAGGTCTTGAAAGAACTGCAGCATTTTTTAAACTTCTCATTATGGAAATTTTCTATAATGTACAAAAAAATAGAAGAATATAATGAATTCCTGTGTTCTGATCTAGTCAGTTTCAGGAATTATCAGTTTATGGCCAATATTCTTTAGTTAATACCTCACTGCCTCTCCTCCTTTCAGGCCCCTCATTTTTTCAAAGCAAATTCCCAACATCATGTCATTGTATAGGTAAAAATCAGTGTGTATCTCTAAAACAGATTGTTTAAGATGCACAACCAAAATATTATACCTAAAAAATTCAGTGATTCTTCAATATGATCAACTATCTATTCTGTACACATTTTACAGATTTCCCCATTTCTTATAATTTTTATTTTTTTATTTTTAAAGATTTAATTTATTCATTTATGAGAGACTCAGAGAGAGAGAGATAGAGAGGCAGACACACAGGCAGAGGGAGAAGCAGGCTCCATGCAGGGAGCCTGACATGAGACTTGATCCCAGTTTTCCAGGATCATGGCCTGAGCTAAAGGCAGACGCTTAACCACTCAGCCACCCAGGCGTCCCCATTTCTTATAATTTTTAAAATAGTTTTTTAAATTGTCATCTAAGGCCCCAGGCAGTGCAGTTGGTTTGTGTGTCTTAATTTTCTTTTAATCTCTGGGTTGTCTTGCTCTTTCAATCTTGTATTCTTTCTTTTTTTCTTCAGGAAGCCAGTATAACATATGGTTGAAATCTTAGACTGTTCAAATTAAGGCTCTGGGCAAGTTACTCTACCTATACCTCAGTTTCCTGATTTATAAAAAGTTGTATTTGTTTCCTGGGTCAGTGTACTCATCATGTTTGCAAAGCTCAGAGCCAGGCCTGTGTCATAGGAAGCTTTATAGAAGTGTAAACTGTGGGTTTGGAATCAGAGAAGTTGCTCAGAGTAACCACAGAAGTCTATGGACTATGGGAGACAGCAGAAGGCGGCGAGTGAAATTGTGGCAGTCTTTAGGATGAGGGTCTTGGCTGTGCAGAGGGCTCCTGTTCTTTTTCTTTTGGCTCCCTCCTGGGTCCTTGACGATTCTTCAGTGATGTTGATGCACAGCGGAATTTTGAACAGGTAAGGTATTATTTAGGGGAAGCAACTTTTCTATTGTCCTTTGATTTGCTGCTTTCTCTTCCTCTGCATTTATTAAGTTAACTGTTCTCTCTCAGAAGCTGTTTTAACTTTCTGTGGCATTATCTGGGCTCTAGCAACTTGTGATCTCCTAAGTAGAACCTTTCAGCACTTTATAAATATGTCATATACTTTTTATATTCCTTTGTTCCCTATCAGGAACATACATCCCAGTCTTCAGAACAGCACAATCAGTTTTTATTCATTTAAGGAGCAGTAGTAATTTGACACTTGCTAATATGTAACAAATTATATTGGGAGCTGTAATTACAATTGCAGCTGGTTCCTAATTATACTGTAACCTTGATGCTTTAAAAAAAATTAAGACTGAGTTCAACCTGTAATACCAGAGAATAATATTCTGCATTAGGCAGATCTGCCTTCTACTGAACCATGGGCACTTATGTATCATAATGCCAAGTTAAAAATATTTTAAATTATTTTCAACTACTGTTGTCCAGTGGTACCCTTCATAAGGATAGCTTAGAGTCCCCACCCTTGCTTGCCCAATTCTTGGCACATCCTCCAAGTATTATAGTTAGTGTCAAAACAACCTGGACTCTTGGGTCATTTTTGGCTCTGTGATTTACTACCACTCACTTAAGACTAAGAGTGTTATATCATCAGTTTTCTTCTCTGAAAAATGGTGATATTAATGACTCTTCACCTTAAATGGTTTTAGTGATGTTTAAATGAGGTCAGATGTAAAGCCTTTTAGCACCATGCCTAGCATAGAGTTAAGGACCCACTAAGTTTATCTGGTCAGTGTTAATTACTGTAATCAGTAATGAACAATCTAGCTCCAAAGACTTTACCTCTACAACCCTTGACTCCAGCAGAATTACAATCTTAGTCTGCCAGTGCTCTAATTTTCTGTAGCTTGTATCTCCACCCACACAATACCAGCCATTCATTGATCAGTTTGTCATTCTCATGAGGCAGGGTCTCTGGTTTATTTGGCATTGTGTCCTCAGTGGCTGGCGCTGGGCCTAGTACATCATGGTATGTACCCAGAGGTGACTGACTGCATTGCATGAATGGGCAGCACTGTCTAAGGTGATGGTTCTCATCTCAAAGTGGGGTGTTTTTGCCTTGGGGCATATTTCATAATGTCTGGATACACTTTGGGTTGTTGTATCTCAGGGGGGAATGGTTTGCAACTGGCATCTAGTGAGTAGTGGCCAGGGAGGTGGCTAAACATCTTACAGCACACCAGACAGCCTCTTATAACAAAGAGTGAGCCTACCGAAGATGTCAGTAGGGCCAAAATTGAGAAACCCTTGTCTAAGGTAACTTGACTGGCTGGGTTGTGGCCCTGTGGCATGGGGTTTGGGGTAGATCAGCCTGTTTGGCTTGCAGTTTTCTTGACTGTAAAGGAAGAGAATCCAACCTGCTTCTGGAGTTCTTTGAAAATAGAGGGAGATTTATATGGGTGTGTGCCTAGTGACTTTACCTAATTAGGTTAATCCTGTTCGTCCTCGTGATCTTTTTTTTCTTTTTTTTTAAATAGACCTAATATTTTTAAATAGTTTTAGATTCACCACAAAATTGAAAGGAAGGTTCAGATATTTCTTACATGCCACCTGTCCCTGTGCATGCACAGTCTCCCCATTATTTTCCTTCAGAATGGTACATGCATTACAATTGATGAGCCTACAGTGACACGTCATTATCACCGAAGTCCCTGGTTTGCATTAAGGTTCACTCCTGGTAGGCTACGTGCTAAGGGTTTGGACAAATTGTATAATGATATGGATCCACCATTATAGTATCATACACTGTATTTTCACTACTCTGCTAGCAACCACTGATCTTATTACTATTACCATACTGTTGCCTTTTTTTAAAGAATGTCATATTAGTTGGAATCATACAGTATGTAGCCTTTTCAGATTAGCTTCTTTCACTCAGTAATATGTATTTAAGTTTCCTTCATGTCTTTCTATCACTTCATAGCTCATTTTTTTACTGCTGAATAATATTCCAGTATCTAGATGTCCACAGTTTGTTTAACCATTCACTGAAATACACCTTGGTTGCTTCCAGTTTTCAATAATTAGGAATAAAACTGCTGTAAACATTCATGAGTAAGTTTTTGTGTGGACATAAGTTTTCAATTCCTGGGTTATATGGTAAGAATATTGTCATTTTGTAAGAAACTGCCATTCTGTCTTCCAGAATGACTATACCATTTTGTATTCCCATCAGTACTCCATGACGCTTCCTATATCTCCACATCCTCACCAGCATTTGGTGTTGTCAGTGTTCTGGAGTTAGGCCATTCTAATACAGGCGTATGTTAGTATCTTTTTGTTGTTTTAATTTGTATTTCCCTGATGGAAGATGATGTGGAGCATCTTTTTTTATGTCTACTTCCTATCTATACATCTTCCTTGGAGGTTTTGTTAAGGTTGTTTGGCCCTTTTTTGCATTGGGTTGTTTTTTTTTTTTTTCCCCTTACTGTTGAGTTTTAAGAGTTATTTGTAGATTTTGGGTAGCAGTTCTTAATTGATCTTTTGGAAATATTTTATCCTAGTCTTTTGCTTATCTTTTCATTTTCTTGATTGTCTTTTGCAGAGCAGAAATTTCTATTTTAATTAAGTCTAGCTTCTCAGTTCTTTCTTTCATGGGTCATGCCTTGGTGTTATATCTAAAAAGTCCATGCCAAACCGAAGGCCATCTAAGTTTGCTCCTTTATGATCTTCTAGGAGTTTTATATTTAGGGCTCTGATCCATTTTGAGTTAATTTTTGTGAAAGGTATAGGGTCTCTGTCTAGAGGGGTTTTTTTTTGTTTGTTTCAGCACCATTTGTTGAAGAGGTTGTCTTTGCTCCTTAGTCAAAGATCAGTTGACTATATATTTATGTAGGTCTATTCCTAGGCTTTCTGTTCTGTTCCACTGAAGATTGTTAATATCTTGTTGGGAGAATTGCCCCCTTTGTCATCCTATAATGTCCCTCTTTATCCCTGGTAACTTAATGTGCTTTAAATAGGCTCTGACTGAAATTAATATGGTAGCTACTCTGTCTTTTGATTAGTGTGTGCATGGCATTATCTTTCTCTGTTCATTTCTTTTTTCTTTCTTTCTTTCTTTTTTTTTTTTAATTTTTATTTATTTATGATAGTCACACACAGATAGAGAGGCAGAGACTAGGCAGAGGGAGAAGCAGGCTCCATGTACCGGGAGCCTGACGTGGGATTCGATCCTGGGTCTCCAGGATCGTGCCCTGGGCCAAAGGCAGGCGCTAAACCGCTGTGCCACCCAGGGATCCCTCTTTTTTTTTTTTTTTTTTTTTTAAAGATTATTTAGTTTCGAGAGAGCTTGTGCAAGTGGGGAGGAGAGGTAGGGGGAGAAGGAAAGGATCTCAAGCAGATTCTCCACTGAGTGTGGAGCCTACTGTGGGGCTCACCCCGGGACTCCATCCATCAACCTTGAGATCATGTCCTGAGCTGAAATCAAGGGTCAGACACTCGACTGACTGAACTCTGTTCATTTACTTTTAATCTATAAGTGTGTTGTTTATATTTAAAGTGGGGCTTTTATAGTTAGCATATAGTTGGGTCTTTAGTTTTTATGCATCTGCCAAGCTCTGTATTTTAATTAATTGGGTTTTTTTGTAGACCATTAATGTTTAAAGTGATTTTGATTATCTTGCCTGGTGTTTTCTGTCTTCATGGATTTGTGATTTCATGTCTGACATTGATTTGGAGGAAGTTTTAATCCTTATTATTTCAAATAATTCCTGCTATTCCTTTTTTTCTTCTCCTGGTATTCCTTTTACATCTGTGTTACACTTTTTGTAGCTGTCCTCCCGTTCTTGGATATTCTGGATTCCCCCTTCCCCCAATCTTTTTTTTTCTCTTTTCTTTTCAGTTTTAGAGATTTCTATCAAGATATCCTCAGACTCAGAGATTCTCACTGTAGTCATGTCCAGTCCACTAATAAGCCCAATAGAAGCATTCTTCATTACTCTTACAGTGTTCTTGATCCCTAGCATTTCTTATTTAGAATTTCCATTTTTCTGCTGATTTGTCCTTGCATGCTGTCTACTTTATCCATTAGAGTCTTTAGCATATATATATTTTTAGAGTCTTTAGCATATTAACCATAGTTTTAAATTCCTGTTTTGATAATTTCAACATTCTTATTACCATATTTGAGGCTGGTTTTGATGGTCACTCTGTTTCTTCAAACTGTGGTGTCTATATATATATATATATATATATACACACACACACACACACACACACACACACACATATACCTTTTGCTGTGCTTTGTAATTTTTTCTTGGTAGCCAGTTGATATACTGGATAAAAGGAACTGCTGCAAAAAGACCTTAGGTAGTTTGGGGGTAGGATGTAGAGGGAGAGAAAGTGTTCTATAGGCCTGTGATTAGGTCTCTGAGCATTAGAGAGCTTGTGGCTCTGGACAGTGTACTTCACAAATTGTTTCTCAGGTTTTTTTCTATCAGGTAGGACAGAATGGTGAGAGGTGGCTGGAATAGGGTATTTACCATCCCAACACCAAGTTAGGCTCTATAACACTCCAACAGGTTAGGCTTTTAATAAATAGTTTTCCTGAGGACAGATCTTGTTAGGACAGAATGCTCAGATGCATTTCAGAATGATTCTTTTTCCTCTCATTGTGCGGAGAAGCGCAAATGATTTTTCTCCCATATTCACTGTGAGAGCTTGGTTGAGTTCCTAGAGGTAAAACTAAAAAAAAAACGTGGAGATTTTCCTATGACTGGGTCCTCCTAGAGTTTTAAAATCTCTGTCTGGTCCACACTGAGCCTCCAGCAGTTTGTCATAAACAGTTCAGGCTTTCCTAGCCAACACTGGTTCCTGTGGAGGTTCTAGTTGGTCCTTAAGATAACTTTGTAAAATTGATAAGTAGATTTTGTCACTTTGCCCACTTTATAGATGAGGAAACTAACTCGGAGATGTTAACTGATTATCCAGGATCACCAGATTAGTAATGTACTGGCACCAAGATCTTTGCTCTGAACCTGGTGATGTTTGTTTTCATCTGGATGAGCAAACACCTTCTGTCTCTGTAAGGAGTTGAAAATATAAACAGAAAAATGTCTATTTTAGAAAAGATTCATATAATCTCCTGTCGAATTTTTACTCTGGGGAACATTTACTGGAATGTTAGCTTTAGCTTAATAACAATAATAATAAAATCTAAAATTAGTGTGTTTAAAGTTATTTTAGCATCACAGAACCCACAGCTAAAATACCACCATTCATTTCTTAAGTGTTCCCCTCTGCTGCTTAATGTGAAATTGTAATGGTGAGGGCTTTATCAGCGTTTAATATTTGTCTACACCAGTGCAGGTTTAAATCCAACACACTTCATGAGCTACTGAATCCTTCTGATAAATATCTCTCGCACCCCTAACATGACCCTTTGTGTAATTACCTGGTGGGTTGACGTTTGTGGTATCTGGTGCTTTATAAGTCAACTGTTGAGTGATGTGAACTTCTGAGGGCTGATTACAGAGGAAGGCAGTGGTTTGAAGCATGGTTAACAAGGCATCTTGTCTGTATACTAATTTATGTTTCAGTAATTTTTTCATAATCTGTGCTTCATTATTAGAACTTAGGGAAACTGTAGAATGAGGAATGGGTGACTCAGTGAATTCAATAAAAAATTATTTTTCTTCAATTCGATGAGACATCTCATACTTTCTTCTTCTCGAGTAAATGCTAACTGTGGTTTTGGGGAATTCCAAACTTTCTTTTGCAATTACTGATTTTATCAGTCAAGGTTCACTTGCAGAGAACAGAATCCACTCTAGCTGGTTTAAGCTGAGGGAGATTTATTACAGGGTATTAAATGGCTTACAGAATTTGTTGGGAAGGCAAAGAAACAGAATTCAGGTTGAGCTTTCAGGAGTGCCTTCCAGGGCCTCATGGCAGAGCAGGCCACCAAGGGAGCAGTTACCTCTTGTCCAGTCATGAAACAGCTTGCCAAAAGGGGAGTGTTCAGAACCATGTTGCCACTGACATGGGGAGGAGGTTGCCACAGGAAAATCAGACACTCTGTAGCAATGAGGCTTGCTGGCAGAAACAGCAGAAGCATGGCTCCCAACTTTGCAATCTTTGCTTTCCAAAACTCACCCTTCTTCAACTCATTGACAGCACATAGGCCACATAGCTGCAAGGGAGTCTGGGAAATGTAGTTTTAACCTTCTAGTCTTTGCAGTACAGGAAGATACATGTGGAGATATAGGAAGATAGATGGGAAGAAGAGTTGGCCCCAGCTTCTAAATCATTAGGCCACACTGAATAGAGCTTTCCAATGGGATGTGAGTCCACCCACTCCACTTACTTCCTCAGATTCAAAAGACCAGGCAGAGACATTTCTCCCTCCACCTCCTCCTGCGTGTCACTGCATGTGTGCCTGTGCTTACAACAGAGACTAACCCACTTTTGATGAGCTGTCTCTTCTCGTTTTTATTTCATATCTAGGGTAAATAATTACTTCATGACAGTAGAATTTTTGGTGTAAGCCTGTGCTTGTCTTGGCTTTCAGGCTTTTTAGGTTCGGTGGGGATTGTTACAGAGTGAAGGCTCTTTTGTGGAGATGGTCAGATGGTGGAGTAGCCATCTGAGGTTGGGATCTTGGGTCCTAACTCCGTGGTTCTCAACCAACTCCACATTATAATCTCATGATGGAGTTTTAAAGGTACCCATTTCAGAGATTCTGCTTGGATTAGCCTTTATAATGTAATTTGATAGGCCTGGACAGTGAATAAATCCGGAAGTCCTTCAGACTTGAATATACAGCTGGGGCTGAGAATAGCAGTCCTAACCTACCGAACTTGACATTAGCAAAGGCTGTGGTTCTTAAACTTTAACAGCATCAGAATCACCTGGAGGACTTGTTCTACTGTAGATTGCTGATCCCACCCCTAGAGTTTCTGATTTGTAGATCCGGAATAGGGTGTGATAATTTGCATATCTGAAAGTTCCACTGGAGGAAGATGGTGCAGTGCCCACACTTCTAGCACCACTGGTTCAGAAGGAGTTACTGTCTATTTTTCATAGTACCTATTTGTTTTCTACTCATGTGGAAGATTTTCTTCCTGAATCAACAGTTTTTGGAGCATCTGCTTAGTTTCTGTTCTTTGCAGGAGTTGGGAGGCATGGAATGGGAGGAATAAGATGCATTTGAGGAGATCAGGATCTTAACATCTCTAGAGCCTTTCACGGGAAGAAGAGAGCTTTTCTTTACATTTTCTTCTTCAAGTTAGTATCCCTTATTCTCTATAGGTTTTCTTACGTTCTTCCCCACTGCCCTTTGTTAGACCTGCCAACTCTCTATTGGCTCACAATTCTATTCCACTATGATTTGTTAATGAGCTTTCAACTGTGGCTTGATTCCAGTGTTAAAAGCCAGTTTGAAAAACATTCCTCGGGTGGCTCAGCGATTTAGCGCCACCTTCAGTCCAGGGCGTGATCCTGGAGACCTCGGATCGAGTCCCACGTTGGGCTCCTTGCGTGGAGCCTGCTTCTCCCTCTGTATGTCTGTCTGTCTGTCTCTCATGAATAAATAAATAAAATCTTAAAAAAATAAATTCCTCCATGCAGAAACCTCTTTTCTGCTATTCTCCTTCTTTCGGCTGCTCTAATTCATACTGAACTAAGAGTGAATTTGTCCTGAAAGGTATCTTTCTGGTTCTCCTTGCCATGCCTTTTTAAAACCCAGTCATTGAAGTTTTGTTATTGTTGGTTGGTTTTTTATAATTAGGATGTACCTGGCTAGTGCATCCGTTTTGCAAATGCTATCGATAACCTATTCAAGCTATTATATGTAATGTTTGTCAAAAATTTAACATATTCAGTGGTCCTGAAATTTTGCTCTGTGGAACATAGATTCATGGAATTGACCTGAAATTTCCATATTAAAGTTCAGTAAAGGTAAACTTCTCTCAGTTTGTGGAAAAAATATATAATGCATAGGTTTTCCAATTTTAACCCTTTCTCTTTTTCCCTGAGTCTTGACTGTGTGGAAGTTAGCTGCTGTAGTATAAAATTCTTTATTGTATTAAGTAGCAATGTTGTATGGATTAAGTTAGCAGCTGTAGTATAAAATTCCCTATTGTATTGATTTCGTAGTCATCTGCCAAGTCATCCCTTTTACTTCTTGGTGATTTTTCTGTGTTTGAAAACTAGTGCCTTTTATTTATAACTCTTGATATACAAATTTTGTTTAATGGTGGAATCTGTTCTTAGAAATGCAAATTCAGAAGCATGATGATAAAATCAGGCAATTAGATTGTAAGAAGAGTAGCTGTAAATATTTACATGCTGTTAGTATAAGAAAAAAATTTATAACAATGAAATTCAGCCTTCTGGAAACAATCTCAAGTTTGATGAATCTTCTAAAGGCTTGTTAAAGTGACGCAGAGTGTGCATGCAGAGCAGCTGTTTTGAGTTGGCTTAAAAAGGGAGGCTGCATTTCTGTAGTTCCCAGGTATTGATTTTGCCACCAGGTAGATTCCATCTCAGTACACCTTCAGAACGCTGCGACGTCTAGATCTTAACTTTATGTTGTCTTGAATGAAGCTGTGTAAGTGTTCTTCCTTCACTATACATGATGCCAATGCAAGAAGATGAGAGTAGGAGGAGAAGAACTGGGAATTCTGACAAGCCACACAGCAGTAGGGAGCTAGATGGAGTTAGTGCAGAGGTGAGGCCAGGAGGCTGGTACAAGTTTTTGTGAAGCCATCTCCTGTGGAACCAGTTACTTTGTGCTTCAGTACAATGTGTTCAGGACCTAATACACATTTCCATGGGCCTCAGGCAAATTCTGTGGTGTATCTGGAACTTTGGGTCTGGTTTCAAGAAGTAGCATTGGTTGGGGCTAAGATAGCAGAGGAGATGAGTTAGGAAAATGTCTGTGGTTAGTGGTTTGCTGATTTTTTCTCCTTCTCCAGTTATGAGCCAGGTTACTCATCCTTAGACTTTTTAAAGAGTATATAAACACTCTCCCATAAATAATGCAAATACTTTATTCCGTTTATTGAGGACTTTAACTATGTGTCGTCTCTGCAGCAGAGCACTTTGTTATTATCTCCAATCACACTTTCAACCATCCAGGACTTCTCATTTTACAGGTGAGAGAAGTGAGGCTGAGAGGTCAGTGGTCTTGCTCCAGGTCACACCTGATCCCCAGTCACAGGTGGCCTGACACTAAAACTGTGTTCTGTGGTTGTGTTTTTTTCTTTCTTTAAGACTTTATTTATTTATTTAGAGATTTTAAGTGGAAGAGGGGGACTCAGCCTGGGTGGCTCAGCGGTTGAGCCTCTGCCTTCGGCTCAGGGTGTGATCCTGGAGTTCCCGGGATCGAGTCCCTCATCGAGCTTCCTGCATGAAGCCTGCTTCTCCCTCTGCCTGTGTCTCTGCCTCTCTTTGTCTCTGTGTGTCTCTCATGAATAAATAAATAAAAATCAGGCAGCCCGGGTGGCTCAGTGGTTTAGCGCCGCCTTCAGCCCAGGACCTGATCCTGGAGACCCGGGATTAAGTCCCGTGTCGGGCTCTCTGCATGGAGCCTGCTTCTCCCTCTGTCAGTGTCTCAGCCCCTCTCTCTCTCTCATGAATAAATAAATAAAATCTTAAAAGTAAATAAATAAATAAAAATCTTTAAAAAAAAGTGGAAGAGGGGCACAGCGAGAGAGAGAGAGAGAGAGAGAGAGAGAGAGAATCCCAAGCCGACTCTACACCCAGTGCAGAGCATGATGCAAGGCTTGATCCCAGAACCCTGAGATCATAACCTAAGATGAAACCAAGAGTCAGACTCATAACTGACTAAGCCACCCAGGTGCTCCTAAAGCCATGTTTTTAATCGCAGCACTAGATAGATACTACAAACTGGTGGTGTTAGGAGAAATTGGGAAATTCTTGATTTCTAGGTGTGTATTGTATTAATGGTTAATATAAGTTGTGGTCAGTTTGAAGCTGCCTATGGTGTGGCTCAATGGAAAGACCAATAGGGTAGGAGATGGAAGGTTTGAGATCTGATCTCAGCTCAGACAATACTTAGAAATATAAGCACAAGTTGGTGCCAGTTCTGACTTTTGAGGAAAAAATTGACCCTCTTTGAGTCTTGGTTTCTCTTCTGTAAAGTGGGTGCAACATTATTTTCTCTCCAGGTCTCAGATTTTGCTATGATTATCCAGTGAAGTAATAGTCATGCATTGAAAATACAAAATGTTCTATACATACCAGCTGATATGACTTGGATTTTGGGTCTCTATATGGATTTTTTAAGAATTGATTTATAGAACTCAGTTCTTCTGCTAATATTTACTGAACCATCTGTATGTGCCAGACATTGTACTAGATGTTGGTGATACATTGGTGAATAACTCCTACCTTTTAAACAAAATTTTTAATAAATTTGTACTCCCTTTACCCATTTCTGCCACCCCACCCCCTGCCTCTGGCAACCACCAGCCTGTTCTCTATTTTTTTTCCTCTGTATCTGTCATTTATATATATAATATATATATATATTATATATATATATAAATATCTATATGTTATATATATCTGTTTCTATATGTCTATAAAATAGATTCCATGTACGAGAGAGATCAGATGGTACTTGTCTTTCTCCATCTGATTTATTTAACTTAGCATAATGCCCTTGAGGTCCATCCATTTTGTTACAAATGGCAAGATTTAATTTTTCTTATGCCTGAATAATATTTTATTTTATATCTGTCTCACAATTTCTTTGTCCATTCACCCATCAGTGGACACTTAGGTTGTTGCTATGTCTTGGATATTGTAAATAATGCTGCAGTGAGCATGAGGGTGCATATATATATTTCCAAGTTAGTGTTTTCGTTTTCTTCAGATAAATACCCCAAAGTAGAATAGTTCTATATTTAATTTTTTGAAGAAACCTCCATACCGTTTTCCATAATGACTGCACCAGTTGACATTCTCACCAACAGTGTACAGTTTGTTTCTCCACATTCTTGCCAACACTTCTTATTTTCTTGTCTTTTTAATAATAGGCAGTCTTAACAGGTGTAAGGTAGTATCTCATTGTGGTTTTGATTTGCATTTCTCTGATGATGAGTGACAGTGAACATCTTTTCATGTATCTGTTGGCCATCTGTGTATCTTTGGAAAAATGTCTCTGTAGATCTTCTACCCATGTTTAAAATTGGATTTTTTGTTGCTATTGTTGTTATTTAGTTGTAGGGTTTTTTTTTCTTTTTAACATATTTTGGGTATTAGCCTCTATTGAGTGTATGATTTACAAATACTGTCTCCCATTCAGTAGGTTTCATTTTGTTGATGGTTTCCTTGGCTGTGCAGAAGCTTTTTAGTATGATGTCCCACTTATGTTGCTTTTGTTGCTTTAACTCTTGGTGTCCTAGTAAAAAAAAGAAACGACTCATTGCCAATACCTGTGTCAGAGTTTACTACCTTTGTGTTTTTCTAGGAGTTTTATGGCTTCAGGTCTTCTGTTCATTGGGTCTTTAATCAATTCGTTTTGAGTTAATTTTTATGTATGCTGTCCACTTTCATTCTTTTCCATGTGTTTGTTTAGTTTTCCAACACCATTTATTGAAGAGATTTTGCTTTTCCCATTATCTCTTCTTGGCTCGTTTGTCATAAATTAATTGACCATATATGTGTGGGCTTATTTCTGGACTCTATTTTGTTCTACTGAACAAAGACAAAGGTGTCTTTTTATGCCAATACCACAGTTTTATTCCTATCGCAGTGTAATATGGCTTGAAATCAGGGACCATGATGCCTTCAACTTTTTTTTCCCTTAAGATGACTATTTGCCTTTTTTTGTTTATTGTTTTAGGTGATTCATACAAATTATAGGATTTGTTATGTCATTGAAAAATGCAATTGGCATCTCTAAAAAAAATATATGTTTTTTAAAGTGGTCTCCACACCTAGCATGGGGCTCCAACTCACAACTCCAAGGTCAAGAGTCACGCACTCTACCAAATGAGCCAGCCAGGTTCTCTGCCACTGGAATTTTGATAGGGATTGCTATGAATCTGTTCATTGTGTTGTGTAGTATGGACATTTTAACAGTTGATTCTTCCAATCCATTAGTCCAGAATATCTTTCCATTAATTTGTGTCCTCTTCAGTTTTTTTTTTTTCCACTATGTTTTGTAGTTTTCAGCATATAGGTTCTTTACTTCCTGGTTAAATTTATTCCTAGGTATTTTATTCTTTTTAATGCTGTTTTTTTTAACGTGCCTTATTTTTTAGATTTTATTTATTTATTCATGAAAGACATAGAGAAAGAGGCCTCAGAGACACACATACAGAGGGAGAAGCAGGCTCCTCGCAGGGAGCCCGACGTGGGACTCGATCCCCGGACCTGGGATCATGCCCTAAGCTGGAGGCAGACGGTCAGCCATTGATCAACCCAGGCATCCCTTTTTAATGCAATTATAAACAGGATTGTTTTCTTTTTATTTCTGATAGTTATTAGTGCACAGAAATGCAGCAGATTTTTGTGTATTGATTTTTGTGTCCTGCAACTTTACTGAATTTATTCTGACAGTTATTTTTAGTGGTGTCTTTAGCATTTTCTATGTATAATATGTCATCTGTAAGTAGTGACAATTTTATTCTTCCTTTCCAATTTAGATGCCTTTTATTAATTTTTTTTCTTGCCTACTTGCTCTGGCTAGGATTTTTCAATACTGTGTTGCACAGAAGCAGCAAGAGTGGGACATCCTTGTCTTGTTCCTGGTTTGTTTTTTTTTTGTTGTTGTTGTTGTTCCTGTTCTTAGAGTAAGGCTTTCAGGTTTTCATTGTTGAGTATGATGTTAGCTGTGGGCTTATCATATATGGCTTTTATTATGTTGAAATACATTCTATACCCACTTGATTGAGAAATTTTTATCATAGGTGCTTTTTCTGTGTGTATTGAGATGATCATTGGATCTTTTTTATTCTTCATTTTGTTAATGTGTATCACAGTGATTTGTAGATGTTTAACTGTCCTTGCATGCCTGGAATAATTTCATTTGATCATGGTATATGATCTTTTTAATATATTGTTGAATTTGATTTGCTAGTATTTGTTGAGGATTTTTGCATATATGTTCATCAGGGCTATTAGTCTGTAATTTTTTCTTGTGGCATTCTTGTCTGGTTTTGGTATCAGGCTAATGCTGGACTCATGAGTTTGGAAGAATTTCTTCCTCTTCTATATTTTGCAGGAGTTGGAGAAGGATTGGTATTAATATTTCTTTGAATGTTTGGTAGAATTCACTGAGGAAGCTAAGCTGCCTGGTCCTCGACTTGTTTTTTGGGAGGTTTTAAATTACTCTTTCACTCTCCTTAGTTTCTAGGAGTTTATTAATTTCCTCTAGGTTGTCCCGTTTGTTAGTATAATTGTTCATAATAAATCTTACCTCTTGTATTTCTGTGGTACCTGTTGTTGATGTCTCCTCTTTCATTTCCAGTTTTATTTATGCCATCTATCTTTTTTACTTTTTTTTTTTTAAGATTTTATTTATTCATGAGAGAGAGAGAGAGAGACAGAGACACAGGCAGAGGGAGAAGCAGACCCACGCAGGAAGCCCAACGTGGGACTCAATCCCAGGTCTCCAGGATCAGGCCCCCTGGGCTGAAGGCGGCGCTAAACCGCTAAGCCACCAGGGCTGCCCTCTTTTTCACTTGTTGAGTCTAGCTAAAGGTTTGTCAGTTTTGTTTATCTTTTCAAAGAACCAGCTCTTAGTTACATTGATATTTTCTATTGTCTTTTTAGTCCATTTCATTGGTCTCTGCTCTTTGTTATTTTTCTCCCCATATATAGTGTTCTCCTGTGCCTTAGATCCTGGCAGAGTTACAGAGTGAATGCTTTGTTTCTTACAGAAATGCAGTCCTGGTGGGGAACACTGATGTGCATTTGGGGATTAGTAATGGAAGAATGCTGTGGGAATTTAGGGCAGGGGAAGTTTACTCTAAAATAGCATTGCCCAGGGAAGGCTTTATGAAGTGCACAGTATAGTGAATTAATTAGATTTTAAAGGATGTGGTATTCAGATGGAGCAAGAATAGTTCACTTTGTGGAAACTTACCTTTGCTTTTAAAAGGAAACCCAACTAAGTACCTAGGGTCACCATATGCCTTCTAAAAAAATGTTAGTTATGGACTGATGTGAGATACGGAACTTGGAGGAAATTTCTCTGCTCTTAAGAGGATGGAGGTGTTTTTATGCTGTCTTATCTTCTCCAATAGTGTTTGTCTTATTCTTTCTCAGAAGATAAACTCAAAAGGAAAGAATCTCCTGAAATCTGTAGGTCATCACTATCATCGATATTTGGTTGGTTAGCATTCTGTTTTTTCCTTAATTGAACAGCAAAGAACACTAATTCGGAATTTTAAAAAGATGACCAAATTTTATGGACAAAAATAGCATTGGTGGTTATAAGTACTCAGATGAAATTAAAGGAGTTATCAGTCTTGCTTTGGGAAACAAGGTGACCGACCAACTTGTTTCAGAAAAACTACCTCTCCTCTTCCAGTGATTAGTTAATAAAATTATTCCTGACAGTGGCAGGCCAAGAAGCTCAGGCGGTTACATATTTAGAGACAGAGAACCCATTGTCCAAAGATCTCAGAAGAGCCTTTGCAAACACACAGAAGGGATTGAGAACAATTTGCATAAATCTCCCTGTGGATAGCGACATGGCTCCGGTATGAGGGTGGTTCCAGGAACCCCTCCTTGGCTGTATCATGGGGTGACGCTGTGCTTGGTGAGGATTCAGTCTCACGATGGTTTTTGCCAGCATGATTGGGTGATGGGACACTGAATAAGCCCACTGTTTGGTTCCACATAAGGACTCTTTTGTGTTGGCCTGGGGTAGTTATATTCAGGTTTGTCTTGCTTTTTCTCCCAACTGATGTTTTTGGACTTTGTGGGCTGGAGAATTAAGCACAACACCTATTCTGAGCTAATCTGTCAAATTTTGTTCTCAAAAGGTAACCGTAGCCCCTTGTATTTCTAGAACATGGAGAATAATAGTCATACCTTTGGAGACTTCTGACTTCTTAAATTAAAAGTTGGGGAGAGGAGGAGACCTTGCTTGGCATGCCCAGATAGCTAGGCATTCATGCCTGTTCCCGGCAGAACCGTGCGAAGTAATTCCCTGTTTGTTAATAGGATTCGCCTTGTTCACCAACTTCTTTAAGAACTGTGTTCCCTTGCATGGTTAACAAACAAGTTGTACTTTAATATTTCCCTGTGGGGAGGGTATGGATCACTCTGGTGTGTAGTTTAAAAATGCCAGCTGGTTATGGATCTGTTTCAAGTTTTCTATTTTCCTGCTTATTTTTTTGGGGAAAAAAGATTACATTAAATATCACATATGAAGAGCTTTACTCATTTCTTGTACAGACTCTTATCAGTCTAGAAGCCACATAATGAGTCTAATTTAAAATCCAAGGAGTAGTTTATGCACTGGGGAAATGTGGTGATTTAAGTATAAAAATGAAATTCACTAATTTCTAACCTGGAGTTTATTTTCTTTCAGTCTACTAGCTTGATTTCTCAGCTTTGTTCTAATAACATAAACATTTTTATGTTTGTTTATAGGTGGTTTTAACCAAGAGAGCAGATCCAGCTGAGCTTAGAACAATATTTTTGAAGGTCAGTATAAAGAAATCTATTTTGTTTGTTGTTTGATTTGTGTTCTCGAATTTTTAAAGATTATTTTCAAACAGGTTTTATTTCATTGTTATATAAAAAAATCCCAAAAGGTATCTTTACTTAAGACTTATGAAAGAGATCCATTACAATTACTTCTGTTTCTTGAAATGTATCAGAAACTTGTAGGTGATTGATTGTGAGGGCAGTATGGTTTGCATTTTAATTTCTTTTCTCTCACTTGGGGTCAGATGGAAAGGAGTTGCTGGGGGATTTAGTCTCACAACTCATTTACCTTTCGAGGATTCACTTCTGTGGTTTGCTGATCATGCTTTTTCTTCCTAAGAAGTTGAAAGCTCTTTGTAAACATTTCAGTAATCCTTCATCCATCCAGAGAGGACTGTCCTTGCTTCTCATTGGTAAAAGCCCTTCATTTTTACCATTATCGTCATTTTATTGCAACTGTGGTGCCTGGTGAGGGGGCCCCAGTATAAATAATAGTACATATTAGATCACAACAGATACTGTATGTTTCCCATATATTTCCTTAGGTTTCTTATATTTCCCCTACTTTGGGACATTGGGCAGTGAATGAATGATACTCTAATAGAAAATTCTGCCTCAGGTCCCAAACACCAAATCACTTTTAATGTTACTTACCTGGAAACTTGATGTTCTGCTATGTACCAAATACATGGCTCAGAAAGTTACTAAATCTGTGAGGATCACTTGCCTCATCAAAATGCGATACTATTAAAAAATACTGAGAAATCAGAGAATTTGAATACTGACATTATCTGATATTAAGGAATTGTTACTGAGTTTAGGTCAGATGATGGTATTCTGATTACAGGAGCAATTAAGAGTCTTTCTCTCGCGGTGCCTGGGTGGCTCAGTGGTGGGGCGCCTGGGTGGCCCAGTGGTTGAGTGTCTGCCTTTGGCTCAGGGCGTGATCCTCGGGGTCCTAGGATTGAGTCCCGCATCAGGCTCTCTGCATGGAGCCTGCTTCTCCTCCCTCTTCCTATGTCTCTGCCTTTCTATGTCTCTCATGAATAAATAAATAAAAACTTTTTTTAAAAAAAGAGTCTTTTTCTCTTAGAGGTACACACTGAAGTATTTACAGATGAGATTATGGTGTCTTGAGATTTGCTTTTAAATAATCCAGTTTTGGGCGGGAGGGAAAATGCATGGTCTGTATGATGATAATTTTTGAAATTGGTAAATGGAACATGGAGTTTTTTACCCTGTTCTCTCTACTTTGTACATGTGTGAACATCTTCTTAATAAGGTATAAAAATTTGTAAAGATTGAGTGAAAAAACTTGGATGAATATGCCCAGCACCTAATATGCCTTAGATACTGGTTCAGGAAATGCTTGAAATTAAATAATTCTGACAGCCAGAGGCTTCAAAAGGAAATGGTTTAAAAAATGAGCAGGTTTGAGGGAGGGGGGAGTGATAATTTGTTAGGAGGTTTGGGTTATTATAAGTAAGCAGAATTCTCTATAAATTTGGTTTTAGCCTGAAAGGACAGCGCGGTAGAGAGCTTCTAAGGTGGAAAAGGATTCCAGACCATGAAAGTCCAAGGAACAGAAATGCTTTGTTTCTCACCTGGGGCCCACTGTGATTGAGATGAGGTGTGTGTGAGGGAACCATAGACATTTTTAGTATGTGTACTTAAGGTCTATAGTATAAAAACTCTTATAATATGATTCTAGAAGAACACTTGCAGAGGATTGCCAGAGAGCCTAGAGAGATGGATAGAACTCATTAACTTGAGCACACTCATAAGCATTCTTTGAATTCAGGACCTTTCTGTTACTTCTGTTTTGATTGTAGGCATCCTTCTGACAGGAAATGGGAACAACTCAGAATGTCTCAATAGATTGTGCATCTCGGATACCTATTGGTCTTTTGGTGTGATCTAGTGGAAAGGCCCCATCCAGGTAGAAGCTGTATCCACCTTTTGAGGCCACATGGCAACTGGTAAAGTTAGGTTAAGATCACACGTTGGAACAACCTGTCTTTTCCAGCTGCTCCATGTCAGTAGGAGGCAAGTGTCTACTGGAGACAAATCGGATTGGTCGAGTAGACCCAGGGAGGGTGGGAATTCCATGCAGAATTCTGGAGAGCCATCTGTGTAAGTAATCTGAGATTTCTGTGTAAGTAAGCCTGAGGGCGGAATCTTTGGGACCTGATAGGGAAATGTTGTCTTCTCTTGGGGTGGTTAAGACTACGCGGCTTGTGAGTTGAGTGTGTGACTTGGAGGCCAAGAGGATGATGGGGCCAGGCAGGGGGGTACCGTCCATAAAGAAAACAGTGATCAGCAGTTTCTGGAAGGGATTGTGAATCTGGCAGCGGTTTTGGTGATCTCATCAGGCCTGGGCAGTGTGGTACCCAAATCCACCAAATCCACCTTGGCTCAGCATATGGGGGATCTTTTTTTTTTTTTTTTTTTTTTTTGGATCTCTTGTTTACCATCTGCCACAGATGGTGCTGGGGCAGGAGAGTTGGGATGAGTCCCACAGGGCTCTGCGAGGCACATCTCCTCTGTGGCTGGGCCTTTCAGTTAAGAGTGGGGATCAGCAGGTAGCACTCTGTGAACCTGACTACTGATTTTCTTTGACTTTTTCCTGATTTTTCTTCCTGATAAATATTGCAGCCTTCAGTCTGTTACACTAGTTAGAGAACTCTTCTGCAGCTTGGGGGAGGTGGACCTTTGGAGCAGATGTGCTGATAGCAGGGGTGTCAGCGACTGTGGAGGTAAGAGAGCCGGTGCAACTGCTTCAGAGAGAGGAGGGAAGAGGGGTCCTGGAAGACTGAAGTGGGCCCAATTCTGGTTTATTTTATCCTTGAGAAGAGTTAAAATAAGTTGTTTTCTTCTTTTTTGGGGGTGTTGCTTACTCTATGTGAAGTAAAGTGTTGGGGATATAAAGATGCATAAATCATGGCTCCTGCCGTTTAGTATCTCACTGTGTATAAGTGTAAGACAAACAAAAAAGCCATGATATGGTTGATGAGCATTATATGGTGTTAATTAGTGGGAAGATGATGTGGGGCTAATTACATTGTGCTAGCAAGGGTCATTACAGTTACAGCTGGTGATGTTTGAGCTGGGCTTGACAGTGAGGAGGTACTTACCTGCTGGAGAAGGTAGAGGACGGTTGTGGGGCAGAGGAAGGCCTTTCTGAGCAGTGGCAACAGCAGGTGTGAAACAGGGCTATAAGAGTGCCTTGCAGGGGGTGACCTGGAGCACAGGTCCTTGGGCAGTGCGCATGGATGGGATGTAGGGCTGGACTTGGTCTATAGCATTTATAGCCTGAGGAGTTTGAGTTTATTATGCAGCCCCTTCTGGTGCTAAGGGGCCGGTAACCTTTTGTGTGAACATGGAAGCTGAAGTCCAGGTATGGTCAGTTTTGTTTCTAACCTGAATGTTGACATGGTTTCCCTCCCCCCCCCCCCCCCCCCCCCAGCCTGACACTTTTGGTGCTGCTTTGTGTTAATTTGAGCAGGTGTACTGAGTGCTCACAACTTAAATAAAACACCATGAAACTTTGCGGTAAGTGGTATGTACAAAACAGGTGTAAGCAGTGAACATGTTTTCAAGGAGTGCAGCTTTTATGCGGGAGACACGATTTACAGGCATGCAGCAGGTATGAAAGAATCTAGGTTCACCTATGGTGCCTATGTGGTTAAAGCAAATGCCACAAGAAACAGCAGGAGCAGTCCCAGTGGTGGGGAGCCCTCTGAAGGCTCCTTGGAACCCCGGGCTGAGTGGGAACTGGAGAGTCAGGGAGGAAGGCAGCTAGGTAGCTCCAGGGGAGAGGGCATGTCTGAGGGAAGGGCTGGAGATGGGTTTGGGAGCACACAGCTGTTCCAGGTCGAAGACTCCTGGCTCCTTCTTCAAATGAAATTCAGCTCTATGCCAGGGAGGCTGGCATTACAGGGTGTGGATGACAAAATTAGAAAGGTGATTGGGAGTTTGGCATGTCTGCTGAACAATAGGAAGCCTTTGAAGGTTTTCTGAGTAATCCAGTGACACTGGCAGGAGGAGTTTGACATTTGATTGGTGTAGCAGCACCATGAGTTAGGCAGCCTTGGGTATAATCCTGGTGTATGGCCCTAAAGACTTGATTAGGGTTGTGGCAGCAGGGGAAATGGAGAGTGGGCAAAGTTAAGACATTTTGAAGGACTGCTTGGTGAAAATGGTCTTGTCCGATGGATGGGAGGGAGCAGAGGATAAATATGACCACTAGATAGATAGGCTGGGTCAGAGACGTGCCAGTAATAAGAAGGGGGATACTGAGAAGGAAACCATTAGCTCAGGGCAGAGCAAAGGGGGTGATGTGTACTGTTTATAGGTTGAAGTAGCTGAATGCCTGTAGTGTAAGATGTAGGAGATGGGAAGACTGCATAAAGGGACTAGACAAGGGGAACAGGTCCTATTACAATTTATAATAGTACATAGTGAATTGCACTTGGGTTTTTTTTTCCCCCCAACAAAACATAATAGCTGTATTCAGGATTTTTATTGACAAAATTAGAAAAACAATTTCTTTTTTTAAATGAGAAGGTGGTTCATATTCTTTTTTAAAATGAATATGAAAACTTTTTTAAAATGAGAAGGTTCATATTCATTGGCAAAAATTGAAAAAGCACAAGTGTATAAAGAAAAGTAATGTGTGATTCTACCATATAGATATAATCCGTATCTATATATACATATGTATTTTATTTATATACCTTTCTCTCTGTTTCTGTGTCTCTGTGTATGTATATAAACCTTTTTTTTTTCCTTAACAGGAGAAAAAATAATGTTTTATCCTGTTCCCCCCCCCCCCAACCCCCCATACACACACCTAATATGTTAGGAAAACCTTTTCCTGTAATTGGGGATATTTCTACAGTAGTTTTATTGTTGTGTGCTATTCCCAAGTAGAGCTGTTTCTACCATAATTTATCTAGCTACTTCCTATTACTGGATGTTAGTTGTCTTTTCTGCATTGATAGTATAACAACACTATAATGAATACTCTTGAATCTGCATTTTTGCATATGGCATGCATTTGCTTCATCATATTAAAACTTAAAAAAATTGCAAGGGAGAGAGAGTCTTCAGGACACTTGTAAAATCTAGTCCCAAAGAAGAAGGAAATACCATTTTAAAGATGCGGTAGCTGTGTAGTCCACTCCCTTGATAGGGACCCCTCCATTCACTGCTGCAAGGGCAGTGGAGCACTTTTGTCAGTACCTACTTATTATGCTCTGTCTCTGCCCATCAAATGAAGGAACAACCTTTGACATTTTATTATAATTACAAGGCAGACCATGCAGCCTTGGTGATGAGCTGGAAAACCGTGCAAACTAAAGAAAACCGTGTTTTCTATGTTCAGATGAATATATTTTTAAGTTTAGAAAATTCTTTATCACCCCTAAAAAAATAGGGCAGAAAATATCTTGATTTTTTTAATGTGTAAACTATTAAGGTATAAATCAGGCATATAGATCTTAAATGTACAGCTCCATTAGTGTTCACAAAGTGAGCACATCTATGTAACCAGGGCCCCAAAAGCATCTGATGCCCCTTTTGGTAAGTATGCACCCCTCCTAAAGGTGACCAGTTGTTTGGTTTTCAACTTTATATAAATGGAATCCTACAATATGTTTTCTGGTGTCTTGTTTCTTTCACTCTTGCTTTAGTTGTTAAGATTCATCCATTGTGTGTGGTTGGTGTTAGTTTATTCTCCTTGCTGTGTTGTGTTCTGTTATGTGACTGTACCACGGTAGTTGATTTGTACATCGTACCATTGGTTGATGTTTGAGTTTTTTTCCATCTTTCTGCTATTGAAGATAATGCTGCTGTAGATATTAAAATGCTAAAGCATGTTTTTTAGTCAAAAGTATATACATATAAACACATATGTATCTATCCACACGTTTCTGTTAGAGACATAGTTATGATTGAAATTGCTGTGTCTGTGGTTATGTGCATGTTCAGTCAGAGATGTTGCCAAGCAGTTTTCTAAAGTGGTTTAATGGTTTACTCTCATAACACCAGTGTATGAGAATTGCATTTGCTCCCTGTTTTTGTGAGTACTTGTTATTTCTTTTTAATTGTCCTGGGTATGGGTGAAGGGTATGGCATTGTAATTTAATTTTGCGCTTTCAGTGGAATTTTTTTTAGGGCTCAGCAGCATTACAGTGATTCTGAAGGTTACATGGGGGGAAAATCAAAGACCGATCATGGCCCAGGAAACTCCCAGGAGGGAAGTAGTACAATAATTTTAAACTTTCCTTCATTCGACAGATATTTATCAAACACATTTCATTCTCTGCCTGCCACCAGTCTGGGAACTAGAGGATGCTGTAGTGAGAACCACAGGAAAAAATCCTTTCCCTCTAGTTGTAGCAATTAAGATGCACGTCATCTTGCAAGAGTAGACAGGTCAGTTGGCAAGGACTCTTGCCGCAAGGATGACAAGAACTGTCAGCCCATCCTGTCTGTCATTCCTCCATGGAATTTGGGGGCAGCCTCAGAGGGGAGCCATTCGTTGCCAACTGATCAGAACCGGTATTGAGGTTGGACTTACTTGCTAGCTGTTCCCTGATGATCGTATGATAGTTAACATGTAGTAAACATGACATCCTAAAGCCAGGGGAAGGGAGAATGATTTCATTTGTGCTCCTGGGACAACCAAGAGATTAAGTGGGAAAAATTAAAGTTGGAAGATCCTTACCTCAAACCACATAAAAAACTGATGTACTGATGTATTGAAATTTAAAACAACTTAAAAGCCAAGAGAGGGCAGCCCCTGTGGCTTAGCGGTTTAGCGCCGCCTTCAGCCCAGGGCGTGATCCTGGAGACCTGGGATCTAGTCCCATGTCAGGCTCCCTGCATGGAGCCTGCTTCTCCCTCTGCCTGTGTCTCAGCCTCTCTTTATTTCTGTGTCTCTCACGAATAAATAAATTAAAAATCTTTAAAAAAAAAAAAGCCGAGAGAAAATGTGGGTAAATATTAACATTGAGATGAGGAAGGCCTAACTTCTAGACTTAGAAGTAATGGAAGAAATTGCAAAGGAGGAAGAAAAAATACATTCAATTATCTACAAATATCAAACTGGGTAAATATTTGCAACAAATCTGATAGAGGGGGAAGAAGGCACATTCACACACTGTTGATGGGAGTGTGAATTGGTACAGTCTTTTCTGGAGAGAAGCATGATGAAATATCAAGAACCTTCCAGTTCCTCTCCTTTGACTCAACAGTTTCTCTTCCAGGAGTCCAGCCTTTGAAGGTTGCCAGGAATTTGGACAATTGTTATATACAAGTCTCTGTTTACCTTAGCTTTATTTAAAAATATCCCAAACTAGAAGATAAACCTGAACCATCTACCTGTGGGAGAAGAATTAAACTGAGTTAATTACTCTCTGCTACAAGCAAACATAGGTATAATTCTAAATCATAGGATCGCTATAATTAGCAACATCCCCTTTGTATTTCTTGTTTTGCCTCAGGAAAATCAAAATATAATTCTATGTTTCCAAAAAGCCAATTCAGTGCTAACTGAAGAATAGTGGGATTCTTGGACCGTTTTTGAGCTTTTCTTTTGTACAATGCTAAAAAATGTTAAATGAAAACTGATCATATAGAACATTTGTGAAGTGCTTTTTGTGTGTAGCATATGGTGCTTGATTATTTATTTCTAGCATCGACCTTAAGAAGCAGGTAATGTTATCCCTATTTTACAGGCAAGGAGCCAGAGGCCCAGAAAGCTATACTTTTATGTGAGGTCATAGAGGTGGTTAGAGGTAGAAGCAGAGCTCAGTGCAGCCCAGGCCTGAGGGACTCCAGAGCTGGTTACTGTGTGTCTAAGCAAGAGTTTGTCCTGCATTGGAATTAAAATGTAGAAATAACAAGTGACCTTTAAAAATAATTTTAATGAGTGTCTGGGTGGCTCAGTCATTTAAGCATCTGCCTTCAGCTCAGGTCATGAACTCAGGGTCCTGGGATTGAGCCCCACATTGGGCTCCTTGCTCAGCAGGAAGCCTGCTTCTCCCTCTCCCTCTGCCTGCTGCTCCCCTGCTTGTGCTCTCTCTCTCAAATAAATAAATCTTAAAAAAAAAGAAAGAAAGAAAACAGTTTTAATGGCCCACAGTATATAGTCTGTGGCTGTTGAGGAAATGGAGATGCTGTTGCTGCACTTCACCTCCCCATGCTCCCCACATCACTGTGCCCCCCACCCCCGTGTGGTTGCTGTTGTCCATCTCACCTTGTTCTTCATGTAGCTCACAGTCTTCACCTGCCCACCCTCACATCACTTTTCTGTCCCCAGGATCAAGAGGTCCTCTCCTGCTGTATTAGGGTACTGTATGATCCCTGGGGCCCTGGGACTCCCTGGGACAGGAATGAGCAGATTCCCACTTACAGAGGCTGGAATGTATCGCTAAAGGCAAGAGGAGTGCTGTGAAAAAGCATTGAGTGCCGCCTAATTCTCATTTGCCATTTCCCTCTAGGATGAAGAGAACACTAAGTAGAGCAGACTTTCATATCTTCTTCCATGAAATCCCCCAGGAACCCATATAGTTAATAATTTGCTTTCTGGCTTAGTCTCTTGGTCTTCCTTTCTTGCATTATTGGTGCCCTTGAAACAGGAATGGGGACCAAAGAATTAGAATATAAAATCATGGATGGAAACAACCTATTTTTTTTTAAAGCTATATGTCCTTGCTAAAAACAGGATATAATTTGTCTTTCCAAATTTCCATAAACTAGGGCTTCTCAGTGTCAGTACTATGACATTTAGGGCTGGATCACTCCAGGGGAGTTGGGGGTTGTCCTGACCTCTACCAACTGCATATTGGTAGCCTCCCTCCCCCTCAGGTTATGACAGTCAGATTTATCATCGGACACTGCCAGATGTCCCCACCATGGGGAAAAATAAAAACAAATGGAGGAAGAGCAGAGCTAGAGAAGCCCCTCCTACCCCTCCCCTCCATCCCCAGAAAGCAGGTAACATATAGAGAAGGTTGAGCCTCTTTAGTTATACTTCACTGTTAGAAAACGTTGATGTTTATAAGCTGAACAGTCAGGCTAAGCTGCCCCCAACTGAGAACCACTGGTATAAACATAAAACTTGAGAGACTTAACATATTTTTTTTTCCTATGAGGTCTTGGGAAGTAACTGTTCTTGAGAAGAGTATATTATCATATCTGATGTTTTATCCTTTGCCTATTTTCAGCTTTTTCACATATTGATCTGATTATATACTTTTTGAGGGTAAAATATCTTCTTTTTTTTCTTTAAACAGTATGCAAGCATTGAAAAAAATGGTGAGTTTTTTATGTCTCCCAATGACTTCGTCACACGATATTTGAACATTTTTGGAGAAAGCCAGCCCAATCCAAAGACTGTGGAGCTTTTAAGTGGCGTAGTGGATCAGACCAAAGATGGGTATGTTTGTTTATAATTATCTCATTTAATTTTTTTGTTTGAAATAGCTTTCTGTTGCTTTAAAGATTAGGAAGTCACTGAACACATTCCCATCTCTTAACATATTCTCTAACTATTAAAATTAATGCATTATTTTAGAAATGATGCCTTTAATATTTTCTTATCACAGTTGGGGATTTTATGTATTTTTTATTTTTTAAATTTTTTTATTTTAGAGCACACTCTAGTGGTGGGAGGGGTAGAAGAAGGGGGAGAGAGAATCTCCAGCAGACTCTATGCTGAGCACAGAGCCCCACATGGGGCTCGAACTCACGACCCTGAGATCATCACCTGAGCTGAAATCAGTAATCAGACACTTACCCGACTGAGATACCCAGGTGCCCCTCTGTGTGTATTTTTTGATAGTCAAGAATTGCCTATAGTTTCAGAGACTTAATGTAGTTGATGAATGGTGTCAGATCTACTAGAGTGTTTGTACATATACTGGTATTTTTCAAGAGAACTATAACAATTGTGAGTAAATGTAAAATATAGCTCTACAAACATAACTTTTCTTTGATCTTTCCCTCTACTCAAATAACTCTTGAAGTCTTCCATATGATTAAATAGTATGAATCTAACAGATAGAATAATAGGATGATTCCAGATCACTAAGAAAGGCATTATACCCAAGCTGGAAGAGACAGGTTGATACTTTGCAAATTTCCCCTGCCAGTGTTGTCACATTTTAAAAATGAGCTTTTCTTAAGCTGTTTTAAGATTGCAGTTGGCTTTAGCATTAAGTGTGGCATTTGGATCCCAAACTTTTGCTAATACAAATACCAATGTCCCTTAATAACCAAGTGCAATGTCCAAAAGCTCATCTTCTCTGTATTAACTATAGTAGACCCCACCTTCTATCCTTGCCACCTGTCAGCACCCCCTTCCATAGATTGAAGTTACCTGGTATTCCTGAATAGTGTTCTCTAGTGCTGGGCCATCCCTGTTTGTCACCTGTCTGATTTTTCCCGTGTGCACTGGGTTGAGATACAACCAAAGTAAAATTGGTTGATGTATTGCAAATGCTTTCGGTTTTTACCAGCACTAACCTTTTCTTATTTATGCACCCGTGGTCCCATCTTGCATGGAAGTAACTTGCAAAATGAAGGTCTTGCAGCTTGGAGGGAGAGGGATGGATATTAGCAGTGATGCGTAACATCCTGGAGGATTTCTGGACTCTGCCTTCTCTCTTTATTCCAGTTGAGGTTATTTGGGCTATTTCTATTTTCTAGTCCCACACCGACATAGCATTCTTTGCATGGTGGGAAACTGTGTGTAATATACGAGCAGGCCATCATCCTCTCACAGGGCCTCTCCAGGATGGTGCATGAAGAGGCTGACGTATATTTCACACTAGTCCAGTGAAGCAAAAGCCACATCGAACATAGATTTATTCTAGTGGACGTATTTTTTGGGGAAAAAATATGGTTGCTTTCACACGCCTTGTGTTCATGATTCATAGGAAATGACCAAGCTCACATGCAACAAGAATGATCTGATTCAGGTTTAAATTAATTTTTTTTCTTACTTGATTGTTCAAAGATTCTTTAAATTACAGAAACTTGGAAAGAGTATAATGAGCACCTCCATATACTCTGCACCTCGATTAATTGTTAGCACATTTGTCACCTTTGTCTTTACTTTTTACACATGCATACTTTCTACATACAGTTATATGCATATACATCATTTTCTTTTTTTTTTTTTTTTTTTTTAATTTTTATTTATTTATGATAGTCACAGAGAGATAGAGAGAGAGGCAGAGACACAGGCAGAGGGAGAAGCAGGCTCCATGCACCGGGAGCCCGACGTGGGATTCGATCCCGGGTCTCCAGGATCGCGCCCTGGGCCAAAGGCAGGCGCCAAACCGCTGCGCCACCCAGGGATCCCTCATTTTCTTTTTTGACTGAACCATTTAATTGTAAATTTTAGATGTCATGATAGTTTAGCATTTATCTTCTAAGAATGAGAACATTCTCTTACATAACTACCATACCATTATCTTCCCTAGGAGAATTAACAGTGATGTGAGGTATATACTAATTTCCAGTCCATATTCCAATAAACTGGATCTTTCTTCCTGCCTCCAACCTCAAATGGCTCATTGCTGTTTTGTTTTCTTTTTTAAATCTAGGATCCAAAGTTCTTCTATTTAGTTGTTATATCTCTTTTAATCTAGAATAGACCCTTGCCTTCTAATGTTTTTTTTTTTTTTTTTTTCATGATATTGATGTTTAAAACCCAGGCCAGTTATTTTATTGAAGGTCCCATGTTCTGGACTCATCTAATTGATTCTTCAGGCCTGGATTCATGTTAAAGGTTTTGGTACAGGTTAGGAGAGCTTCTGTCCTACCTATTGTACCTCCTCAGGAGGCATGTGGTCATAGCAGTGTTGATGGTAAATTTGATCACTTGGTTAAGGTGGTGTCCCTCAGATTGTATAGAAACCATTTTTGTTTATAATTAGTAAACATATAATGGAGAGCATGTGCATATCCTGTCTCCTAGCAACTTTTCATCCACTAGTGTTAGCGCCTATGATGAGCCTTTCCTAAGTCAGCTGTTACATTGCGGTTTGAAAAGTGGTGATTTTTCTTTTTATTTTTTTAAAAGATTTTATTTATTTGAGAGAGAACATGAGTGGGGGTTGAGGGGCAGAGGGAGAGGGAGAAGCAGACTCCACTACTGAACAGGGAGCCAGTGCAGGGCTGGATCCCATGACTCTGGGGTCATGACCTGAACCAAAGGCAGATATTAGGCAACTGAGCCACCCAGGTGCCCTGAAAAGTGGTGATTTTGTAAAATTCTGTCATTTCTCCCATATTTATTATCTAGCATTCTTTGTTAAGGAAAAGCTTTCTTCCATCCACCCCATTTTCTCTCTCTCTTTATATCAGTATAAATTCTTGGAAGTTTTTATTTTAAATTCAGTGCATTATAATCGATTATTGTTATTCTTATAGATGCTCCAGTTGTTCCAGTGTGGGCAGGGAGAGTCCCTTCAGCCTAGCTCCTATGCCCTATGCCTCTGAGTGCTCCCTGTTTTAGGCAAGTAAGATGTTCCAGGCTCACTGTGTATATTTCCTGCTTCTAACCTAGAAATCACTCTTTTCTTCAAGAAGTCCTGGTTCTTTTAGGTGGGAATAGTGCTTAGAAACCGAGAGCTGGGCACTGGCTTATCATTACTAGGTTATTACTACTTCTCTGGCTTCTCAGTGGAAAGAATGGAGAAGTATACTTAAAAAAATCTAAAGTTCCTAATGACATTTTCTGTTTAGATTTAATATGACAGGATTTTTTTCTTATACTTTGATCTCTTTCTCTCTCTTGGTGAACATTTTGGTTCCTCATTAAATTAATATATTTATGGGTATTAAGTTATATAATTGTAATACCTTCCAATGTTTTTTCCCCTAACCCCACCCCATTAACATTATATGCTTTTCCTATTTATTTTTACACATACTCTACAGAAACAGTAGCCTTTGATTCATTAGATATAGTGACGTGACATACATTGTACATACATAACATAATATATATATATTTTTCAAAAGCTTATAACAAATCTTAAATGCTGGGTCTGCTTTCCTGGTTGTGCAGATGAGCTAGCGTGTGCTGTCAGTGATCAAGCAGTTTGCCACCAAGAGGTGCCCAAGCCTAGCTGTCTCCAAAGACTGTGGCCTTTCCATTGTTTCAAATTGCCTTTTTTCTCATAATCTCATCATCCTCTTTAACTTGACATTTTCTTTCAGATTTTGTATTATCTTAAATCTCAATGTTTTACTGTGACAGAGAAAATCTTAGATGGCCTCAATCTGTTGCCCTATGACTTTTTTCCCCCTTTGGTTGCAAAGACTTGTTTCTAAACGGAAAATAACCACCCATAATCTTTTCATCTTCACATGATTTAGAATTTTTTCAGTGTCTCCCATGATTTATTAGCCTGCATTGATATTTTCCACAATCAGAATGTATTTTAATTGTAGTTCTTTTATAAGCTTTTAGACTTTATCAACCAATTCTTGTATTTCCATACATGGTTCATATTAACAGCATTAAATAGTGTCATTATTTTCTATGAAATTATGTGCCATACTTTATGAAATCATGCCCTTATAGAGTTATTTCAGTTTTTCTTTTGTTTCCAGTTTTCTTTTTGTTTAATTAATTCTCTTGAAAGAATTTAGAGGCATTCCTTGATGCAAGGGTAGAAATATTTTAAGTCTCACCATATGTATTGTGGTAATTCTTTCCAAAAGCACAGAGCATGTTGAAGAACTTGTCCAAACTATTTAGGCTTTCTGAGCTACTAGCACTGGGCTGGTGTTTGAGCTGAGATGTGCCTAAGACCCAGGCCTATTCAGATGTTTGTGCACCATTTTCCCTAACCCTAACATGCAGCTCTTTGGTACTTCACAAATAAGCGTAACCATACATCTGTACTCAGTGTAAAACTGTGGATGCCTTCATTTCCCGTTCCTTTCCTTCTCTTTGGAAGCATAGCATTTATCAAGTTCACAAGTCACAGATCATCTTCCCAAATCAACTACTGTTCCTTGAAAAAATGACATGATGAAGCCATGTATTGGCCCATGGAAACACAACACATACACCAAACAAAGGGAAACCACTGGTAAGGGCTCCAGTTGCTGTCAAGGCTCTTTTTGAGCTTAATCACATTGCTTGGCTGGCCAGAGGAATTTTAGTGCATAATCTGATTAAAATTTGAAGAACTATTTGTAGATTGATAACTTTAGGATTTAAAAGTGGTGGCAGCTGTGCTGACCCAGATAACATGGTGAATTGAAATCTTCATTTCTTGGTAGATACTGGCTCACCAGTTGTGGTTTCTTAAGTGTATAGACCAGGTCCTACATATTTTCATCAATGTCTAGTCCAAAATCTGGCCTCTGTTTCACAGCAATTTGTTGACCAAATGTAGATAAATCTGCTAAGAAGTATTAACCACCACCCCCCTTAAGTTATGAGAGCCCAGGTGTGTTGAGGAATGGAAGTTCTAGTACAAATTCTAAGTTACTCACTGTAGTAGCTGAATAATGTCCACCTGAAGAAACCAAGTCATAATCTCTAGAATTTGGAAATGTGACCTTATTAGGATAAAATATCTTTGTAGATATGATTAAATCAGGGTTCTTGAAATGACGAGATTACCCTGGTTCATCCATTCCTTAAATGCTCTCAGTCTCCTTATGAGAAGTAGGGAGAGATGTGACAAACCGTGGGGCCACCAGAGGCTGGAAGAGGCAAGGAGGGATCTTCCCCTAAAGAAATCTCCCTTTCGAGGGAGGGCAACCCTGTGCCATCTTGGTTCTGGACTTTTGGTCCCCAGAACTGTGATGGAGTGAATTTCTATTGTGTTTAGTGACCAGTTTGTCATAGTTTGTTACAGTATAGTAGCTCCAGGAAACTCATACCCTACCATACCTATTTTCTCTGTGCTTTAGGAAGCCTGTAGTCACAACCAGCCTGATCCTGAATAGCCTAGTTTCCAGTAGTAACTTTTGGCCAGATCCTGACATTATCCAAGTAGAGACCCCTGCTGCAGGTTGTCTCTGTGAGGGCACAGCCACTTCCTAAAGGCCTCACTTCTGTGTGGGGTTGGGCTGAACTCTAGGCATGAAAGTTAAACACCTGTGCACTGCATGAACTTACCTGAATGGGATTCTGTTTTTGTGGAGCACTCTCGATTCTAATACATTGTTTCATTGGGTAGTGACTTGGTCAGACTTCCATTCTATGAGCTTCTTGCTCATTTTCTGAAATGCAGAGGCTGGCATGCAAGGAGCATGGAAAGTACAGGACACAGTGATGGGAAAGGCAGGCTGTTGCCAGACTGTGGGAACTTGTACTTCATATTAAGGATTGGAGATCTTTACTCTGAGAGAAATGGAGAGCCGTCAAAGGATAATTTGAGTCTGGGGGCTTGGCACAGTTTGCCTATGTTATCACCTACTCAGTCTTTGATTTCACCTTTCCGTACCCCTCTTCTAATTGTCTGTTGTGTTTAGATTTCCTCAAATTGCACTGTTTTAATAGATTTAATAATGGATTTAATCAATTTTTAAAGTTCTTGAGAGAGATGAGAAGAAACTTGAAATGCCTGGTCCTGGAAACTTTTCATTTGGTGGGACTCATAGGTAAGGAGGAGAGCTTGTTGCAGCATTTGAGGAGTAAGGAGAGGAGGAATGCCAGGAGGAGGGGAAGGAAAGAGGGTCTCTAAAAACTTACAGGGCCCAAACCCTTTTACCTTAGCTAAACAGTCAGAATTCCCTGCTTGATGTTGGATTTGTTTTCTATGATTTTTGATGTGTGTTTTATATTTGTCATCATTATGTTTTGTTTAAAATGGGAATGAAGCTTTCTTTGTATATCCAGCGGTAATTTTTATACATTATTCACACAGCTGTACCAAGAGCAAGTAAAAATAAATGTTGTGTATGTCCTGTTAAGCTTTGCAAAGATATTTCTGTTTGCTTATTATTAAGGAATATCTTGCTAGAGAGAGAGCTGGGTTCAAAAGCTGTTTTCCCTAGTACTTGAACAGCTTACTGGGAAGACGAAGTGGGGCATGAGAAAGTTGGAGTTATTGTGCCCAGGAGGCTCACTGCCTGGTACAGCCTGACCCTTGTCTGTGTGGGGTGGGCACTGGCTGACTCTGCATATAATCAGTTTGCTGAGATCATATATGAATTTAACACGTATGTTGTTTTCCGTCTCAGGTATAGAAGTTCTTTGCACTCCACACGTGAACAGAAGTGGGTTCTTCTTTTGAAAAAAGGAATATCAGAGATCCTGATTTCTTAATGAGCAGACATAACGCATTTTACCGTCACAGCCTGCATTTTATTGTATTAAAATGATAGTTGTATAATCAACACATAATTCCTTTCTCTTCAGAGGACGGAATTAGTCCGGGGCCTCTTCTTGTTTTTGAGGCATGAGGAATAAGGGTGTCAAAGAAGAAACAATAAAAAATAAGTCTAAAGTTTTGAAATGTGTGGATGTAGAAGTCAGGTGTGTTCTCTACCTTTCCCATGTTCACTCTTAATCTGAGGGGAAAAGTAAAGTACGGCCTTTAAATACTTCAGAAGGTGAAGGAGGATATAATAATGTTGTTGATGATAAAATCATTTTTATATACCTGTTTTCACTTTGTGAGGCTGTTGCGGTAAGATCCAGGCCTTGGCCACATGCTGAGAGTTAATGAGGTTTACAATTGGCAATGCTTAAAGAGTATTAGGGTAATGTATTTAAATATCAGCAGTTCACAGTCTGAAATGCTCATCATCTGTCAAATATAATCCGGAATCAATAAGAGGTCTTTCAGTCTGCTAATGAGGAACGTTTTCTACATACTAGGGTGGACTTAGATTTCAGATAAACACCTGAAATTCATAAACTATAGAATTAAGCAAAAGGCATCGCTTTCATTTAAAAAAAAAAAAACTTGGTAATAATCAACAGCAGTCACCTGAGAAGCTTAAATTTTCTTCTTAGTCATCAGACTCCCAAATTAATCTACCAAAACAAAAAGCCTCATTAGCAGCTCTCATTGAATCAGTGTTATTTTTTCTTTCTCTCAAGGTGTCTGATTAACCCCCTTTCTTTTTGCATTTCTCACTTTGTGTTAATATTTGATGTCTGAAATCATAGGGGGGTGCGTGCAATGTGGTGGCTAGACACTGTCTGCAAGGAGCAAATTAAAAAGAATTCTTAAAAAGGTTTGTATTGTGTCGCTGGTATATTAGAAAACCTTTAGGAATGTCAGGTGCCTGGGTTTATTTTTCTTTTTAATTCGAGAAAGGGTTGATTAATGACTGGGTGTTGATTTCACTTCTCATTCATATGTAGGGACAGCCCTCCTCCTTTTCCCCCTTCTCCTACATACCAAATGCAGGCCCTCTTTTGGAGATTGTTGCTGTCAATGGAAGGTGAGAAATGGGGCCAGAACTGAAGGGGGAGGAGAGGTGAAAGGAGGGTTGTGGATAGATGGCAGTGTTAATGTAAGCCGATGGGAATGACTGTAGAGAGCAGAGCTCTGACATGTGGGAGAGGAAAGGAAATACTAGTGCATTGTCTCAGAAGGAGGTAGGTTCTTGTGAGAACTGGGTGAGTTCATCTAGAACAGCTGTTCTTAAAACGTGCCCCCCCCCCCACCTCCCCCAGGCCCCTGGGAGTCTCTGAAAACGTTTTTCAAGGAATCCATGATGGGTCAAACTTGTGGTGCTGCAGTTAAGGAGTACCGTCAAGCCAACCAAGAGTGAACAGTCGAGCTCTACACCACAACACATTCACAGTGACAGTAGGGATAAGGATGTCAGGTCCACTTCAGAATGTCTCTGAAGAAGTAGAAAAAAATCATTGATTTTTGCTAAATCTCACCCTTGAGCCTACATAATTTGAAAATTCTGGGTAACTAAATGGGAAATTGGTATATATAAAGAATTGCTGCTGGTGGTTATTGTCATGGCCGTGTGAGGAAAAGCACTTGAGCAAAAAGAAAAAAAAGAAAAAAAGAGCACTTGAGCAACTCAATTGAGTTGCTAGCTGAACTAGTGATTTTTTCATGGAACACTTTTTTATTTGAGAGAATTAAAATTTTCATATGATAGCTTCCCAATACTTAGACTTTTCTGATGTAACTAGTGGAGATATTAATGATTATGAGTTTTTAATGTAGTGTAATGAAATGTGCCAACATTTGGAAGATAGGCATAACTTAGGGAAAGGTGTTTTCCAATTGTCCAGTACAGGGTGCTTCAAAATCATGCATGGGTAAAAGATCTATTCACAGTGCAAAACAGACTGTGGATTTTCATGTAATAGAGTGAGATGTAGTTTCACATTCCATATTGTAACTAATCTCCGAGGAATGATCACTTGTTAGGATTTGGTATTGTACCATAGAGTAGCCACAATTATCTGAAAAGGCTGTTAAAATGCTCCTTCCTTTTCTGTGAATCTGCATGAGGCTGAAATTCTTTATATCCCTCCAACAAAACAACATATTACAGCAGATTGAATGCAGCTGTCTTCCATTACGTCAGACACTTAAGAGATTTGCAAAGATATAATTGCTTTTTTTCTTCCTACATTTTCATTAGAAAATAGTTTTCATACAGATATGCTATTTATATTGCCATGTAATAGTTTATTCACTTGTAAGTGAATTAATAAATACTTTAAAAGTTTATCTTTTAATTTCCAGTACAGTAATTATACATATAACCCATGTAAATAAAAGCTATTTGGAATCCTCAATATTTCATAACAATGTAAAAGAGGTCTTAAGACCAAAAAGTGTAAGAAACGCCAAGCTAGAAAAATGGAAGGGCAGATAGAGTATAGAACAGAGATACTGTGTAGATGTGGTGGTAGGATTTGGGGGTAAGTTTGCTTCTGGGAAATAGAGGAGAAGGAGGACGCAGGTTGAAGTATTCACAGTTGGAGGAGAGAAAGTATATATACTACATAGTTACTTGGAAGTGGGAGTGTGAAAGGATCCCAGGCAGTACCTTGCTTGAGAGCCCACCTGAGGATTTGTGGTCATGAACTTCAGAGTGAGTTCAGAGTGAGTTTCCAGACTTCAGACACTTAGCTCCTGGTATGGAATAGAAAGGGACAAATGTAAGCAGGGTCAAAAGCTTGGCCATTGAAACTTTCAGAGTAGGAGTGGTTCCAGGGAAGTGAGGGGATGCAGGGGAGTGATTTTAATGATTGCCTGTAGATTGAATCTGGGTAAGGAGAGGACATTGGCTTGTAGGAGGCAGTGAGAGGGTGATAGGCTTATTAAATTGTATGTTTGGGTATGGTTGAAGATTGTTTAAGATGGTTAAGATTGTATGTTTGGGTATGGTTGAAGATTGTTTAAGATTGAAGATAAGAGGGAGGATGAGCAGGAGGATTAGGAGATAGTGGCCCAAATGTGAGATGCAGGACATTGAGAATAAGGAGGTATTGCAGTTATTGGTAATAGCAGACACCTAGATCTGACCATGGCACGAGTGCCTGAGGAAGGGTAGAGAAATAATCACTGAGAGGAGGAGCTCAAGTGTTTGGGAGCTGTCGGTGTTTTGTTTTGTTTTGCTTAAGATTATAATTTATTAGAGAATGAATGGGGGGAGGGGCAGAAGGCAAGTGAGAGAATCCCAAGCAGAGTCTGCTGAGCACAGAACCCAATATGGGGCTCCATCTCATGACCCTGAGATCATGACCTGAGCTGAAACCAAGAGTTGTTCTCTCAACCAGCTGAACCACGCAGGCACCCCGGGTCTAGGTGTTTGAAGGCTCAGTATTGAAGTGTTAGTGCACAGAGCTAAAATATGGTTGGAGGGTGTGAAGCAGGGTCATTAGGTGATAGGAACCAGGAAGGTTGCTGCGTGATATAGTCAGGTGGTGTGAATATTTAAAGGAGTAGGGTAAGGAAGGGAGGGTTGGGGGATGGTCTGGAAGAGATGATGAGAAGGAAGGAGTATACCTGCCCTGCTTATAAGCCTGGTCCACCTAAGATGGCATAGGAAAGCCCATCGGTACTTAAGAGGGGGGCTGCAGAGGAAACATTGCCCTCAAGGAAGAGCCAGGTATTGATTAGAGCAGTAAGGCAAAGAGATATTTAGAGGAGTATTTGAAAGGGATCCCTTTAGAGAGGGGATTGAGCAAGATTTGCTCATTATGTCTTGTAGAAGGCACAGTGGAAGGGTTCTTGAGAGAGGGCACAGAAAAGGGAAAGTACAGAGTCCTGGTGATTAGATGTGGGTGATAGTGTGGGGGTAAACAGGGATTCTGGAGCTGCTGGTGAAGGTTGACATGCACAGAATAAAGGGCACAATAAGATTAGTCCTGAGACACTCCAGATTCTACATCCTGGGAGATAGCGATCTTGCAGAGTGGCAAGAATGCCTGGAGGGGAGCAATTTTATTACCTGAAAAACTTTCAAAGCAAAAATACTCTGGAATTGGTGCTCTGCTGATAGCTTCTCCTAGATGGTTGGACCAAAGAATGTAGGAAGCAAATAATTACTGAGTACGTATATGGTTCCAGGTTTGTGGCTAACAGTTTCCATCCATTTTTTTTACTTAATAGACATAACAAGTCTTTAAAACAGGTGCTTTTGCTCCCTACTTACAAAGGGAGGTATAAACTCAGAATTTAAATAGTTTGCCCAGCAACATAGTAAGTTGCTGGAACTAGAATTTGGACCCAGTTCTTTTGGGCTTGTACCCAATCTGTTCTTCCATGGGACCTTCTACACGTAGAGAAGGATATTGAAAATGGAGCTTTGAATGAGAACTCTGCCTGTGTCCTTGCTTTAAAGTTCTGATGCCCTTTGCAAGATTCTTAGCCCCCGAGACTCATTCTTTGGCTGCCATAAGGTGGACCTAAAACCTCTATGAGCACTAGGCCAACTATTATCCACACCCACAGACTGAGGAAAAACTGTCCTAATGTTCCTCTCATTCATTTTTTCTAACCCAGGGATAGTTTTTGGATCATTTCCCCCCTTTCACTATTCTTAGACTCAACCTTGAGGTCCCATTGCATACCATATTCTCAGAATTTTTATTTTTCTTTACCAAGCCAACTGGAAATATCAACACTTCTTCCACAGTCTTCCCAGCATGTGGAGGTGCTCAGAAAATGAAAGAGCAAAACAAGTTTTCTCCCACTTTCATTGTTTGGTTGTCTAGTTTTGCTTTATTCTGTACTAGAGGTGTTTAAAACTCACATCTAAAATGGTAAAGGATGGGATGCCTAGGTGGCTCAGCGGTTGAGCGTCTGCCCTTCGGCTCAGGGCGTAATCCCACAATCCAGGACCGAGTCCTGCATCGGGGTCCTTGGGGAGCCTGCTTCTCCCTCTGCTTTTGTCTCTGCCTCTCTTTCTGAGTCTCTCATGAATAAATCTTTAAAAAAAATGGTAAAGGAAATGAAGGATAAGGTGAGCTCTGTTTCCTGGTTGCTCACAAATTTGTTTCTCTACCAATGGCAGTGTCATATGCATGGGGTGTGGCAGTTACTGAAATTAAAACAGTCTTGCACTAAGCTGTGAGGGATTCCTGAAGTGAATTCTGAGGAGATTTGGTGCCTATTAACTTTCCCATTGATTATGGTATAATTGTTAATGCATGACTTTGACTAGTAAATAGAGTGAGATTTTCAGACTTTAATGAAGGTTTCTGAGGGTAAGGCTTTCATCACAATCTGATGGAAAGGTTTTGGGATTTTCAATTTACAAGAGTAAGAGATGAAAGAAGGTAACTGTTGAACTTGCATAGAAATTATAAGGTAATTTAGTCTCTGTCATAAAGGATATATGGTATGGTAAAGTGGTCAGGTGTTACAGACCTGAAAGAATCTAATTCCTGAAAAAATCTAGGTTAGTTTCAGATTAATTCATTCATTAACTAATATATATTGATATTAGCTATGTGCCAGGCACTGTTCTAAACAAAACAGTAAACAATATGCTCTTATACAGCAAATAGTGTAAAGCAATAGAGACAGGTAGTTGTATCTACTAAAGCACAGAAAGGAGGTGGTGAGTGGCTGTGCACTGTGGAGTGCCGTGGTGGTTGGGGTGTCAGGGAAGACCTCTGCAGAATGACATTTGAGCAGAGACCTCAGGAAGAGTGAAACATATGAGAATCTATGATTTGAGCTTTCTAGGTGGAGGGAATAACAGATGCAGATGAAATAGGAAAGTGCTTGACATGTTTGAGAAGTAGCAAGGAGACCTGAAACTGGCTAAGAGCAGGAAAGTGAAAGAAGCCAAAAAGGTATCCAGGGGCCAGATTGTGTAGCTCTTGTACAGTTTTCTTCCAAGTGTAGGAGAATTCGCTGAGGAGTTTTGAGCATGGCACTGACATGATTTGAATTCCGTTTTGAAAGGATCTCCTTAGCTGATTTGTAGGGAATAGAATGAAGTGGGCAAGAGTGGAAGAAGGCAGAAGATGACAGGATTAGAGTGTCATTGTGGAGACGACGACAGGTGGTTGAATTTTGAGTTTTCTTGCTACATTGGCTCTGAGATGGAAAAGAGCAAGCTAAACAACTAAGGGAATCCGGCTGGAGGAATAGATGTGGAAGCAAAAACAAGACTTCCTGTAGGACATGTTAGTATCTACGTACCCATTACACATACAACTGGAGAGCTCAACTGTTAGATGTTTGTGTCTGGAGTCAGGAGAGAGTTTGGCTTAGAAATAGAAGTCAGCTAGATTTCCTTGATCTGAGCCAGTTTTCAGCATAAGGAGCTGGTGGTGTAATAATTTCCGAGGTTTCATTGAATTGGTAGTGATTTTTTTGTGGGAATGGGGGCCTTTATTATATTGAGTATTATGGACTCATACAGTGCTTTTGAAAAAATTTTTATTTATTTATTTATGATAGTCACAGAGAGAGAGAAAGAGAGAGGCAGAGACACAGGCAGAGGGAGAAGCAGGCTCCATGCACCGGGAGCCCGATGTGGGATTCGATCCCGGATCTCCAGGATTGCGCCCTGGGCCAAAGGCAGGCGCTAAACCGCTGCATCACCCAGGGATCCCTCACACAATGCTTTTTAAGTTCATATTTGGCATGTTTTAATCAATTGCATTGATCTCATTTTGGCCAGTGGGGGGCCATTTATATTTTCTCCTTAGCAATCCATTAATATTTGATAGCTTACTTGCTTTCTGGCAACACAGGATGTTGTTTTATGTATTTCCCACTCCAGACCTGGAATCATCCTCTCTTTCATGGAGTCTTTATTCTTTTTAATGAGCAGTTGTATTTAGAGACGACAGTCTAGGTATTAGGTGCTGCTTTTGGGTTCCCGTTGCTTTGAGGTCTTCCCAGTGGATAATGGGGAAGAAGTTTGCAATTCATACTGGGATTTCTAATGCAAAAGTTAAACAGTTGACAAGATTAAATTCAGAGTATTTTTATTTCTTTACTTTTTCTATCATCTCTACTCTTTCACTGAAAAATCTTGGTTACCAGCAACATTCATGTAATTACATATTTGTACTATGTAGGGTATATTCAAAACAATAACATCAGTATTGCTGCTAACGGTTAGATATTGAGTGAAGTTTAAGATTTCTTTTCAGCTCTATTTGTGCTTAGAATGTATCCCACTAAATACTTGAAAGTGAAGACTGTGTTCTAAATTTATTTGAAACAATTCATTTCTCCGTGTGGTTTTGCCACCAACTTGATATATGGTTAGGTTCATTCATTTCAGTTTGTTTTCAATTTTTAGGGATTGCTTTTTTTCTCTTAGACTTAATTTAATTCTTGAATATGTAAAACATATGTTTCCCAAGTCCAAGCTGTATTAACAGAAGCAAGGTGTACTTAGAAATCTGATTTAACATGTCTAACTCCTTTACTCTGTCTCCTCTCTCCCCATAGAGGTCACTCTTCTTTCATTTAGTTCTTGGCTGCTTCTTCTACAGGCTGTTTCTTGCCCAACTTTGAGTAAATTGGTGTTCATTTTTCTGTCCCCATTCATACTCAAGAGGCAACTAGGTAAACTCCCTATATACTACATATATACATATATATGACATGTTGAGAAGTAGCAAGGAAACCTGAGACTGGCTGAGATATCTATCTATCTATATAGATAGATAGGTATCTTCCTGTGGGAGACAATGGATAGTACATGTGTGTAGGTCGAGGTTCTCCAGAGATACACAACCAGTAGGAGATAGATATATTGAGATAGGGGGAGGGAGAAGAGAGGGAGAGATTTTTTATAAAGAATTGGCCATGTGATTATGAAGTTGAGAAAGCAAGCTGGAGACCCAGGAAGGTCAGTGGTGTAGTTCATTCTGGGGCCAAAGACCTGAGAACCTGGAGAGCCAATGGTATGAATCCCAGTTTGAGGGCAAGAAAAGATAGATGTCCCAGCTCTGTCAGGCAGAGAGCAGATTCCTTCTTCCTCTACTTTCTGTTCTATTTAGCTCCTCAACAGATTGGATAATGCCCACTCCATTGAGGAGGGCTTTGCTCAGGTCCGCCATTTAAAATCTCACCCAGAAGCACCCTCACAGACACGCCTAGAAATAATGTTTAATCTGGACATGTTTAATAATGTTTAACCCCAAACCCTAATCAAGTTGACTCATTAAATTAACCATTACAACATATGTGTAGTATTAGTCCCTAGGATATACACTTGCTTTGGGCACTTAGCTGTATATACTAAAGATCACTCTAAACATATAAAGAAATCTCTCTCATTCCTTTTTATGGCTACATAGTATAAGAAGATAATATTTTTAATCATTTCCCCAGTTTATTCTAATACCTGTTAAAGTTTGTGGGCCATTACTTTTTTTTTTTTTTTGGTGTGGGGGGCATTGCTTTTAAGGAGGCTTACATTATTTGGGTGATAAGGATATTTTCCCAGACCATCTATTAGGGCTCTTGTCAAGGAGAACTGGACATACCATAATGAACTACATGAACTGTAATTACATTCAGGACACCCTTTTACTTCCCTCCATCTACTTCATACTTCCTGCATCTAGTGCTTCCAAGTGTTTTTCTCCCTTGTCTACTCCTACAGGAAAAGGGCTTCCATGTTCTAGATCTCAGTATTACTCATTCTTCTGGTAACTACTTCCCTCAGACAGAAAGGATTGTTCATTGTGTGCTGGAAGGAACATGGATAGTGGTTGAAAAAAAGCCACATTTACATCTTACTAAGTTTCTTTTTTTTTTTAAAAAAAAGATTTATTTATTTATTCATTCATGAGAGAGAGAGAGAGAGAGAGGCAGAGACACAGGCAGAGGGAGAAGCAGGCTCCTTGCTGGGAGCCCGACGTGGGACTCGATCCCGGGTCTCCAGGATCGCGCCCTGGGCCAAAGGCAGGCGCTAAACCGCTGTGCCACTCAGGGATCCCCTCTTACTAAGTTTCTTAAAAGTTCTAGAACCTTAGCCAAGTACCCTAAATGTTCTGAGACACTTTTCTTATCTGATTAAATGGGATTATTCCTTGCTCTGTGCACAACTTCTGTGTTGTTGCCCAGTGAAATAACATCTGTGATAGTGTAGTTGGCTTTCCTTTCTCGCTCTTCTCATGGGTATGTTCCAGCATTCCTTCCCCCTCTTCTGCATATCACTTGCCACTCCTCCTCTCTCATTCCTGGCATCTTTCCTGGCAACACAGGTACCTTCCATTATTTGTCCCAAATGAAGAAAATCTTCTCATAATTCCACTTTTTCCCCCAGCTTCTGCTTCACTTCTTTCTGGAAAGTTCATCCAGAGCATTCCCTTCTGGCTCTCTACAGTTCACCCCTGCCTATTCATTCTTGAATGCACTTCCCTCGGATTTTTTTCCAGTGTTCTGCTCTTGTTTAAGATTCTGAAAAGGAAACACTCTTCCTCCTGTGTGTATGTCTACTTTACTGGTAACCAAAGCAATTTTTCCCCCCACCAAGCAATTCTGTGAGACTAGCTGGGTGTCTTATAATTTAACTCAGTTCTGATATTGTCTGCTTGGAAATAGCATCCAATCCCACAGGTTGAAGGCTCAGTCCCACAAGACCGCCTCCCTCTGCCTTCACCTCAGATGCCAGTCTCAAGGCTGGGTTGTTCCCTTTGCTTCTGACTGATCACCTGTCAATTGTAGGTTCTCATGACCCCTTCCTTGAGTTTGGTTAGATATAGTGGCTTACAGAACTCAGGAAAACAATTTCTTTACTCTTTACCAGATTTTTATAAAAGGATCTGATAAAAGCTGTAGATGACCATCCCAATGGAAGAGATGCATAGGCGCGATATGTGGAAAAGGGTGTGGAGCTTCCATGCCCTCTCCCAGAACTGCCACATGTTTATCAACCTGGAAGCTTCCTGAAGCTTCTTGGGGTTTTTATTTTTTTAAGATTCTATTTATTTATTCATGAGAGACACAGAGAGATATTGAGAGGCACAGACACAGGCAGAGGGAGAAGCAGGCTCCATGCAGGGAGCCCGACGTGGGACTCCATCTCAGGTCTCCAAGATCATACCTTGGGCTGAAGGTGGCGCTAAACTGCTGAGCCATCCGGGCTGCCCCCTTCTTGGGATTTTTGTAGAGATTTCATCATGTAGGTGTGATCAGTCATTAACTTCATTTGCATCCCTTCTGCCCTCCCTGGAGAATGGGGGATGGGCTGAAAATTCCCAGCTTCTAATCATGTCTAAGTTTTTAGGGTGACCAGCTCCTCCAGGAACCCACCCACTGTCACCTTACTAGAACAAAGCCACAGCTGTCACCCAGGAAATTTCAAGGGGGCTAGAAGCTCTGTGCCAGGAACCAGGGGCAGGGATCTCTATAGTTTTTCTGTTATCTCACAGAACTGCATAGCAAAATCCAATAATAATATTAGTCCATAGGTTAATGTTGTTATATTCTCTTTGCTTTTAGAATGCTCATCACAATCTCTTGCCTCCCTAATTGCTCTTCCTAATCTCTCATCCTCAGAACTCAGTCCTGGGAATTCTAATTTCTTCTAAATACTTCTTGGAGATCCCTTCTCATCTCAACACATGGTTCTAAATACTTCATAATTCCTACTTTTGTGTCTCTAGCCCTCTCTTCCTGGTTGAACTCCAGAGTCCTGTCTATCCATCTGCTTACTTGAGATCTCCATTTTCCTATCTAGCAGGCCTCTGGAAACTCAAGTGTCCTAAACTAGGTTCCTGATTCTTTTCTCCAAAAATGTCTTCCTTTCTTGTTTGCTATCTCAGGATGTTCCATCTTACTGTTGCTCAGGTCCCAAACCGTGGAGACATCCATACTTCCTCCTTTCCTCTTGCACTTTACATCTAATCTTTCATCAGATCTAGTTGGGTTTACCCTCAAAATATAGTAAAAGTCTTTCTGTCCAATTTCTTAGCACAGTGGCAGGAGCAACAGCTTCTCCTCAGGTTTCATGATACCAATATAGACAGTACAGAAAAGGAAGATGCCAGAAAGTTGACCAAGAGAGACACAGGCTTAGTAGAAGTCTGGAGCAAATCCACAACATGGGGGGAGGTTTAAAGGCAAACTCCAAGACAAGCTCACCTACTTTGTCTTGTTTCCTAGAGGCACAGGGGACAAATTATAAGGATGTTTCCAACTCTTAAGTTCATAACTGCTGTGGTCCTCTCTGGAAGACTGGCAATTTGAGGTTCCCTGACCAGGGCATCCCTTGAGGGGAGGTGCTTAGTAAAAGACTCATCAGGTGGATTTCTACCATAGAGCTCACGTAACCTGTACTAGAAAAGGTGATGATGTACTGGCTGCTGGTGAAATGCATGAAAGGGAAAGCAGGGGAGCAGACATACATACCACTGTAGTTCTGCGTTTTTGTTTTTTTCTTCAAGCTCATCTAAATGTAAATTTTCAAAAATAAAACTGTATTAAATAAGCACCAAAAGAGAGAGAGAGAACTCATTCTGTAGCGATACAGTGCAACTGGTGATGGACATGTGGCCCTCAGTTGACTAGTTCTTTAGATTCGTTGCTAGCAAGTAATTGAACTCCCCATAAATGTGACCCTGCATTTTACATGATTGAGGGTTTTTTTTTTTTTTTTAATTTCATTTGTAGCATTGTGGCAGAAAGTTACAGTATATCCAGAATGTGATGTGCTGCTACTACTGGGGTAGTAGCAGCAAAGGAGGAAAGACTTTGTCTTGTCTTTCCTTCTTTGCTGCTACTACCCCAGTTTGAGGCAAGACCATCTCTCACCCAGATTGTTGTCATAGCCTCTTAAGATGTCTCCCTGCTTCTATTCTTGCTCCCCTTCAGTGTGCCCAGCACAGCAACTAGAGCAATCCTATTCATATCTAAGTTGAATCCTGTCACTCTCTGGCTCACAACCCATTTTGCCTCCCCATTTCACCCAGAGTAAAAAGCCAAAGTCCTTACTGCGGCCAGCCAGGCCTTACCGTGGCCACTTTTCTGCCTTTTCCCACTACTCCATCTGCTACTGTTCTTCCTCCTAAAGTGCTTTGTTCCAGCCCCTTTACTAATCATGGTGCACCTGCTCAGTCTTAACTCAGGGCCTTTGCACTTCCTTTTCCCCTAAGAAGCTCACTACTTCCTTTAGGTCTTGGCTCTGATGACATCTTCTTAGGGAGGCTTTCCCTCTTGCACATGCTATTTTAAGTTGTACATCCAACCTTCCTTTTCCTTTTTACTTGTCCCTCATAGTGGTTATCTTGTAACATAAGGATTTTATTCATTGTTTTATTGCATTCCCCTCCACCTTCTCACACACACTTCTTGATATCCCTGAAGGCAGGGATTATTTGTTTTGTTCACTGCTGAATCTGCAGATCCTAGAACTATATGGTCAGCACATAGTAGCATTCCATCAATATCTATGGAATGACTTTGAATGGATTGGACATATGAAGTGCCAGTGATGTGTGACATATTACCAGATAGATGATGAGGGGATGAAAGTCTCAGGCTCTCTTTTGGTTCCACATTGAAATTCCGCATGTTAAAATTCCCTGTTGTTGTTTTTCTCCCAAGGTCACTGACATTTTATGCAGTCTGTCTCAGTAACAGGTGCTGAAACTTTTAGCAAATCTTTTTTCTTCTCATGTCTCCACTTTCATCCTCTCTAAATAGACTGGTGCCACAATAGTCTGAGGTCACCTAGTTTTTGTAAAATTACTCTGAGAGATTCTTTGTATCGAGAAAACCACTCATAGGATTAGGTTTTTGATCTTTATGGACTCCTGCCCTTCCCGTCAGCACCCTGCGAAGGCCTGGGTGTTCACTGAGTGCCATTCGCCATCGGCCCTCTGCCCTTTGTGTCTCTTGCCTGTGCAGCTCTGTCATCTGCCTTTCTCATCTCTGCTTGTCATCTGGTGAGTTAAGGCCTTCTGCAGAGTTAAATCAATGCAGTCATGTCCCATCTCTTGATACATTTTAGTTCACATTATTCTTCTGTTTATTAACTTAAAATATAATTTTTCAGTTCACTAAGGCTGTTTCATTTCCATGGGTGAAAACCCCCTTTTAAAGTATCAGAGGATTGGCTGAATGTATAATTCATATTGAAACCCTTTTTCTATGCTTTTTACAATGTCCTGATCATTGCTTTCTTCTACAGGTTTTTTTTTTTTTTACCTTTTTTTTTAAGTCAGGAAGTAAAACAGTCACCAACTTACTGAAGGAAAAAGCATTAAAACGCTGATGTTGCTTTTCCACAATTAGCAATAATTATACCCAGAAAAAGCAAGAGTCTCAAAAGTCTTGTAGCCTAATTTGCTTTTGCAGAAATATAAAGTACTCCCAACAGTTTCTAATTTTGATTATTCTTTACAATTGCTATTCTGTGTTGTAATTGCCTGCTTTTAAAAAAGCTTGGTATTGTGAGGAGACCTTTAGAAATAGGACTTGCTAATGAATACAGAGATAGTGTGGAAGAGGATGGGGGAACATGGTAGGCAGAGAATTTTTCTTACCTGCTTTTCAGCATTTATTTAGGTTCTTTCAGAGAATAAAATAAAATACAAACCCATATATATCAGGCTTAAACAGTTATAATAATTTTTTTTGGTTATTGTGATGAGAATCCACATTTGTGGGTAGCCTGCGTTAGCAGATGAATTTATTATATTTGGTTCGTGGTTATATTTGTGTAGCAAAATACAATTAAATATAAAAATTTTCTTTTTTATTTTTCAGATTCTTACCAGTTCTTAGATAAGTGACTTATGTTCATGTAGTAAAATTTTAATTAATCTTTATTTGGGGATAAGGCCAAAAGTAGCATCCTGTTTATTTTGGATTTGGGGTACAATCCAGAAACACTACGTAAACTATTGTAATCAGAAATCACTTTTCATTTCAATTCTCATTAATAATGTTTCTTAAGTTATTAGGCTACTTTTTTTTTCAATAATGGCAGTTTATGTAATTTAGTTTTTGTTTTCAAATTTTATTTGAAATCCTAGAGTGTCTCAGTCAGTAAGAACATGAATTCTCATAGAGGCATTAGGGATGTGACCAAATCTCTACTGATCCCAGTATGTCTTGAAAATGGTTGCTTAAAGATTTATTGGTGCTATCAATTTGTTTCTCATGATTTACCTAACTTCAGACCAGAGTGTTTAAACCAAAATGGAATATACTTTTAATATCAAATATAATTTTTTTTTTTTTTTTTTTTTTGCCAACCACATCTCAGCCCCTGGACTGAACGTGGTGATTGAGGTTTTAATTCAAACAGCTACATGGATATTTGTGGAACAATGGGAGGTGGAAGCATGGCGCCTGAAGCTAAGTCATTGTATTTTGTGTAGCCATTTCTTATTGTGGAGTAGAAAGCAAATGTGGAAAGGAGAAAAAAGATTGAAGTTTATCATCATAGTTGTATCTGGGATCTCAGTCCCCATAACCAAGAACTTATTTGTTCTTGGCACAGCTTTCTTTTTAGTTACTCTTAGATTGACTGGACAGCTTTGCTGCTGACTTCTGAACTTTGATCTGTTGTCCTCTCCAACCTGGTCACTCTTAGATCCTATCTGCCACCTCCCCTTTCCAGGATTTTGGAGCCTGCCTTCCTCCTGTACTGGGAAAGGTGAGAAAGTATATTGGAGATGGTACTGCAGTCTGATCATTTTCATTTTCTATGTGTCTTTTAAAGTTGACATTGAAAATTTGGAGACCCTTTGTAATGCAGATAATAGAAGGCAAGTTGTCATTGCTTCTAGAGAGTTAAAATTTACTTGGAATTACGTATGATGTGTCTAAGAACAATCAGAAGTCCACTGTTTGGGAATGGTAATCTGGTTGGGAAGGTGGGTGAGGAGGCCCTAAGTGTTGATTGAGACTGTGTTTGTAGAGCAAACACATTGTTTTTCTTAGACATGGATGCTGGTTTGGGGTGGAATGAGATAGAGGGCTGATGGAGATTATTGGGGATGGTGGCTGCTCTTAATGTAGGCATTGGCTCTAGAAAACTCTATATAAACCATATATTGCCATATTTAAACTATAGAACACATTAAATTTTTAATATTTAAAATATTTTAGATAATGCATGATGTCTCCTGTACTTTCTATTTATTATTATGTGCCTTGATTTTTAAGCACCTTATCCTTGGAATTAATTTTGTTACTCAAGTGCCTTCTTCCTACCTTGTTATAAAAGAGTAAAAGCCTTTGATGGTCTGACATGTAAATGAGGAATTGTTTTACAACTTTGAATAAATTTAAAGTAAACTTTGATTAAAAAAGCCCAGTCCTCCTTTGCTTACATTGAATATTATTGGAAGTGTTACCCCTGAAACTTGGTCTGAATTCTCCTGTTATCAGAAATTTCTGCAAATTCAATTTGGAATCAACATGTGGGCACTTTTTTTTTCTTTTTCATGATCTTAAATACAGAAAATCATAATCTATTTTAAGCTTATAAATGATGGAGCACTTGTTTACATGGGTAAAATGACTCTATCTAAGTAGTGTATTGAAGTTCATGTTAATGTTTGCTATTTAATGACACCTAATGATATTCAATGAAGGGTTATGCTAAACCGAAGAGAAAATGTGTTACCCAGGCAACTGCCTCAGGCAGACTAGAGATGCAGGCATATGGCTCTATAGTACACATTATTTCAGCATCTTTAAGCATAAAGAACCATGCATGTAATTGACTGTGAAAAATTACTGCTCAGTTACTGTATTGTATGGTCATAATAGAAGTAAATGAATACGTCATTGTTGTTGGAACAAGTCTGTTGGGAATCACTTGTAGACTCTACTATTTAAGAAGCAAAAATACAATAAGAAGAAAATAGCTGGTTTAATTAACATGTAAAATTGGGTTAATTTGAATTCAGCTGGCACAGCAGATATTAATGTTGGCTTTTTTGTGTGTATGATATTCTGGCTTAAGCCTGTGTACTTTTATTTCTTCTTGCCCACAGCATGAATAATTTTATTTTTAAAAATATGATAAAGGCTATTTTAGTCTCTTAATTTTTGCTTTGCCAAGTGCTTATGTTATGATCATGCTGAAAAAGGTTTTTGTGTGTATCCATAATGTACAACTTATAACTGAGTGAAAGAAAAAAGTTAAAATACTTCTGAATAATTGATAATATTCCCTGAAAAGGAATCAGTAACACTTGATTCCATAGATTTTTAAAAAAATTTAGTTGACTGCTTATTTTTAATTTTTTTTTTTTTAATAGAGTGGCTAACTGGCAATTGTCATTGGCAAATGCAAGAAAGTAGCACATTTGCTCCTTTCACTTTTTGTGCGACTGCGCTTAGGTGCTTGTTTTCGAATATCACTAGAATCATTACCTTGCTTGAAAGGTTCAGAAAAACACAATTGAAAGAGGCATTGTGTCCCAATTAAAAAATCATTTAACTCCATCGATTTTGGTATTTTAAAATGCTGTTTGAGCAAACAACACCCATATTTAATGTGGGCATGTGCTGAAGTATGCATGGGAAAATTCTGTTCTTCAACTTGTCTTCTGGGCTTTAAGTACTCAAAATCTCTTGAGTGGAAGGTACTTTTTGTGCTCTTTAGCTCCAACCTGAGGGAAAATTAAACTGAAGACTGAAGTCAAGTAAAGGGTTTGGCAGTGTGTGCTCTACTGGAAGCATTTAAAGTAACTGGTTATCCAGTGGCAGCCTAACAACTAGCCTGCTGCTTTGTGCATAGTGACAGCCAGTGTACAGCAGTCACTTAAAAAATGCTGCTTAACAAATTTGTGTGCCTGATGGCATTTTAGGTCCTAATTTCTTATCTAAAGTTTATATATCCCTATTATCCGCCTTCATTTACCATTTTAATAGAGTTGAAGCCTTCTCATCCAGCCTTAAAAGAACAAAGGAAGGTCTAGGAAACATAGATTTTTTTTTTTTTTTTTCAATCTACTTTGCTTACCTGAGTGAATTTTCCATTATGGCTTAGAGCTATCCCCCCCACCCTCCCCACCTCTCCACCCCACCCTCACCCTCTGCTTTTAACCAGTAGTCTGTCTTTCTCCCTTTCACGTTTTTCCTCCTTTAAAGACCCTCTTTAAGCTTTTTAGTTTTTTTTTTTTCCTTTTTACAATCCCTACTAATGTTTAAGAACAAACGGGATATTAATCTAGAGTCTAACGGAGGTAGAGAATATGGTTTGTCTCTGGCTTTATAATCCCTGCGGAATTCTTTTCCTTGATACAATATTACTCATGTGGGGATTGGCCATGATTAGAACTTTTTTTATGATTCAAAGTTGAAAAGGTTGAGGAGGTGACAGGACATGAGGACAGACTCTCCTGAGGTCATTGGGCAGTGAGCAGTGCCATTTAATGGGATAAGAAGGAATGGGGATTATAGAATGTATAGGTGAAAGACCTTTTTGAGTGTATAGTTCAGCGAAGTATTAGCAAAAGAGAAGTTGAATGGGGGTGAGTCATACCTGTTAAATGTGTTCAGTCTCTATCAGAAAGGAAATGTTGGTGTAAGAACGCCCTCTATAAATCCCAGGACTTGGCACAGTGAGCCTTGGGCAGCTCCATGCCATTTGGAGTGAACTGCAAGAGGTAGACAGATGGGTAGATCTGCAAGTATGGCTTATGAGTTACCAAGTCAAGTTCACAGTTATGAAAGCCTGTATGTTTATCTGCTTTTGGCAATATGGAGGCAGTGATATATGCAGAGGTGATATTTATAGGTGAAATTCATGATAACAATAATAGTAAAATTGCCAATAAAATATTTAATAGGTTTTTAAAGCCAGGCAGTAGCCTGCTTGTTTGAACAATATTCAGTCTGCCAGATTTCACTGGAGACGATGAATTTAAATAGCCCCTTGGCAAACGGTGCAATGAGATTTGAACCCGAGTGCATGAGGAGAACTGAAGAGCCCAGCTGGCCTCAGAACAGATGTACTCCTGGGAATGCCAAGGCCAGTGCTGGAACCGGGGTGGGCATGGGAGGGCTCCCTATAACCGAACATGGAAGAAAACAGGATTCTAGACTGAAAGGCAGAGAGAGCCTCCTTCATAGATCCAGAAGGGAGATCTGCTCCAATTTGGCCCAGCAAAATCATTCAGCCACTCAGGCAGAGGAAGAACTGGAACTTGGGCCTCTTTCCACCTTCCTACTGATGATTTTAGGATATAAAATTAGGTAATAATAGTGCGTTGTCTCTTTAAAGCATGTTAAGAACAATTGTGATGAATTTGCATAATTGGGGTTATGAGGGTTAGTTTGTTTTCTCACTGACCATCAGCTGGCATCATTTTTTTATGAGCTCCACCACCATCTGCCTAACCAGTAGTTTTCTTATCCTCTGTGACTACAGGGCCTCAGAGTCTGTGCCTCTGGCTGCCATAGGTCCTGCAGCCACAGGCCACTGGGCATCCCTGATGGTACGTGTGCTGTGACTTCTCAGAGAAGTCCTGGATTTGAACACTTATTTTTTTTCTCTCTCCTCTTAAGCCCTTTGCACACCCTGCTGTAGCCTTTTGGGACTGGGCTCACTGCCTCCCCGTGCAGTCTGCACTCTGTGGTGTCCTGAGTGTTCTGTCCATGGGATCTCATCATTCCTGGGCAAAGAGCCTTCCAGGAATGGCTGGCGCCCCGCATGCTTACAGTACAATCCACATGGTTTCGTATGCCCTACACACTCCTTCACCCCCATCTGTCTCTCCCCTGCTTCCCTCCATCCTAGTCTCCAGTCCTCTGCTGGCTCCCTGAGTCACAGGGCTCGCCAGGGTTGGCCTTAGGGCCAGCGTCCACACTGATGTCCTTTTGCCCCCCCAAAAACTCCCGCTCCCCATCTTTCCAGTGCACCCTCCTATCATCATCAGATCTTAATGCCCCTTCCCAAGAGGCATTTCCTGGCCCTGTAGGGAGAGAGCTGCCCATCTCCCATCCCCATCATTCTCAAGCCTGCCTGTACAGTAGAATCATTTGGGAAATGTAAAGAAACAAAAGGCTGCTCGGGTCCCTCCTCAGAATAATTAAATAGGCCTTTTGGGGCTGAGAAGCCACTGGTTTAAGGCATTCCTCTCTTTTCATCCTTTACACAGAAGTTAACTGATTATGAATCATCTTATTTCTACATAGGTATGTTTGTGCTCCTTGCTTGCTTTCTCCACTGGCATATAGAATTCCTTGAGTATACGATTCTGTCCATCTTACTCATGGTATACTTGGGGCCTAGGATGTTGCCTGGGATATAACAGATGCAGGGAACACACTTGCTGGCCTGAACCATTGATATTTGCAAGGCATTTGGGAGGGAGATAAAAGAGCTGGAAAACCCGAAAAGCTATTAAAGATGTTAAAATCATGAAGGCCAAAGCTCTTTTGATAAATTGGTGATCTCAGGAAAACCTAGTTCTGTGTTTTTTTTCCCCCTCAACATTCACAGATTCTTGAACCTGGGTGGTCTAGTGGTCGGAACCAAGTTTTTGGAGTTCGATTTTACTTTTATCTCTACCATTAATCCTGGACAATTGTTTGGCTTCTGTTGTAACACACGGAAGAGGGTTATAAGAAGAAGTTATTTTTGCAAAGCACTCTTGTGGTTAGGAGCCTTAAGTAAAAGTGGTAATTGGATTTTGATATGGTGCATTGTCTACGACCAAACTTCCTGAAGGCTGAACAGATCAGATCCTTATGTGCAGTTGCTTAAACTTTCTTAGCCACAGAGTTGGCCTGGAGGTGGGAGCTGGGCGGGAGATGAAAGGGACAACATGGGGTATCAGCCACTGCTGAGCAAGAATAAGCAATAGCTGGGAGGAACAGAGAAAGGATAGCCAGTCAGTGTGACTTTCTATCACTTGTTTCTTCTTTCGCCACCCCCTCCAGCCACCCCCACCCCTTTTTCAGCCCTTCTGCCACAACCTAAGTTTGGATCCTTGGTGTTTTGTTTCATGTAAATTTTAATTCTTTTTATTACAAAAGTAATTCATTATGTGTATTATTTCATGAAAAGAGTAGGAAATACGGGCAAGCAAAGGAGAAAAACCTTAAATTTCTAATATTTTAACTACCTAGAGAGAACTATTGTTAACTCTTTGGTAGACATCCTTCACACTTTTATGCATGGCTGTATACTTGCACTGGTTGTGGCTCTTCATCTCCAGCCCTCCTTCCTTGGTTCCTGGTTCATCACCATCTGCCGCCTGAGCCATCAGTTCTTGGGGGACAGAGGTAGCACTTTTCACCTGTGTATTCCTGGCACTGGTCCATGTCCAGCAAAAAGAGGAGGCATTGAAGCCCCACTGCATTGGCAGCCTTTCCTTCCCCCACCTCCCATCCCGCTTGATCACATCTTTGGCCACACGTCCACTTGATCCCATCGTCTCTCTGATGGCACGTGATTGTACTGACATTCCCCATCTCTTTTCTCTCAATATAATAATAATCTTTCCTTCCTCTGAATCACTGAGTAATTTATCTCCACTTATATTACTTGCCACTTTTTCCCATAATGTCATGGTTTTCAATCTGTATTCTCTACTGTAAGCATTTCCAGGCTAAGAGCTATCCCTTACAAATAGGAGAGGTGGAGACCTAAAATTATGCCACTATAAGGAAACTCTGGCATCATTTTAGTATGTGTCCTTCTGGTAGCTGTCTATGTATGTGATAGTTATGTAATCTTATGCAGTCCTAAGCACAATGTACAGATGCAGTTCCACTTTTAATTCCTTTTCTCTTTGGTTCAGTATCTGACTGTAGTATGTGGTGTTTGGGCTGCTTTACCTGGGCTTCCATGGAGTTGTAAAGTTGCTGCTGTTAAAAATGTCTTTAGGACAAGGAAAATAGTGGTTTGAAACACAAAAAACGACTTGCTTAAAAAAAAAAAAACCCTCTGGTAGCATCAGAATCATGAAACAGAGTAGTTAGAAACCTACTCTTCCCACATCTGAGTGGTTGTAATGTTGAAAATGGTGGTTGAAAATGTGACTTCTGGGTTTGCTTCTCTTAACTGACCTGTGTCCCACTATTGGTTGCTGCAAATAAGCATTGGCGTCAAACACTGTTCTGTAGATAGTGGTCATGGGGTCCAGCAGAATTGTGTGATTTATTTTAGAGGACATCTAACATTATCAGAGAAGCTTTGGGTGGAAAAGGAACCAAGTGAGCTCACCAGCCAGGTCTGAACTTGATTAAGCTAGTATTCTTTGTTGTAATTTATGCTAATACCCATTAAATCTGTAAAGCAAGACTGAAGTACTGTTTATGTGAAAATATATGTATGTGTGTGTGTGTTTTTAGATAGCATGCTGTAAATGAATATAGTACTATGTAATTATTCTGATAGCCCTCTAGTCAGATTTACCTTGAAAATCCAAAATGATCTTGCTGAACAGTAAGACATTATGATTTCATGGTTCATCTATATACCTCCTACATAGATGTATAATACTTGTATCTAACAGGATTACCAAATTACATACCTTTTTGGTATCTGTAACATGCCTAAAATACCAGAGTATTCATTGGCCAGATATGGTTATGAAATCACATTGACATTGCCAGATGAGGATTTATTCATGCTCATAGCTAGCATTCAGGTTTCTCATACCATTTTGAGAGATGTAAGATGCTCTTTTCATTGTATTTAAATCTTTATTCAGATCATGAATTTAAAAGAATGCCTCTTTTCTGGATAACACACTGTGCAATTCACTATTAATTAAGCAAATGTCTGTGCAGGGATAATTGAGCAAATAGGATTGTTTTGTGCCCTGAAAAAATTGCCAGCCAGTTAAACTGGCGAGCAGTGTGGCTGTATGGTTGTTGGTACCTGCTCAAGAGGGATTCTGGGAGTGGGAGCAGTGGCAAGAAGAAAGCAGACAGTCAGAAACACCTATTCCTCTCTGCTGTTTCAGTCGTATAGAGAATGTTCAGCCCAGGTCTTGTTTGAAATACTTCTGGATAGTTTCATTCACAGCTTTAAGTGAGCTTTGTTTAAAAATTCCCAGATCTGTGTTTCCTATTTTGGCCTTTGTATTAGTTTGCTAGGGCTGCTATAACAAAGCATCTCCAACTTTTGGTGGCTTAAAAAAATAAGGAAATTTATTGTCTCACAGTTCTAGAGGGAGGATTAAGGGTGTCAGCAAGATCGGTTTCTTCTCAGGGCTTTGAGGGAGAATCTGTTCATGCCTGTTCTCTAGCTTCTGGTAGTTTGCTGGAAATCTCTGGCTTTCCTGGTTTATAGAAGCATCTGGTGTCTTCTCGTGTGTATATCCGTGTCCAAATTTCCCCTTTATGAGGACTCTGGTCATACTGGATTAGGTGTCCACCCTATTCTGGTATGGGCTCATCTTCACTGATTACATTTGCAGTGACCCTGTTTCCAGGCAAAGGTCAGATTCTGAAGTACTGGGGGTTAAGACTTCAACATGAATTTTGGAGGAGGATGCAGTCCAAGTCCTGTCAGCCCCTCTCCCGAGTTCCACATGGGAGCTTTTGGTTTCCTGCTGGGGACACCATATTCAGTGTCCCTCCAGTACTGCAAATGTAACACGGAAGCGGTCTTACTGTCTCATAATGCCCTTCTCTCTTTTTCATTTTTTTTCTCTCATTGTTTGTCTTTGGCAGTCATATCATCATCCTGCTCATTTAGCCAGGTTAGATGTCATGGGCTTAGTGAGGCCTCATTCCTGGCCCTCAGTCTCTGACATCCATCTTTACTAAGTTCTGTCATTTCTTTTTTTTTTTCTTTTTTTTTTTAGTTCTGTCATTTCTGCTTCAGTTGTGTCTCTGGCCTTTCCTCTCTCTCCAGTCCTGCTGTGGTAGCTTTGGCTTAGATCCCTGCTGGCCCTCGCTCTCACAATGTTTCCGTATCTTGTCTTTCATCTTCCACACCAGTTCCTTTTCTAAGATAAAGATCTAAACCTGATATTTGTTAACATCCACCCAGAACCTTCAGTGACTTCGCACTGTTTGCAGAGAAGTCAAGATTTTATAACTTGGTCTTTAAGGTCTTCCATAGGTGGCTGGCATTACAGTTCAAGCCACTCTCCACCCCTCACAACCTGTTAGATGCAGGGTCAGCAACTCCTGCATCCTTCCTTAAGCACAGCACACCCCATATGTTGTCACCTCTGTGTTTCGCTCTGCTTTTTCCCCACAGTGTGGAATGTCCTCTCTCTGTCCTTTGTTCTTCTCACCGTCTTCCCATCTCAGCTGGAGTCTGTCTCAGTCAGATGGAAACCAGGACACCTGGTGTTCAGGTCAGAATGCTAGAAGCTGGTTGCTTCACCTTCACATAAGTCATTAACTTCTAGTTTTCTCAAAAGTAAAATGAGGAGGCTGAAGTAGATGATCTTTAAGATCTTCTCAACTTTAAAATTTCTTCTTTAAGTGCCCCACCTCCATGAAGCATATCCCAGTTTTTGTAGGCAGAATAAATCACTCCTATTGTGCCCCCTTAACACTTTATTTCTTCATTTACCTTTGGCCCTCAGTTCTTCTGGTGGGCGTATATGCACGGGACTTCATGCTCCCCGAACAGGTTGTAAGCTCCTTGGAGACCCTCTAAGAATGTTTGGCTCAGCTTTGCTTCCTTTCCCATTCCTACCTACCCCAGTCTCACTTGTACATAGACTCTCAGTGAGACACACTGAATGGTAGAGAAGACATTCTGGGCAAGCATATTTCTGTAAAATGTGCTGTTCCTGTTCCCGAATGTTCCCATGCATTTGGAAGGATCTGGTTTGGATGGTGAATGACAGAGATAGTATATTAAACACACCATGGAATTTTCCTTCTTTATGTGACATTATTATGATCCTTATGACATCCTAGGAAAGAGTTAACTGTGTAACACTTTGAATAAAATGTGATCTCTCTTATGAGATGTTTAGAAGTAATTAAGTGTTTTGAGAAACATAGGAAAACACTCTTCTTTTCTTCCTCCCTCTATATCCTCCAGAGACTTGGACTATTTCAGTGTATCATTGAAATATTTGAACGTTTTAAATACAGAATAGTGGCATAGAACATTTCTGGGAAAGCTTTTGTGGACTTGTTTCCTCCTTGGAAGTCAAAGCCTCTGTGACTTGTCGTATTGTTCTTACCAACGAGATTTGATCATGTCATGGCTTTGCTCAGAAACTTTCAATCACTCCTTACTTCCTAGAGAAGAAAAACCAGGCTCCTTTTTTGTTTTCATGCCCATCCCTGGTCTTATACTTCTAATCTCATTTCACAGTGTTTTCCTTTATGCGCTCTGCTGCCCAGACAAAATCAGTTCCTCACCATTTCCCTTGTACATGCCCTAGCTTTTTTGCACCTGCCTTTCTGCAAGAACCCCCCTTGACTAGAGTGCCTGTCTTTTTATGCCCATTACTCTATACCTGAATTTCACTCATTTTTCAATACCCAGCTGACGTTTCATTTCTGCTACATAGCTTTCTTTGATTTCCTACCAGAATTCTGTTCTCACCGTATTTGTCTGTCTTACGATAGGTCCCTATCAAGGTTGTATACTGTTTCTAGTTCTAGACTAGTGTTATCTGCTTTATCAGACTAGAAGTTCCTTGGCATTACATTTCATGTCTATTTGTATTCAACTACTACTACCAATATTACCCCTAGTTGAATCCACATGTAGATAACAGCAGTAAAAGAGTCTCTGTGAACCATTTTTACATGGTGTATAAAGATATTAATGACTGACAAAGTTGCTCTGTTTTGCTGCTACACAATCACATCTTAATCTAAAATATCTAAGCTTTAATTCTAGAATCTAATAATAATGCCTGAAACAAAAATGTTGTGCTGGCTAAAACAGTTACATTTGAAACCTGTCATGTTCTTTAGATTCTGTACATTGTTATTTCAGTCCACTATATGTGAAAGGAAATGCTAAGTGTTTATAAATGTTTCTAGGTTTGAGCGTAATTTTTTTGACCGTGACGTTTTATTCTTAGCATATACTTACATGTGCTTTTATTTTTCACAAGGTACTGATTATATGCTTTGTGCTTGTTCTATGTTGCAGGTTAATATCCTTTCAAGAATTCGTAGCATTTGAATCTGTCCTTTGTGCCCCAGATGCTTTGTTCATGGTGGCCTTTCAACTGTTTGACAAAGCTGGCAAAGGAGAAGTTACTTTTGGTAAGGGGTATGAGTATGTGTGCACCTAAGGAAGTGCAGACTGGTGTGAGTGTTTTTTGGCCCCGGGAATGCAGTGTATGGGGAAACTTTTAAGAACTTAAACATATCCCTTTTAACAAAGGTATTTCCATGTTTTGGGGCTCCAGTTCAGATATCTTTCAATTGGAAAAAAATAAGTTTCTGGCTTAGTTTTTACACTCTGGTTTAGTTTTAAGGGGAGAGAGGTTGCACATGACTTTTCCAGAATCATAGACCAGGTGAGCTAGGCAGGACTTCTGTTTATTTCCTTCAAAATCACTGGTGATTCCCACTGAGAGGATGAAGACATTAATAGACTGCCTAAGAACAGAAGGAACCTGTGCACACAGTACTTTGAGTCTTTACCTTGTCCCCATGGGGTAGCTTGAGTGCAAAGGTTCTGCATAAGATAGGAGTTTAGGGTGGTGCCAGAAGAACCTCAGTCTTTAAAGCATGGTACATGCCCCCTTGGCTGGGTTGGTGGTCCCTGCTGTGCTGCCACCTTCTTTATTTTGAAAAGACAGAACCAGCTTCACAGGGATTAGCTGCAAAGCTGCAGAAAACCCAGAAGCCTTATTAGTATTAGGAGAAAGGAAGTGGTAGGGCAGGGTAGGTTCTTTCTTAAAAATAACTGCTTACTGAAGTTTTTAAAAGTGTAGAAATAAACTTCTTTATACTGAAGATAGATTTGACAGAAAGTACCACATTTTCCTCAGAATGTGTAGTATCCAGTGTACGTTGTGCATGTGAACCTGCTGTAGATAGCATAAAGAACTTTGGAGCCTGGAGCCCTTTTGGGCTTCTGGATTATTGATTCAGGGGAGATGGCTAAGATGTCCATTTTTTTGTTCTGTTTTGAAGATTTTATTTATCCATGAGAGAGACACAGAGAGAGGCAGAGACATAGGCAGAGGGAGAAGCAGGTTACCCATGGGGAGCCTGACTGAGAATTCAATCCTAGGACCCCAGGATCATGCCCTGAGCTGAAGGCAGCCGCTCAACCACTGAGCCATCCAGGCGTCCCAAGGTGCCCATTTTAAATGTCTTTATGCATAGTTTCCAATTCGTTTATATTTCTTGGGCTTGTATTACTTTATGGATTGTGAGAAATGTATAGATAGGAGGAAAATACAGATGATAAGAGTACCATCCATTCTGGAGGAGTACTGGAATTGGAGAGACTTGGCTACTTCCATCTCTTGGCCTCTTTTGCCTCTAAGCAAGTTAATTGTCGTCCCAGGTCTTCATTTTCCTTTGAAATGAAGATAATAGCTACCTAAAGTATAGGTAAGGCAGTATAATAGACTTATTCTAGAAGCCTTCCCCCTTCTACACCCATTCCTCCCTGTGCATTTGACATGACAGTTATTTAAGGCTGGATCAACCAGGACAAAGGCAAAACATGTACATATGCCTGGTTTTGTTTTGTACTGTGTAGAAGCTCAGATGCTTTCCATTAGCACTTCATGAGGATTATTTCATATTTAAAAATCCCTAGAACAACTAGTTTTTTCCATTTCCGTCACCTGATTCCTCTTATTGTCACTGTAGCCACAGCTTTTCAGTGGAACACCAATAAAAAAAAATATCCCCATTGAAATTTTCAAGTAATGAATGAGCAGCTAGCTCATGGTGGCGTTAATTTACCAGTAGAAGACAGTTTGTTGAATATATTACTACAGGGTTTCCTTGGATTTACAGAGGAACACCTATGCATCTGAGTGAGTTTGGCACCTGCAATCACTCATGCCTTCCTCCTTCCTTTAGCACGTCTGGAGGCAGGGGTGTAAGAGCACTGGTGTGGAGATGGGGGCACTGAGAAATGGCCTGCACGTGTTTTCCTTACATCCTGAGCGTGAAGCAGTTAAGGGTATTGGTGGTACCAATATACCAATACAGACACACAACCCGTCTGGTGGAGGAAAGGAAACAGGAGACTGTCCGCAGTGCAGGGAGGGGCATGTGTTCATGTGAGCAGAAGAAAAGAACAGGTGAAGATGCAGGATGCAGGAGAGGGAGTCATCTGTGAGGTGTAACAAGGGTAGTATGAGCATTCTGTGTCTGTTTCTTTGTCGATGGGCAAATCATCTCCACCTTATGAGCCTTAGTTTCCTCATCTATAAAATGAGGGTAATGATAATCTACCTTACAGGCCTATGTAAGGGTTAAAAGATAACACTGCATATAAAGATGCTGTCTGGAGAACAAAGGCCTCTCTAAAAATATTACTAAGAGAAAATACTTGAGAACAAAGGAGGATTTTCTTTATTCTTCTTCTCCCCCCCCCCCCCCACCCCTTGTTTTTTAGGAAGCCCTGCACTTCTACCTTGCAGTTTAACCACTGGCCAGTTAGCCAGTAATTTGCTTACCATCTGTTCTGTGTTGAATACTATCCCATCTCCGAAGGCATAAGAGATTGAAATAAGAAATCGTGGTTTCCTAGGAGTTAAATTTCTGATTACACCACCAGTTGCACATAACTTATAGAAGTAGAGCTCCTCTACCACTACCTTGTCCTCCACAGGCAATTTGTTCCAGAACCTTCCCGTCTCATAGAACATAAACAGGGCATGTCCTATATCTTTTTATGATCAGCTGATGGGGTCCTCACCCATGGTGGGGAGTCATACAGTGTAGCCTTCTTGGGCTTTTCTGACCTATTCATCCCTATTTGGGATTAATGTGAAAGGGATACACATGCTACAAAGAAGATACCCAAATAACCGTTAATTGCAAAATAATAGCTGACTTTTAACATTTTTCATAAGGTAGAATCATCCAGGAGAGGCGAGTGCTGTGTACAATAGGCTTTTACCCAGTAAACAAAATCATATGGGGGATGTGGTGACTTACGGAGTGTTTCAACAGCAGATATCTTTAGAAGAAGCTAGCAATAAGTATGTTTTCAAGGACACTCATGATGGGGCTGGAGAAATTTTTTAAAAAATTGAATTGGGCAGAAAAGAGGACTTAACTTAGTCAATCTTGGTCTCATAAACCCACAGAATTAAAAGAATCCCGATCTGTGACCCAGCTGCCTATCCACGTGAGGCTTTTTAGGATATAGGCACTGAGGCTCCTACTTCTGGTTACATCCATGGCTCCTTGTAAACCCTTCACTCAAGAATGACCCTTTTGTATTTCAGAAGGTTGCCCAGGTGTGCATCTCTGGGAGGGGTGAGCATGAAGAGGTAAGAGAGAAGGGGCTGTATTTTTTACCGCCCAGATTAGCTCAGTCTGTTGTGGTTATGAGGAGAGCATGATTTCATGGGATACAGAGGTGTATCTGGAGGCTTCCCGTAGGCTATAGGCAAGCAGGAAAGTAGCCTCGTTTCCCCATGTCTCCTGGCCTTGCATTCTATCCAGAGGAGAGCAGTCACACTCTTCATGTGTACACGTAGTGGATTTCTGCATGAGCTTGTTTGAAGCAGGCTTGAGTAAGCTTAGTAAGCACCACTGTTTGTTAACAAGCCAGTAGTATTCATGTTCCCGCTAACACTGAATCTGGGACACACCAAACAAAAATCAGGTTGTGTGAGGGGCAGATAATCAAGTGTCACATTTCAGTGATGGCTTGCCCTGTTTTCTCTGAGACCTTGTTTATTTTTATTATGTTTTCAAGTCTAGATAACTCCTGTGTTTGCTACAATGAAAAGATCTTGATTAGGCCAATTTTGTTCCTTTGATACCTAGTTCATTACGTTCACCTGTTTCCTTGTAGGAAAAATGTATCTCCAGTATTTTGTTCTCACCATGTTTTCTTGTTTTGATACCTGATACTTCTAAGTGCATTTTGAGATGTCAACAGGTGTGTAACAGGAGATCAGTATAAGAAGAAAATTCTAGTTAACAATTTGCAGTTCTGTATGTGTGGATAAAAAATACTTTGTTCTATTTTTTAGTTTCATCTTTAGCCTATTTTATATATGATAGTGAACTTTTACTTTAAAATTTTTGAAGTAAACTTTATATAAACATAACATACAGAAGAATGCACAAATCACAAGTGTACATCTTGACGAGCTTTTGCACAGTATATATACTTGTTTGGTCACCATCCAAATCAGAAGGAGAACAGTGCCAGCACTCCATGGGCTCCTTTCCAGTTATTGTCCCCCAGGTCCAGTGCTAACAGCTGACATCTATCATTGTTAACTGGATTTGTTTGTTTTTAAGCTTGATAGAAATGGAAAGATACAGAATGTACCGTTTCATTCTGACTTTTGCTCAAACTTTGTGAGATTCAGCCATGTTTATGTCTATTTTTAGTTCTTTTTCTTTGTTGTATACTATTCCATCATATGACTTTATCTTAATTTGCTTATTCATCATACCATTGGTAGACATTTGTACACTTCCAGTTTTGGTAGCTGCAAATCATGTGCATTGAACATTGCTTTATATAACATCTGGGATGTGGGTGTGGGCCATTTCTAGGAGTAGAACTGCTGAGTCATGAAAAACATGTATGTTGAGCTTCCATAGATATTGCCAGTTTTCCAGAGCACTTGTACCAGTGCATTCATGCTGTCAGTGCATGAGAGTTTTTGTTTATTCCATGCCTTTGTTACCACTTGGTATTACCAGTCATTTTTATATTAATGATTCCTCATTATGTAGCTTTAGTTTGCATTTCCCTGATGACTGATCAGTTGTGCAACCCTAAAAAAATACTTACTGGTCATTTGCATATCCTCTTTAGTGACGTGCCATTTTTCTAGATGCAATGCGTTTATTGGTTGTGTATCTCTGATATCTTCAGTCTGTGACTTACACTTCCACTTACTCAATAGAGTCCTAAAGAACATAAGTTCTTAATTTTAATGTAGTACAAATTATCAGCATTTTCTTTTATAGATACTGCTTTCTGTGTCCTGTTTCATAAGTCTTTGCTTATCACAAGGTCGCAAAGATAATCTCTGTATAATCTTCCAGAAGTTTTTTTATTTTCCTTTCAAATTTAGATTTTCAGTCTTTTTAGAACATGTTTGTGTTTTTCTGTTTTACTTTTGCATATTTGGGGGTCAAGATTCCTCTCCAGACTCCATGGTTATCTAGTTTCCCAGCACCATTTATTGAAAGGATAACTCTTTCTTTTATTGCCTTATGTTGCTATAATGATCATAAATCACTTGTGGGTCTGTTCCTGAACTCTATCCTTCTGTAATTGTCTGTCTGCACCATTGCTATACTCTCTTAATCACAACAGCTTTATAATAAGTCTTGGTTTCAGATGAATCCTCCAACTTTATCTATTTCAGATTATTTTGGCTGTTCCTAGTCTTTTGAACTATTGAAACAATTTTAGAAAAAGTTATTTTTACAAAAATCCTTCTGAGGGATCCCTGGGTGGCTCAGAGGTTTAGCGCCTGCCTTTGGCCCAGGGAGTGATCCTGGAGACCCGGGATCGAGTCCCACATCAGGCTTCCTGCATGGAGCCTGCTTCTCCCTCTGCCTGTGTCTCTGCCTCTCTCTCTCTTTCTCTCTCTCTCTCTCTCTGTTTCTCATGAATAAATGGATAAAATCTTTAAAAAATCCTGCTTAAATTTTGAATGCTATTGCATTGAATGTTTTTAGTAAGTTTACATATATCAATATGTGTATAAATTTTTGACTACCGTAAGGTTTTTTTGAAGTATTTAAATAAGAGCTCTTTTATTTATGAAAATATTTTATTTATTTGAGAGAGAGCTTGTGCACACATGCATGAACTAGGGGAGGGGCAGAAGGAGAGGGACAAGCAGACTCCCCGCTGAGCACAGAGCCTCATGCAGGACTTAGTCCCAAGATTCTAAAGTCATGACCTGAGCTGAAGTCAGATGCTTAATTGACCGAGCCGCCCAGATGCCCTTAAATAAAAACTTATTTAGTAATGTTAGTCTGCCTGTTCCACCATTATTTGTTAAATAGAAGTTGGTGGATACTACAAATTTTGAAAGAGAAAAGATACATATGTGATCACATACATATGTGATCTATGTATGTGATTGTCATCTAAAGATGCTAGTATAGGTCTGTCTGCCATTTTATAGGTAGGTCTGTTGCCAATAGGAATTAGTGCTAAACCTCTCAGAAGGTGGGTAACAGGAACATGAGCTATATTTTACCTTTGAGCTGAAGAGTAAACATAATTTTTAAAAATATTCATGAATCTTTTAATAGATTTATATTATGCTAACACATTGAATATAGTAAATGGAAAGAAACTTTAGAATACTGTGAATTTAAACATCATTGATATTATAAAATTTTGATTAATATAGTGGGAGAGAAGGCTGTACAAAAGAAAATAAATCATGATGGAAAGCAAGCAAAAAGGAAGAGGAAAGAGGAGATATATTTGTTTATGGTCTAGTCATTTTAACCAAAGGAAAGAAATAATGAATAAAGTTACATTATATTATATATCTAGGGCAGCCCCGGTGACCCAGCGGTTTAGTGCCTGCCTTTGGCCCAGGGCATGATCCTGGAGTCCCAGGATCGAGTCCCACTTCGGACTCCCTGCATGGAGCCTGCTTCTCCCTCTGCCTGTGTCTCTGCCTCTCTCTCTCTCTCTCTCTCTTTCTGTGCCTCTCATGAATAAATAAGTACAATATTTAAAAAATATATTATAAATCTACACCATTAGGTGAGGATGTATTTATAAAAATTTCAATTAATATTTAAGGCCTTATCTCTTTAAAATGTACATTTTTTTTTTTTAGTATCAACATGATTTTCCCCCTTTTTAAAGCATTACTTTTATACTAGATCAGGGGCAGCAAACTTTTTCTGTAAAGGACCAGATAGTGAATATTTTGAGTTTTGTCAGCCTTAGGTTCTCTGACAACTAGTCAACTCTGCTGTTCCTATGGACAGTATGCAAATGACTAGGTATGGCTGTCTTCAATAAAACTTCACTTACAAAAATGGTTGGTGGTTCCTTGGAACAGTTTTCCTACCTGTCCACCAACGTATTAGCAGGAACATGTATAAGTTGATGATATCAATACTAGGGAGTAAGACAGACACTTAATAGAGTGGATATGTTCTGATGTTCTGATGATATTTGGGTGAGTACAATGAGCTATGAAACAAAGAACAAACTCTATACACAGTATGGTTTAGTTGGCTTTATTGAGAAAGTGACTTTTGAGCACAAATATGAAAGAGGTAGGGGAATTGATTATATAGATAGAGAGATGGAGGAAGGAAAGAGACTGTCCTAGGCAAAAGCAATAGCTCTTGTCTAGGTTCAAAGGCTAGGACCTAAGGAGGACCTGTGTGAATTGAATGATTCAAGGAGAGCCTACTGGGAAAAAAGCTCAGAGAAGTAACGAATATGATGAAGTAGACCCTTTAGATCAAGGTTAGGTCTTGGACTTTGATGGTAAGTAAACTGGGAAACCATTGCAGGAATATATTTTTTTAAAGCAGGGGAGTGAAATGATCTAGTCTGTGTTTTAACCAGATCATTCTGGCTACTATGTTGAGAATAGGTCATAGAAGGAACAGAATAGAAACAGAGGGACCACTTAGAAAGCTATGGCAGTAATCCAGGTGAATGATCATGGTGGCTTGGACCTGAATGAGGTTAGGGTTTGTTTTTTTTTTTTAATTTTTTTAATTGGAATTCAATTTGGCAACATTTAGCATAACACCCAGTGCTCATCTTGCCAAGTGCCCCCTTTCAGTGCCTATCACCCAGTCACCCCAGCCCCCCGCCCACCTCCCTTTCTACTATGTTAGGGGTATTTTGAAGAGAAAATCAGCAGGGTTCTCTGATGGTTTAGATGTGGACTGTGAAAGAGAGAGGAAGCAGAAAACAGGAGCTCACTTTTCGATATGTTAGTTTGATGCCTATTGGATGTGTAAATGAGGTTATCAAATAGGTACTTAAATATATGAGTAGTAGAATTTGGGAGATAGAAATTTGATAGTTGGGACGCCTGAGTGGCTCAGCAATTGAGCATCTGCCTTTGGCTCAGGACATGATCCCCAAGTCCTGGGATCGGGTCCCACATCAGGCTTCCTGCATGGAGCCTGCTTCTCCCTCTGCCTATGTCTCTGCCTCTCTCTCTCTCTCTCTCTGTGTGTGTCTGTCATGAATAAATAAATAAAATCTGTAAAAGAAAAAAAGAAATTTGATAGTTACCAGCAAATAGTGGTGAAGCCATTTAATTAGTAGAGGCAAAAGAATTAGTAAAGATAGGGATATCTCTTGGATCTAACTATGTTGTAAGACTGGAGATTCAGCAGTGAAGATAATAAGATCTTCAGGGAGCTTACACTTTAGGGAGAAAGTAAATAAAAACCAGATGATGTCAGGATAGACTCTCTGTAATGTAAAGCAAGGTAAGTGAGTAGGAGGGATAGAGGTTATATAAGCAGCCCTAGAAGAGTGTCTGCGAACACCCAGGTGATGCATGGACTGTGAATGGCAGGAACGTGGAACTGTCAGGATCTGGAGGTGATGATCGCTTGGGAGGTGCTACAACAGTCTAGGCAGGGAATAATGGGGGCCTAGACTGGACTTGTATCTCTGGGACCCACCCGAGAGTGAATCATATGTGACTTTGCTGTGGGGTAAGAAGAGAGAGGGGGATTACAGGAAAGGAAGAAGGATGGGATAGTAATTACTAAGCTTGTTCTGCTCCAAAGACCTACGGTTTTACATACTCTCTTGAGAGAAGGTAAGTACCTGTTATTTTTATCTTTAAGTTTATTGATCACGTATTACATACTTGCCTCTGGGCTAAGGGCTTTCTATGTAATTTATTATTTAATTATGACAACCTAGGAGATCTATACTATATAATTCCCATTTTTCTGACGAGGAAATGGCCGCGGGAGTTTAAGTAACTTGCCCACAGTCATGAAGTTGCTGTGGTACAGCCAAGGTAGCAGCCTGATGACTCCCAAGTGTGTGTTGTTTACCATGTCCTGCTGCCTCCCTCTGGTGGTGAGGCGGGACCTTCCTTTTTAATGAAGATAGGTGCCAGCTAATCCATAGTAGTTTCAGTCTTTATCAGAGTTAGTAATCTTTCATGAAGAAGTAAAGAACAGTAAACAAGTGCACCAGTTAGGAATTTGTTATATGGCTGTAGCAGGAAGTAATTATAAGGAAGAACATACCTGGATTAGAGTTCTTGGTATACACAGAAAGTTGCCTTGGTGACACAGATGTCCAGGTAATTGGTTGAAGTGCATTTGACATGGTCTCACCAAGGAAGCTTTATCTTTTGATGTGAGTAGAAGTCTTGGGGGGGGGGGGGTGGTCATGGAGTGGTGGGGAGTGGGGAAATGGGTCTTTGTATAAGTTGAAGGTGTTAGAGGAAGCCCTTGCCTGAAATGTGCAACTTGAGAGCCATGGGCACCATATGATGGAACACTTACCCCAGGCTCCTGAGCAGTTTTTATTTAATAGGAGAGGCAATTGGAAGTCCCGCAGGCTCTTCAGGGGACAGGGACCAGATCGAAATGATGCTTGGAAAAGATGGATTTTCTTGTATTAATTGGAGTGGGGCACAGCCAGAGGCAGGCATGCCTGTGATCATTGTGTGGGCTTTCCAATACCTCTGTGGAGCAGGCAGGTGACCCAGTCTCATTATGTGAGTAGATGAAGTGAAGATTAGGGCTTGAAGGTGTGGTGTAGACACATCGTGAGGGGTGGTTTCCCAAACCCTTTGATTTTCCCACGTTTCTTATTTGAGGATGCTGGGAAAACAAAACATTTTCCTTACTAAGCTTAAGAAAGAGTGAGCTTGAGGGGTGGTGGTAATGAAACTATTAATCTAACATATTTAGTGCACCCACCAATGCTGGACCTCTTAATGGTGCTAATTTAACATGAACTGTTCCTACCCTCTGCTTGTTCTTCAGTTGTTGAATTTGCTGTAGGCAACAGGAATAGCCTGGCTCAATAGTAGTGGATTACCTAAATATTTGTCCAGTGAATGTCACAATTGGACCTCCTGAAAATTCAGAGTATGTTCTATACCATAGCACTTACTTAGGTTGAAATTCTAAAATTTTTAGTTATATAATGATGCCATTCCATGCTTTTCTCTTCCTTTAACTTATCTTCTCATTACGTGAATAAATTTCAAAAACTGTTTTATAATGCAGTTTTGGTTATTCTTAGTATGTGAACATAAGCACCCAGTTTCATTATCTTTGTGGTAGTGATGTGCGTGGGAGTCTGCAGTCTTTAATTGAACTTTAAAGACAGGAATGCCTCAAAGACAGGACTTCTTGACTCTGGGGTTCTGGATAAGTGTCAGGGATTCCACAAATGGCCACAGTTGTCAATAATTTATTGTCTAAATGAGCATTTGCATTTAGCAGATTTCAAAGAGGTCAATGATCTGCCAAAAGGTAAGAACTGCTGTCTGTAGGGGGACATTTGAATAAGTAGACCTACATCTTATTTAAGACTTCTCTTGCTGTTAAAAAGTTCAGTTGTGAAATATTCTACACTCTATGCCACGTTTGGGAAGCTTTGACTAGCTTGCTGCTTTCAGCTCTGTCAGTTGACCTGGAGTCCGATCTTGGTCTTTTATTGGATACTGCAGTAGTCTCTTGGCCTTTTAATCCTTGGTATCAACTGATATTGCAAGTGTGGGTACCTTAGAGTAATGATGTTTCCTTTGTATGTCAGTAAGCGTTACGTGAAAAAAGATTCTCCTACTTGACAGTCATAAAGCCCTAAAATTTGTAATTTACTAAAGAGAATTCCTACAGAAAAACAAATCTATTTAACTTTGTCAAACTGACTTGAACGGGACCTTTCTTTTGTGTGTGAGATCCAATCACAATCTACAGAACTCATGAAACGATATCTCAAGCTCATCTCTGGTTAATTCTCTGACAGGGATGGTGGCGTATGGAGGGGCCATTTCTGGGTTCACGGTTAGATTTTGTCCGGAAACACCTGCTGTGATGAAAGTGGAGTTGGCATCCTCTGGGAAACAGGCAGGCTAGATGACATGTTGAACTGTGCGGAAACAGCGTGCTTCAGTTATTTTGACTCGGATTACAGAAAATGATGAGAGTTAAAATTATGGAAATAAGTTTTGAAGGTATGCCCTCAAATTTAATAATAAATATAAAAAGCTAGAGGAACAGAACTTTAGCTGTAGTATTTTAAACTCATTGGGAAGATTATTTATTGTTATTTTTGTAAGGACTCTTAGAAAGTGAAATATTGAAAAGATAAATGAGGGTAAAAATTGGTGAAGAGTTGAAAAGAGCATTATCTGGGGGAAGTTCTGATTTTGGTGTTTCACAAAAATGATGAGTTATTTTGGTGAAAGAAACTTACTGCCTTATAATAGATTTTAGTTTTATATTATTTGGGGACTTAAGTCCATTTTCTTATACACATTCCAGTAGAGACTAAGAATATTGGATAAAAACAGTGTGAATCTTGAAAGTAAATAACCTCCACATTGATAAGAATTGTGGCATGCCTGGGTACTGAGTGTCTTGCCTGAGATCCCAGAGACTGTTCAGAAGCTGTTCCAGTTCATTGGGTCAAAAATCCACTATTTACGAAAAGCTAAATACGGATTTGCACGATTGACCATAATGGCTTCAATTTTGAAAGATAGTAGTATCAGGGAGCACTTCCAGTCGGTGGGATAATTTGAGAATCGTCCATGCTCAAATGGCTAAAATATTGTACTTTTTGCTACTTCATCACTCCATTTTAAAAATAGGGAGGGGGGAAAAGGCCTGTTGAGAAGGTGGAAGGATGTCAATTGGAGAGTAAATCACAATAACCCTGTGAAGCCACTCCTTAGTTAACAACTGCCTGAAGGTTAACCATTCTTTAGAAGACTGTCAGTGTGGAGAGGCTGACTGAGGGTTCCTGCCCCTGTCGTTTGCGTGGATGTGTGTGCACGTGTGTTTGCATGCACGCACATGTGGGCCAGGTGAAGAGAGAAGAGGACCTGTGAATAGGGTAGAAGGTGTGGAGAATAGGAAGCTAACTAACAGTAAATCCTAAAACTTGGAGCACTGGGAAAATTTGACTATTTTAAACTGTACTGCTCACTTAAAAATAGTAAAATTATACCATTATTCTTTTGAGTATGAGGGAGAGATAAAAATACAGTTTTTCTAAATTGGAAAATTTGCTGTAATCTTGCTGCTAATGACTGATTTCTTCCAACAGTTGCAAGGCAGTTTTTGCTCTGATAGGTTGATAAAGGAAACAAAATCAAGAACATATTGGAAGTTCTCAGAGAAAATTACAGTTTAGGTATGAGTTGGGGGTGGATAGTTAGACATTTTAATTGAAATAAAACAGTTTTATACTAATATGGGATCACTGTGGGTGTACATTTGTAGTACATCTGCTCTTGAAGCATTTCAGTAGGGTTAAATGTATGTTAATGCTTTTGGAAGAAAATTATTTTTGATAACATCCGTCTAAGGAAACTAGCTTAGGAGATTGTTTTTTTAAACAATATAGATATATTATACTTGCATTTAGAGAATGAATTAGGAATTCTGTGCACTGCTTTAAAAATTTCAGAGTTGGAAGTTTTTGGTTGTGTTCTTCTCTGTTGGTGAAGAAAGTTAACAATAATTAATACAACAGAGGATTAAAGCAAGCTTATACATCTGGAGAGTGACCACAGTCTGCTCTATGCCTCCAAACATCATTTTAACGAACCTACTTTTGATATTATGAAAGACTGCTAGTGGTTTATTCTATCCAATCGAAAACAGCTTCTCTTGCGTGTAGATTGAAAACATCTCAGTTGACTTTTCACTGTTGATATAGGTAATGCATATGACAGAAGATTAATATCGAGTGCTAGGTATTTGCCAGCCTTTAACCCTTCTTCAAATTTTTGTGAACCAACCAACCTTTACCCTATGATGAGTTGAGCTGTGTAGTAATCTTGAGGATATATAGATCCATCAGATTTTAGAATAGGAAAGATTCTTACTAATAAGGCAGACTGTGAGTTTTCTTTGTTAACGATATGGAGGTGTTTATTACCACTGTGGACTCCTTGGCTCCCTCTCAGGTCTACTAAGTTAAAATCTTAGGGTGTGGGTATGGACATTTGTTTTAAACAAGCTCTCCAGGGGAATGTCGTTTTCACTCCAGTTGAACAATGGCTGGTGTAGTTTATGGCTTTCTTTCATGGATATGGAAAGAAGCCCAGACGGGGTGGGTGGGTGGGTGGGAAGGGACTGGTTTTGCAGGAACTGCAACTTTGTCTTCGCACTGTAAGAGGGATGATTTTTTTTTTTGTAGGATGCCCATGACTTCATCAGAATGGTACCATACCTTTCTAAGTACAGAGTTGAAAAAGTTGCAAATTAGCTCTCATTTTTACCTACGCCAACACCATATATATATGTCTTCGGTATAATATTCAGCCCAGCTTGTCTGGGTGTGTGTGTGTGCAGTGTGCATGTGTGCTTATTTTTTGAAAGATACTTCTTCTTCTCCGAGAGAACACCAAATGACGGATGACACCAGTGCTGCGGGAGGGCCCAGAGACCCCGGGAGGGCCCGGAATGGGAGGCCGCGGTGGCTTCCGCGGAGGCTTCGGCAGCCAGTGGCATCCAGGGCCGCGGGCATGGCCGTGGTCGGGGCCGGGGCCGTGGTCGGGGCCGGGGCTGCGGCCGGGGCCACGGAGCTCGCGGAGGCAAGGCGGAAGACAAGGAGTGGATCCCCGTCACCAAGCTGGGCCACCTGGTCAAGGACATGAAGATCAAGCCCCTGGAGGAGATCTATCTGTTTTCTCTGCCCATCAAGGAATCTGAGATCATTGACTTCTTCTTGGGGGCGTCCCTCAAGGATGAGGTCTTGAAAATCATGCCCGTGCAAAAGCAGACCCATGCTGGCCAGTGGACCAGGTTCAAGGCATTTGTTGCCATCGGAGATTACAACGGACACATGGGTCTGGGCGTCAAGTGCTCCAAGGAGGTAGCCACTGCCAACCGTGGGGCCATGATCCTGGCCAAGCTTTCCATTATCCCCGTGCGACAGGCTACTGGGGGAACAAGATCGGCAAGCCCCACACTGTCCCATGCAAGGTGACTGGTCACTGTGGTTCTGTGTTGGTGCGTCTCATCCCTGCCCCCAGAGGCACTGGCATTGTCTCAGCCCCTGCGCCCAAGAAGCTACTGATGATGGCTGGTATTGACGACTGCTACACTTCGGCCAGGGGCTGCACTGCCACCCTGGGGAACTTTGCCAAGGCTATTTTTGATGCGATCTCCAAGACCTACAGCTATCTCACCCCTGATCTCTGGAAAGAGACTGTGTTCACCAAGTCTCCCTATCAGGAATTCACTGACCATCTTGTAAAGACCCACACCAGAGTCTCCTTGCAGAGGACCCAGGCTTCAGCTGTGGCTACCACATAGTTTTATACAAGAAAAATAAAAGTGAATTAAAGCTTGTTAAAAAAAAAAAAAGATACTTCTCACCACCTACATGTTCAGAATAATAATAATAAAAAGTAGTTTACGGGGGCTTACAGAGAACTCAATTTTAATGAGAAGGGCTGTATGTGTGAAGTACGTACTCTCTACTTATTCTCTTTTAATGGCACCCACTTTCCCCTTAGAACTTTCTTGAGCGAATGCGAATGGTAGCCAGAATACTTCTTTCCTCTTCAGGCCCTTAACTGTGATTAATATAAAAAGGCACTTGTCGAAAGGGTTTGAAATGGCAGCCTTGATATTGGAGCTGTGGCAGTAGAGATAGGTCTGCATTCACTCACTCCATTATGTTATTTAACTTACCAATTCAACCATTTGTCTTCTCCCTGCTTAAAAGAGGATGGCCATATAAGCTGTTGTTAACCATATCAGCAGGGTGGGATATTATTTCCCTTAGAGCGAAACCACAACTTTCTTTGAGGATTTAGCACACGTTAGAAAAAGCACCAGTGAAGCTGCTCAGAGATGAAGTGTGGGTCGTTTGACAACTCTCTCTGCCTCACAGAGGGATTACTTTGGGGTTTAACAGAAACATCCTTTTTGTATTTATTGTATTAATGAAATTTTTAGGATCCATGAGTGAGATTATGGTTCAGTGTTTAAAATAATGTAGCTTGATGAACCTTTTTTATTTGAATGGGAAACTTGTTTTCGTTGATTTGCAGCTTCAAAAAGTGAATCTTTTGGAAATTAAACTGCATTAATTTAGTTACTCTGTATGGAAACAAAAACCCAGAAAGTTAAAATTTGCATAAGTGAAGACCTTGATGATTTCAGATTATAGTGTGGTGGAGGATATGGAATAAGAGCCCATAGAACTTGTAAAAACAAATTCAGTCTAACCACTTAATGGCATGTGCAAGTAATTTGCCAATTAAATATTTCTAGTATCTGAAAGATCTTCAAAGTTAAGAGTGGAGGTTCTTAATCTTTCTTAATTTCATACTTTCAGAAACATAATGGAAAATTACTAAATTTTTTATCACTTTTCATTCGAAGTTTTAATATATGAGCTAAGAGAAGGATGGATTTTAAGTATTTGAGGAAAATTATTGTTTTTTGAGAAATGTATAAACTGTGATATTTCCACATCACACGGTGCTTGATTTTTTTGGTATCATTTGTAAATATTTGATTCCCAGATAACAATTTTCACTATAATTAAGACTATAGATTTTGGGGTTTTACCATTTTGATGGTTACCTACTATGTTTAGAACATTGTGCTAAATACACTTAGCTACAGAACAACACTCTAAAATAGATATTTTATTCCCATTTTACAGAGAGAATTGAGTCAGAGTTAGTAATTTGCTTAATATCACTCATTAGTAAGAGGCAGATCTGACAGTCCTGGGTTTTTTTTTTTTTTTTTTAAACAGTTTTATTGAGATAAAATGCACCTACTTAAGGTGTATAATTCATTGGTTTTTAGTATATTCACAGACTTGTGCAACCATCCCCACAGTCCATTTTAGGACATTTCATCACCCCAAGGACATGTTTATCTCCTTATACCTTAGCAATCTTCACTCTCCTTCCCATTTTCTCCTTGTCCCCAGTCTTAGGCAACCAGTAATCTACTTTCTGTCTCTGGGCATTTCACATAAATGGAATCAGACAATATGTAGCCCTTACGGACAGGCTTCTTAGTATATTCTCAGGGTTCATTAATGATACAGCATGTAACAGTACTCTTTTTATTGATAAATAATATCATGTTCCTATAGACATACCACATTTTGCTTATCCATCCTTTAGTTAATGGATATTTGGATTTTTTTTTTCACTCTTTGGCTATTACGAATAATGCTACCATGAATATTTGTGTTTTTTTTGTTGTTGTTGTTTTTTACCATGAACATTTATATACAAGTTTTTGTGTGAACATATGTTTTCATTTCTCTTGACTTACTTAGGGATGGAATTTTGGGGGCATTTGGTAACTATGTTTAACTTCCTAAACAACTGCCAAATGATTTTCCAAAGAGACTACGTGGTTTTACATCCCCACCAGCAGTGTATGAGGGTTTTTATTTCTTCATATTCTCACCAGTGCTTGTTCTTAATGGGGATGAAGTGGTTATCTCATTGTGGTTTTGGTTTTCATTTCCTTGATGGCTAATGATGTTGTGCACCTTGTCATGTGTTTATTGGCCATTTGTATGTCATCTTTGGAGAAATATCTATTCAAATCCTTTGCCCATTTTTTTAAAAGATTTTATTTATTCATGAGAGACACAGAAAGAGGCAGAGACATAGGCAGAGGGAGGAGCAGACTCCATGCAGGGAGCCTGATGTGGGACTCAATCTTAGGACTCCGGGATTACACCCTGGGCAGAAGGCAGACACTCAACCGCTGAGCCACCCAGACATCCCCTTTGCCTATTTTAAAAACTGGATAATTTGTCCTTTTATTATTGAGTTACAAGAGTTCTTTACATATTCCAGAGTTATTTATCAGATACATAATTGCAAAATTTTTCTGCCATTTTGTAGTCAGCCTTTTCACTTCGTTGAAGGTGTCCTTTGGAGGACAAAAGTTTTAAATTTTGATGGAATCTATTTCTGTGTTATTTTCATGTGTTGCATGTGTCAAAATCTAAAAAAATTTCTTAATCCAAAGTCATAGAAATTTATGCCTGTGTTTTCCGGTAAGAGCATCACAATTTTAGCTCTTACACTTAGATCTTTGCTCTAATTTGAGGGAGTTTTTGTATACAGTGTAAGGTAGGGTTCTAATTTCTTTCTTTTGCATGTGGATATCCACTTGTCCCAGAACAATTTGTTGAAAAGACTAATTTTTCTTTATTGAAGTGTCATTCTTATTAAAACAAATGACTTAAAATGTGTTTATTTCTTGACTTTCAATTCTATTCCATTTGTCTGTATGTCTGTTGTTATACCACTACCACGCAGTCTTGATTACTGTAGCTTTGTAGCAAATTTAAAATACAACTTTGTTCTTTTTCAATATTGTTTTGGCTATTCTAGGTCCCTTATATTTCCATATGAATTTTAGGATCAGTATGTCCATTTCTGCAAAGAAGCCAGCTAGAATTTTGATAGGGAGTACACTGAATCTGTAGATCACATATTGCCATTCTAACAATGTTAAGTCTTCCAGTCTATGAACCTGGAATTTCTTTCCATTTATTTTTTAATTTCTGTAAACAGTGTTTCGTAGTTTTTGGAGTATAGCTTTTGCATGTCTTTTGTTAAACCTATCCTTAAGTAGCTTATTCTTTTTGAGGCTATTGTAAGTGGCATTATTTTCTTAAGTTCATTTTTGGGTTGATTACTTTTGGTATCTAGAAATGCAGTTGATTTTTGTATATTGATCTTGTATCCTTTAACCTTGGTGGATTCATTTATTAGTCTAAAGGTTTTTAGTGGATTCCTTAGGACTTTTTATAAATAGCATCATGGTGTCTATGACCCAGCTTTTAAAATTTACAACTTTTTCTACTATAACCATACTCTGTAGCCTGGGAAATTTATTAACTTAGGAGAAATTAGTTGACTTTTTGAGGCTATATTTAGGAAAGAAATAGTTGCCACAAACAATTGCCAACAATTGTCTTTTTATAATCTTTCAAAAAGTACAGTAGACTTTTTAAGCTGGAAACATTTATGGGGAAAGTAAAGTCCCACAAATAAACTCAAAGGATCCTTGATCTTATTTGGTGAAGTCTTGCTTTAAATAATATCACCATTATTTGGTGATATTATGGGAATTGTAGGCCTTCCAAACATTGTTTGACACAGACTGAAATAACAATGATTATACTTTAAGAGATAAGCATTCTAATTTGTTTTTACTTTCAGGAGTAGTGGCTGAGCTAAGAAAAGTATGACTTTAAATACCCAAAACATATAGTGTGGTGCTTCATTCCTATTCCAGTGCTAATTCAGTTTGCTTCTTTGCCTATCTGACCTCAAGCTGGAGTTAAATTTTAAGGCCTTGTGTTTTAGACTAGGAGAGACCTTCTTCTCATTCTTTTTAAGTTAGTGATAAATCTGCATATGATGCTTATATAAAAGCCATCAGTTTGTGAGTTAGGAGTTATAGTTACATAAACAGTTCAATGAACAGTAATCAAAAAGCTTAGAACGGGGATCCCTGGGTGGCGCAGCGGTTTAGCACCTGCCTTTGGCCCAGAGCGTGATCTTGGAGACCGGGGATCGAGTCCCACGTCGGGCTCCCTGCATGGAGCCTGCTTCTCCCTCTGCCTCTCTCTCTTTCTCTGTGTCTATCATGAATAAATAAATAAAATCTTTAAAAAAAAAAAAGCCTAGAACATTTGGGGTTTCCTCTTTCCCATTCAGGAATACAAGTTAGGTTTGGAATGGCCAGGGAATGGTAAAGGTTTAGTGATGGGATGGCTTTCAGGTTGATTTCTGGAGTCTTTTATGGTAAAGCTCATAGAATTTCCCATGGGAAACAGAGTACAGAGCAGAATTTGGAAATTGCTTTGGTTTTTAGTTTCTGATTTTCCAGCTGTAAAATAGGAGAGTATTCTTACCTTTCATTGCCTTACAAGGCATCGAGAAATCTTAAACAATCAAATGTTAAATGAGAAAGCTATTCATGCCTCCTAAAAGAAGAAAAGAATATTAACCTGAGATGATATTACAGTGTCTTCCAAAGTGAAGGGGGCACTTTCCAGGAACCCATTGTGACTATTTAGTCATAGATATTTTTGTTCATAGTGACAGGAAGTGTAGAGACCAAGCATTTCAGAAAACAGATGCCCCAGAGTGACTTATCAGAGTAAGATGAAGTATTCATGGACTTGGGAACCCATGCAGTATTTCTGAAGAAAATGCATGAGTTTTCCAGAGTGACAAAATTTGATATTTTAGTTCTTTAAAAGAGTTGATGCATGATGAAAACTAGTAGAAATACTGGTAGTCCTCCTCTTTAGGGAGAATCCTTCTCCCTTCTTGCTCAGTCATCTGGTTTGTCCAGTAGAATGGCTTGGCAGTCTTAATGATATTTGAGTACATAAACCTCTGTAAAATTTTGTAGGAATTGTACCAAATGGTTAAAAAATAAAAAACTCTGTCTCTTTTTCTCTGCAGTGTCCCTTGAACAGCTCTTCTTGCCACAACCTTTTTTCACCATAAGTGTGACATCCAGTCCTTAGGGTTTAAAAAAAAAAAAAATTGCTGATGGCAAAGTGAGGCCAGCATCTGTAACTGCCTGGAGCAGGATCCAGCATGTCTCAGTGACCCTGGGTGGCTTTGGTCCAAAGCATTCTGATCAGACCCTTGATTCCCTTCAGAGGAAATGAACTTTTCTCCATGCTGTTGCTCTTCACTGAAACTCCATCACAGGTTTATCTGAATAAATCCTTGGCAACCTTCAAGACCCAAACGATGTTTTGTCTTCTCTAAGATGCCTCTTTCTCTTTTGCAAGTGCCTCACTCCTGAAGCTTCTATTTCCTTGCTATGAATAAGTCCTACAGGTTAGCACTTAATGTGGTATACTGTCAGGATCTGCTGTTCCGTTCTTTCTTGTGGATTAGACCAACACAGCATCATGCCTTCTACCACCATTCTCCTCACATGGCTTGTCCAGTGCTAATTGGCTGTGCTACTTCCATGTTGTTAGCTAGCTAGCTGAGGACTGGTATTCTTACCATAGCCAGTATGTCAGAAAAGCTGAGAACTAGTAATGGAACTGTATTTTCAGGGCCATATCACTTGTAACCTGCTCAGCTCCAGGGAGCAGCATCCACATAGAACATGAATTGGATGTCATCCACTGGATTGCACAATGTGGAATCCAATGTGGCCTCTTGTGTTTACACATCATTGCATTACATTCGCTGGACTGCAGACTCTTTCCTACCTCCATCCTGTCATATTTTTGTCTGTTTCAGTGGGAAGTTAAACAGTAGTAAGGAGTAAATCTAACTTTTCCATAATTTTGGGGGGAATGTTTTAAAAATGAGATCCTTGACCCTTGTATCAGAAAAACTAGCTATGCTGATTAAAATACAGATTCCTCAACCCCCTGATAGACATGAATCAGTCTAGAAGTGGAGCTGAAGGCTAATAAAAGCAAGACTGATGATTCTTATATACTTCCCTGAGATCTTAGGAAATGATTGTTGAAATAGCTTCTCGGTAAGTAGAAACTATGGTCCTCAGAGTGTTAATGTCACTGTCTTTAACCAGTTGCACCACTGTCAACCTTTTCTAACTCATTGAAATTCTATTTAGTAGGTAGTTGTAAGGCTACCAAGTCAGCCATGGTGGGAGAATCAGATATAAAAAAAGGCCTTTGCTCTTAATGTGCTAATCATCTGTGTGGAAAGAAAAGATACACAATATGTGCACTCATAACACGTATCTACATAAATATTATGTAAATATATCTTGAAAACTGATAATTAGTACAGGTCTGTAGGATTGACAGTTTGTAGAGTTACATCTTTGGGGTCACATACAGCTCTACACTTTAGAGTGACTAGATTTCAGTACTTCAGGCAGGTTTCCTAAGAGAGAGAAGCTCTATGGAATAGTTGCCAAAGGCTCTCAAGAGTTCAGAGTTCACAGTTTTGAATTCAAGTCAGAGCCTCCAATAAGCAGTAAATGTTAGTTAATTATAGGAAAACTGATTAGGGTGAGGCACATTTTAAATTTTACCAATTTTTGAGTAACTTAATTTTATGTGTATGTATTTGCAGTTTTAGACCATAAAAATATTAAAATGGATACTAAGTGCCATAACTTTATATACTAGTATTTGGTTACTACTGTCTGTTACTTTCTGTGGGACATAGAAGGAGAGGTCAAGAAAAGGAAGGACCTCATTATTTATAGCATGATGTTATGTAAAACTGTATCCTACCAGCATGCTTGGCAAAAAAAAAAAAAATGGCTAGGACACCATTTTTGTTTACATTTTATTATGGTATGAAATTTTTGCTTATTGTGTAAAAAGTGGCTTTTTTCTTTTGGTCACATCTTTGTCATTTGAACATCATTTCCCACTAGATGCTTTATTGGTCTAGGTTAGAAGATTGTGGGAGCCTTCCTTCAGTCTCTTTGGGGTCTGCTTCATGCAGAGGTATGGAAATTTAGAATTGGAAAGGAGCTACACATTTTCTAGGTCACTATCCGTTTAACCACTGAAGACTTCTGCATACAGCCATTAGAATAGGGCACACAGTAAGGGCCTCCACAGTATTCGTCCATCAGTAGTAACATTTGAAGCCAAGTCATTGGAATTTCAGTTCAGAAATTTCTTCTCAGGTGTTTTAGAGCTGTAAAGAAACCTGCTCTTCCTGCTCAATTCATTTCATCAACGACTGTCCCACTCTGAGGATCTTTCCATATTTTTTCCTTTTAAATCCCAATTCTTGTTTCACTGCCGTTTTCCTTATGTTTTGTCTCTTTATTTCCCTAAAAGTGGGGAAGACAGAATGAGTTCAAAGAAATTGAGGGTTGTAGTTTAAAACTTCTAATGTTATTGTCCTCGTCAGGGCCAGCCTGAGATTTTCTGCCACCTTTTATAAAATTTATGCTCAGCGTAGTTCTGATTTTTACTGCCGCCTTTGTGCAGATACACACCCAACCTTATGCTGATGGCAGCATAACTGTTTCTTCATGGCCAAACTTAAAAATATTCTGGAAATGTTAAAAGTGTGGAATAAAAACTTGTGGGTATAATGGGATGGAAGTAGGAAATTTGGGGGAAACAGTGGAAACCTGTGCCAAAGTTTTTGACTCCTTTTATAGAACTAAAGGACTAACTTCCTTTTTCTTTTCTTTTTCTTTTTTCTTTTTTTTTTTAAATAGACTCAAAGGGGATAAAAGAAAAACAAGGTATCAGGCACAACTTGTTCATAAAAATGAGAACTATTTAAAGAAGTGAAGGTTGGGACAAAATTCATTAATAAAATAATTTGTGTCCCTGTGCCCTCAAAACATACACTTTTGTTGGGAGGGGGAGACTTGTAAATAGAAATGTGAAGCTTTAGAAAAGTCAGGTTTCTTATAGTTATGTAGTAGAGGCTCAAAAGAGGTAAAGGATTGGTACTAGAACATTTGGTGCCCATCTAAAATGCGATCCTCTGAGAACTTCTGTCAAGCCAAAAGTGTGCAGTGTCTAGTTGAAGAACTGGGCTGTGGGTTCTTCTTCCCCATCACTTTTGTCTTAAAGTGTCTGTTGATTACTAGTGGAACTTTTTAAAGCTTAAGTAGAATCTTGTTGCTGTTTGAATATATGCTTCATGATAAACCTGATTTCTTAATCCGCAGTGACATTTTTTTAATTGAAGTGTATTTAGCAGTGTTATATTAGTTTTAGGTGTACAACATAATGATCCAGTAATGCTATATATATTCAGTGCTCACCATTATAAATGTCACCATATGTCACCATCATTTCTTAAATTCCACACGAGTGAAATCACATGGTATTTCTCTTTCTCTGACTTATGTCACTCGAAGATAACACGAACAAATGGAAAAATATTCCATGCTTGTGGGTTGGGAGAGCCAATATCATTAAATCGTTAAGAACTTTTTAATAGGGGATCCCTGGGTGGCGCAGCGGTTTGGCGCCTGCCTTTGGCCCAGGGCGCGATCCTGGAGACCCAGGATCGAATCCCACATCAGGCTCCCAGTGCATGGAGCCTGCTTCTCCTTCTGCCTATGTCTCTGCCTCTCTCTCTCTCTCTGTGACTATCATAATTAAATTAAAAAAAAAAGAACTTTTTAATAACTTGATAAAGGACTATATTTAAACCTCCATAGTGCTATATGTGTTTCCGTATGTATGTTTCCTGCCACTAAAGATTGAATTATATCCCGTTTATTTATTTTATTTAATTTTTCTTACGATTTTATTTATTTATGAGAGAGACACAGAGAGAGGCAGAGACACAGGCAGAGGGAGAAGCAGGCTCCATGCAGCGAGCCTGATGTGGGACTCGATCCCAGGACCCCAGGATTACATCCTGAGCCAAAGGCAGACGCTTAACCGCTGAGCCACCCAGGCATCCCATATATCCTGTTTAGAAAATAGCATTTGTTAAAACTTGTGAGATGATGATACTAGATTTAGATTATTATTTTGGTAGGGTTTTCTACTGCCTTTTAGGCTTTTGTGCATGTGTGTGTATCTGTGACTTCTTGATTTTTTTTTTTCTCTTTGTTGGTGGGAGTATTAATTTTGGTTTCTTGATTGATTGCATGAATATTCCAGCTTTTATTTTTGCCATGGTTTTATAACCTGTGTGGTTTTAAAGTTGAATTACTTTTTATAAGAAGAAAGTAGCAATATCCTTTTAATAACAGATTTATATGAGGATATAACTGATTTGTTTTAATCTTTCTTTTCTCTTTTCAGAGGATGTTAAGCAAGTATTTGGACAGACCACAATTCATCAACATATTCCCTTTAACTGGGATTCAGAATTTGTGCAACTACATTTTGGAAAGGAAAGAAAAAGACACCTGACATATGCAGAATTCACTCAGTTTTTACTGGTGGGTCTAGCTCTTCAAGAGTAAAGGAGTAATACTGGGACCTGATATACCTCAAAATTGCTAACCTGGCAAAACCATCCTATTTGGAAGTATTTCTTTATTAGTATGTAAACACGATATGGTTATATGGTTAAATGGGTTCTTAGAGACTGTGTAGAACCCCTTCACGTGGAAGAGGAATATGCATTGAGACCCCAGGAAATCAAGTGATTTGCTGAAAAGTCACATAAGTCAGAGGGGACAGAATTGGAGGTTGGATTCTTGGCTCAGGACTAATTCCACTGCTATTTACCAATATTTTGTTTTCCCTTGAGAAATGGATGTGTCAGCATCAACATCTGGCCATTAAGGCCTTTTATAGACAAAGGTACTGGGCCTGCAACTTGATTGCAGTTTGAAATCGCCTGGGTTACTATAAAAATGTTCTTCAGGTCCCCCACCTCTAGAGATAAGATTAGACTGGGGAGGTGGGCAGGGAGAGCGTGGGCATTGGGATAGTGAAGTTTCCAGGCGCTTATCATGTGCACCCACATTTGAGAACGCTTATCATGTGCACCCATGTTTGAAAACACTGTTCTCAGAGCACCTGCTGCCTGTATCCAGGGTTAAACTCGATTGTTTACATTTCTGGGGTGCACCTTCCTTGGCCTGTCCCTCCTGCCTTTCTCTCATCACCACCCTCGCTCCATTATGATCACATCATTGGGTCACTGACATTGCCAGTGGACGAGTAGTAACAAAATATGCTAACATTTAGTTACTAGAGGTAAATATCTGCATGCTACATAGGCTAAATGATAAACAACTACTCTTTCTTTTGGACTGTGATGCATTTGTTCTGTTTCTCTAACAAATTTTGTTTCATTAAATGTAATTTTAAAAGACTCAGTTAAGGCCATTATTTTGCTATGTTTAAATTCTGGGTCTTGAGGGAAAATTTGCCTTCTTTTCTTTGTCACTAGAAATGTCTTTAGAGGTATTCTGATGCCCCAGGATGTTTTCTCTTTCATTTGCCCAAGACTTTGCTAGAGCCTTCTGAGAAATGGTTGGAAGGTGGAGTCGGGTGGATGTGGAGGGCACAAGAATACACACACACAGGCCACGTCGTGTGCTCATTCAATCAACATTTTGTGGTATCCATTCTTAGGCACCAGCATATTTAGTAGGTTGGCTTTAATAGGTACTTCTCTTTTTGACTTTTAGTGGTTTTGTTATGTTATATAAAATTTGTCATGCTATTTATTTAGTTTGCTTTATTTTCCCCGCCTTTGGGAACTTAAAGCAAGATGTTTTAAACATAGTTGTAATTTTTTAAAAATGTTAATGTCTATGAATCCCCTTTTTCCATTCTGTGTAAACACAAACCTACTTAAATAACTCAGGTGGAGAATGGAATGTGAGTTGTTGGATTTTTGCTGTTGTTTACACAAGACATTGGTGCACAGTAGGAGGTGGTATTCATTTTGATGAGGAATAATTACAATAATGCTATTGAGACAAATGCCTCAAATTGACTTTATGGAACACAGCCTAATTAACTTTTAGCCTTAATGGGATGTTAGCAATAGTAAGGATGATCACGTTTCCCTTTTAAGCAGGTATCAATTATGCTGAATTGAGTCGGCTGTAAGCCACTCACAGCGGCTTCTAGGCCTTCTTCAAGATATGGAGAAGCCAGAGTCAAAGATTAGATGACTCAGGGATTACTGATTGTTTCCAGCTGCAACTTGTAGGGCATTCACTTACATTTGATTCCTTTTTATAATGGTAAATGGAAAAACATCCCACAGTGTCCTGCATGGGATGATTTTGACTTTGTAGCCAGAATGCAAGTGCTGAACATATACTACATTAAAATGGTTATGGTGGATAATTATCTCAGTTAGGGCTTTGCCTTTGTGTTCCCCTCCAGGTCCAGATTCAAAGGAATTAATGGATGTATCATGATAGACTTCATATGAATGTCAGCGAAATGCCAGTTTTGATGTCTACCATTGGTTACTCCCCACCCCTTCAAATGTTTTGTTTGCTTCCTTTGAACTCTTTTCTGAATGCAGGTTTAGCTTCAAACCCCTACCCTAAATGCTTTGTTTGCTTCCTTGGGGCTCTTTTCTGTAGTCAGGAACTTCTTAGAGATAAATAAGAAAACTTAATTTCCTACTATATTCTGGGCTCTTGCTTTGTTGAGCATGCACCCACCTTTCTGCTCTAGGGCAGGGCTCAGAATTAGGCAGCAACCCCCTGGTTGGTGTCAAGGTTGTGAAAGCAGATGCTTAGCTGCTTGAGATGTGAAAGTCCTGCCTGGGTGCATGCTACTACCTGTCACCTGATGAGGAAGAGGAGCAGCCATAGGGACAGCTGAGAAGTGTTTGTGTTTTCAGGGAACCACAGCCAACTCGAGTCTTAGATTCGTGAGTTACCAATACTTACATACGTACATCTGATTGTGACTGGTGAGCAGAGCCATTCTCTACAAGGTCAGATTTCTTTTTTCTTCACTTAATGAGTGTTTTACTGTATCTAAGTGAGTGTGAATTTGTTATAAGCCACCACGTAAATGTGAGGACTTACTCACGTGTTCATCTGTGTACTGTCTGGACAAGCTGCTCATTCTCTGAGGCGGTGCTGGTCGTGGGCACTGCTTGAATGCTATGCTGGTATGTTGTTTTCTGTGCTTTGGTTTTAAACTCATAAAGTGGTGAATCAATTTGATGTTCTTTGAGCTGAAATTGCCTTACTTAAACTTTACATGTAAATGATCGTTGAAGCAAGAAGCAGCGATCCAAAGCCTCCTTCCTAGAGTCCTGTTCCTACTTGATAGAGGAAGGATTTCAGAAGTGAGTGGGACTGCAGCCCTGTCACCCCCTCATTGATTCTGCTGCTCTATTTACTGCTGTTTATCTCCAGGTCTGTCATCCTCTCTTAACTGCATGAGTGGTGTGTATGTGTGAATTTGAGTACAGTTTTATATGGGGGTGTATATGTATATTTTAAAATATTGTATTTCTACACACCTCTGTTCTTCTAATTTTAAGGTTGCTAGTTGAAAAATGGATTTTCAGTATACTGAACTTTTTAGAAAACAATTTGGAGAAATATTTTGTATCTGATGTAACTCCTGTTCATAAATGGTATTAAACTCTCCACCCTGTGTGGAAGTATTTCTTGTGCTGTGATTATTACTTGCTTGAGACAAACCACCCAGTTGAGCAAATGTTTGTTGAACGTGCAGGGTTTGTCCAGAGGCCTTGTGCAAAGGGCCAAGAGGTACAGAGATGACTTTTTAGAAACTTAGAATGTACAAATCTAGGGGTTGTTTCTGTGTTTATCCATCTGAAGACTTAGGAACAGCTGCAAACAGGTGTGTATACCCTCCAAGGCTGCTCTCTTGTAGCAAAAACCCTCAGGAGTTTGCAGCATAGACTTTTGTAGCAGCTGTAAAGCTGAAACCAACATTTAGAGTGTGGTTAGGGCAGCCATCCGAAGTACCAGGACCAGATAATCAGCATAAGTAGACCTACTTTCCCATTTTACAGATGAGAAACTAAGGCCTTTCATTTTCACATCTCTTAGCAGTATCTCATTTATAATTTTGATTTGTGTTTCCCCATTGACTAATGATAACAAGCATCTTTTCATGTGCTTTTTGGTCATTTGTATATCCTCTTGGGAGACATGTCTATTCAGATCCATTTCTAATTTATTATTGTGTGGAGGAGGACCCGAAAAGAGTACACAGAAACTATCTAGAGCTTAGGTTCTTCTGTAAGAGCATAGACATGTGAGGGATTCAAAAATACTCTGCTGTTGCCATTTTATTACATTATCTCCAGGGCCAAGGCTATGGAGAGTTAGTGTCTGTTCCTAGAAGGGGCTGTGCTTCTGAATGGGGGTGTACAGTTATGCTTTGCTGGGCTTGAGAATTCCTGACCCCAACCCATTTATTGCCAAATATAACAAAAAAGGCCTTTAGTATGGTTATGTGTTACTGTCATTTCCAGTTACTTTTTGATGATGATTTATAACCATAGGTATATATTTCACACGTAATTATTATAATTTTAAAATAATATACACATAGGAAATTATAGTTGCTCCACACTCAGAATAGGATAGTCTAGGATGGCTAACAAATGCAATATATGTGTTAACTAGAAACCTGTTGTTATCAATTACCTCTCACTTAGCATTTTCTGGCTTAGAAAGTGCTTCTATTCATATTTGTCCTTATGATCATCTTAGATGTTAAGCAATTGCTATTGTTTCTGTATGAAAGATGAGCACACAGAGGCTTGGTGTAGTTTTCTGGACTTGTTCAAGGTGATATAGGTGAAACTGAAGTTGACTAATTTTCCTAAATCTCTAGCAATGTTTTACAAATTTTGCGTAAAATTTTTCTGCAGTGATGATTTTTTAAAAATTTTCTTTAAATATTTTATTTATTTATTCATGAGAGACAGAGAGAGAGAGAGAGAGAGAGGGAGAGGCAGAGACACAGGCAGGGGGAGAAGCAGGTTCCATGCAGGGAGCCCGATGTGGGACTTGATCCCAGGACTCCAGGATCACACCCTGAGCCGAAGGCAGATTCTTAACTGCTGAGCCACCCAGGTGTCCCACTGCAGTGATTATTTTAAAAGGCAGCGTCCTGGGTCTCTGCCTCTCAAGATCTGGTGCAGTAGGTCTGGATAGGGCCTATGAAACTGCCTTTCAAACAAGCATCCTGAATTGTGATGTTCCACGTTGTCCAAGGGGGCCACACATTGAGAAACACTTGTTTAGACTACAAAACTCGCTGTTTAAAAGCACAGAATCAGGTCTTCAGGTTTTCATCCCAGTGTTGATGAGAAGCTTTGACAGGCAGACATGATCAGAGTTGTGTTCCAGAAAGATCACTGTGGCTATTGTATGGAAAATCCTGTGGAGTGGGATCTCACTGAGGATAGGGAATACCAATTTATCACTTTCTAATCTAAGAGAGAAACAACACTGGCCTAGGTTGGATTATAATGGTGATGAGTCAAAGCAACTGGATTCAAGAGGTGAAGGGATAGGCCTGACCAGGCTTGGTGATTTAACAGAATGGAGACAGTGAGGGATAAGGTAAAACTCAGAGTTTACATGTTTTTTTTTTTTAGGTGAGTTTTAGGTTCAGGCAAGAGGGAGGATGTTGATAGGTTACTGAAATGGGGAGCATGGAGGAGGTGGGTCTTTCCAGGGCCTGCAGAGCAGTGCTTTGCATATAATCACTCTTTGCACATGTGTTGTTGCTGGATTTTTTCCACCTTTTCTCAGTTCCTTGGAGTTAGGATGATACTATAGGAGCCCCACCTATGGGCCCACAGACTTGGGCATTCCCAGGGAATTCTCTTCCTCATTTTATGGAGCCAGGAAATTTCTTGTTTCCAAAGGCCTTCCTCCTCTTGCTTTGGGAAGAGGAATCATCAAGAAATCAGCAATGCTCTGAATTCAGGAAGAGTTTGGGTTGTTTTAGTTACCCAAGAAACAGGATTGCTGACTTGGGAGGAAATGGGGCTAAAAATCCTCTCAAAATGTCTTCTCCCCAAATGGAGTTTAAGAATGAAGACCCGAACATGAAGGTGTCGTTCTTTTAGCATAACTTTATTTAGGTTCCCCTTTTGTCAGAAGGAGATGAGTCATAGTTGACAGAGCTGGGAGTAGCACCTGGGAATCAGAGCTAGGTTTCGGTACTCTAGCTGGACACACATTGGCAAGGATCATGACAGTCCTCTTGGTAGCCAAAGCATGTTCATGCTAGTAATGCAACCAAGTAATTTTGGTTCTTTTTGTGAAGTGAAACTGACCATTATTTTGGCTTGTGGGTCAGCATGGCATAATATCTGGTCTAGTCTTTTCAGTGTAAAGTAGACATTTTGATTATTCAGGTTCTGAGCCTTAGAGAGATCTCTGAAAGCTCCTGTTCATGGGTGCTGGTGGTCGTTACATGTCACTCTATGGGCGAGAGATTCACTGTTCCTAGTCAGCTGTGCTCTAGTCTTAATCACCATCACTTGTGGTTTGCTGCTCTATTTGTCTTGCCATCCTGGTAGAAGACAAAACTTTCAACACAAAACAAATTGTTCCTCCCTCGCCCACCACCACCGAACAAAGGGAAACATAACCTTTAGCCATGACAACATCAAATTCTTAAGCTTTGGAATTGATAGAACACTTCAAATGTGAACAAAAAACAATCACTTGTAGTAGAACTCACTGAAGCCATGATTGTTTAAACACGTTAGTGGCTGACTAACAAGATCCTTGTTTAGAATGGAATAACTCAAGCCATTTGTACCTCCTCTTTGTCCCTCACCTTGCCATCTGTATTAGTTAAAATATCTAGACCGTGGATCTGTAGTAGCCAGAGACCATGATTATATTTGCATTTTTAACATGTGAGTGCTTTTTATGTTGATCTTTAAGTTGGACCAGATGGAGTCTGCAGTACAGCTTTGGTAGTGTTTCATAAATATAGTACCAACTTGATATTCCAAAATGAAATGAAAAGTAGCTAATGTTGTTTGCCTTCAGCTCTTCTAAGAGATTAGAGTGTACTTCATGCTCAGCTGGAAACCATTGCTAGTTTAGTGATAGGTGACCAGAAATGTGGTCAGATGCCGGTCATTCAGAGAATTAGATGCAGGACACATTTCATTCACATTGTACTTTCTACTCTCTGGGCAGAGGAAATCAGGATTCATCGTGCTGTTGTGTCCGTGGTGTTCGTCAGCTTGCTGTTTTGTTGAGCAGCCTGGTGTGCAGGCTTTTACAGTAACATCCTGGTAAAAATGAGCACTCCGTACAGCATCTCCCCAGCTGCTACCCACTGTGAAGTTTAACATTAAATCAGAAGGGCAAGGAAATCGAGATGGAAATCTTTGTACTTGGTTTCTGCCAAGGTGTTACTGTGCATGCAGGGCCACATGCAATGCTGCTTCTAAAGACTCTTTTAATTAAAGGCCCCACCCAGTGAATTGGGGATGAAATTTTACCCTGAATTCTGAAAGTTCTGCATGGGTGGAATATGGGGAGCATAGACAAATGTTAAGAATGGGAACTACTTAGCTCTCTACCAATTCCTTTGCTAAGTTCTGTTTTTAACTCTTTCATAATATGTGGATCTTTAGTTTAACTAGATTTTTTTCCCTCTAAATTAGCAGGATTATGGAAATGAAATGTGGATACTTATATGTTAAATAGGATACAGGTTCTGATATTTGATGTAATACAGAATTTATTTGAAGTAGGGCTAAATGTGATACCATATTTTTAAAGCAAATCTTTTAATCTTCCTTGTTTTGATAAATCATTATCTGAATTTTCCCCAGAATTCTTCTACCAGGACTCCCAAAAAAGAATTCTTTTGAGTCATATTCTTACTGATAACTCCCTGCTTTTTTTTTTTTTTTTTTTTTTTAACTCCCTGCTTTTATTAAAGGTTTAGGTATTTTTTTAAATTTCAAAACTGTACAAAACACAAATCATACAAACTAGCCAGGGGTCCTTTTTGGTGTTCTTGGCTTTATAATATAAATCATCTGGATCTGCTGCTTGTTTTGAAGGTCTATTGGTCTATTTTGTTTTGTTTTGTTTTGTTTTTGTTCTGATAAATTGTCCTCGGGCTGAAGCACAAACTTGCATGTCTGAATAGAAGTGGAGAGAGTTTTTGCATTCAAAATATACCCACTTGAAAATTGGAGATTATTAAGGAAATGACAGGCCTGGAACTATTAGAAGCATGAATGTTAGACCTGAAGTGGTGTAACCCCCCTCTATATGTTTATTTCTGTACAGCTAGCAATTTGGGAGAGTTTGATTTTTTTCTTTCCTTCCAGCAATCTGAATGGGTGTGTTGAAGTAGTTGGAAACGGCTGCAGTAAAAGCCTATTCCATTAATCATCATGCACCAGAATAGCAGGAACAGAAAACCGTTCACTGGCAAATAAGAAAGAGAAATTGGGCCTCCTTTCATGTGCTTGAGCAGAACTGCCTGCAAGATAGCCACACTGCTCCTTGCTCAGTGACCTTCTGGCCTCCCGTGAGGGCGGCCCTTTCCCCTTAGACTTCACTGTCCCCATCAGCAGCACTTAGCCAGCATCCTATCACCTAGCACTGATGAGAGCTGAGCTCCCTTTGCAGGGCTGTGCCATCTTCCCAGCTCTCTGGGTTTCCCACTAGGTCCCAGGCTCTCAGTATTATTTCTGAAGTAACACCTTTTCAGATACCCGTTCCATTTTTTGTCACCTGGTTGCTCTTTTTGTGTTCTATGGGACGATCTCATCTAATTCTACAACTGTTACTTTCTCCTTCTGGTTTTTGTTAGGCCTCCCCCCCCTGAAAGGAACAGAGAGTCCGTGTATGTTAAGATTGTGACTCCAGAGTCCGACCATCCAGGTGCATTTCCAGTTTCATCCTTAGCATCATGTGACCCCGCGCCACTCTTTGCCTCATTTTCCCATCTACAAAAGAGAGGTGATGTTAGGGCCCATCCTATAAGGCTATTGGGAGGATTCAAATAGATGAAACATGAAAACACAATATGGCCTGCAGCGGAACACTTAATAATACTTAGTAAATGTTAGCCTTTGGTCCCCCCCCCCCCCCCAGGTCCTGCTCTATTTCCCACATTTACATTTCTGCCTGTACCTCTGGCTTTCTTTTGTTGATAGTTCAACTTCTGTTTATAATTTAAGCCCATCTCACTTTCAAGTTTCTCATTGTGGTTAGCTATCTCATCTCTTTCCCCTTTCCCCTTAGGTGTTCTTCATGGTGGATTCTTCTATCTCCCTCATCATCCAAGGGGAGAATTCTTTGAGATATATCTTGTTCCATTTTCATATAAAAGTCATCACCAAAACTTCCTAAAATCTCTTATCCAGATATCTGTTACAATAATCATTTTACTTATGATTTTACCCAAGGCAGCATCAGCTAGTGGTTAAAAAATCCCAGTTTTGGAATCAGTACCTCCGATAGATCCTAGCTCTGCCACTTCCTGGGTGTGTGACTTTGGACTACTTAATTAACCTCCCAGAACTTCAGATACCTCTCTAGAAGATGAAGATAGTATTACTTCACAGAATTATTGTGAGGCTTAGATGAAGTACCAATTTTTAAGTTCTTGGCATAGCCCCTGCCTGTATATAGTAAGTGTTGTAGGGTTCAGCCGTTAACTGTTTGCTATGGGATCTGGTCTTTATCTCTCCTTTCCTGTGGCTGGTTCAGAATGACTCAGCAGAACCCCTCTTCCTTACTAGGTGATTTTTTAAAGACTCAAAGAACTTACACTGAAAGGGTCTTTAGAGGATTTCAAACCATTCACCTCAACAAAAATCAAAGCTCCCCCACTTAGTAAGTGCCTGTCATGCATGACGTCTAGTTTTTACAACCCTCTATGGTAGATGCTGTAGGGGCTCTAAGATGCATACTCCCCTAATCCTCCTAGGAGTGTCAGGATTGATATTTGAGCTCTGCTCATTACTGTTCCAAACTTCAGATTTTTGTCATAATACATATTGCTTCCATAACTCCATGTATTAAAATAAATAAAATAAGGTTCCTTGACATATGTTCCTCAGCTTGTTGCACAGATACTGCCAGTGACTGGGAATCTGCTACTTTGCAGTGTAGCCTGTTTCATTGCTGAATAGCTGTATAAGTTAGAGACTTCTGTGTTTCATGCTAAAACCTGATCTCTGTATTTTTTTTCATTGATTTTTTTAAAAAGAAATATAGAGAACTAGTCTAACTTTTTTTTAACCGGATAGTCCTTTAAATATTTGAATATAACTCTTGCTTCTTCCATTGTCCTCTCCTCCTCTGCTCATTTTGTAAATGATCATTATTTTACATATGGCCTACGTCATGCATATCAAATGCTCTCTGTGCCTGGGTTCAGGTCTAGAAATCATCGGGGTCTAGGATCTATGAGTATACATTAGGTTTTCCTTATATAGCTTTAGAAGTGCCAGTGAAGAGATTTGATTTTAAGTCACTTTGCCATCAATAGCAAGCCTGAATATTTATTTCAAGTCATTCATTCTCAACTTAAGTATCTATGTGTAGGCTCCCTCTGGCCTCCTTATTTGTCTCTTACTCAGTCTCTTGGGTTTCTTTTCTTTTTTTTTTTTTAATTTTTTAATTTATTTATGACAGTCACACACACAGAGAGAGAGAGAGAGAGAGAGAGAGAGGCAGAGACATAGGCAGAGGGAGAAGCAGGCTCCATGCACCAGGAGCCTGATGTGGGACTCGATCCCGGGTCTCCAGGATCGCGCCCTGGGCCAAAGGCAGGCGCCAAACCACTGCGCCACCCAGGGATCCCCTCTCTTGGGTTTCTAAGTGAGCAAGGCCAGGAGAAGAAGGCCTTTAGATTTGGTTGTTTTTCTCCATGGTCTCTGCTCTTGGTGGAAGAACAATCCTAGCCCTTGGAGCATGTACAAGACATTTTCATTAAGGAAAAAAAATCTCAGAAATTTCATTGTCTTCTCATGAAAACAGACAACAAAAAATCTAGAGCATTAAGAATAGTTTAAAAGCAAACTTGAATTTTTGTCTTTTCATAGTTACTAAGATTCCTAACAGTCAAATATATTTTGGTGTCAGATTCCTGACAGTCACGTAATCCAGGCTCCCCAGGCGCTGTGCTGAAGTGTTAGGGGCATTGTCAGTGGACAGGACTGCCTGGGTTTGCATTCTAGCTTCTTTGCTTCTTAGAAGACCTAGGTTTCTTCAACTGCCATAATGAAGTTAATAATAGTGCCCAGCTCATAGGGTTGCTGTGAGCAGGAAGTGAGTTTAAACTGTAAAATGTTTTAGAACAGTACCTGGTGCATAGTATATGTTCACTAAATGTTGTTAACACGGTTGTTGAATTGGTTGAAGTAATAGCTTATTTCTTCACCCAGAAGAAGAAACAGTCATGACATAAACAGATGTTTTTCTCAAGGCAACCCACATCTTCAGTAAGCTGCATTTAGTTTGAGGAATCACTTAATATTTTCACTCTATCCTACCTAGAGAATGATGTACGGTTAGCTTCTTATTTTCATGGAATTTATGGTATCCCCAATCTTTCAGAGCTGTTGGAAATGTATTCTAAAGTTGTTCATCGTTAGAGTAAAAAGTGCTTCATGTTCTGTGATCAAGGGATCCCTGCTAGTAAATGTTTAATCCTGAAGTGTAGGCACAGAAATGGGTAGTGACACCATCCCTATTACAGATGTATCTCTTGTTCTGCCATGTGAGCATCCACCCCCACTTTGATGTCTATTCCCAGTTTGAAATTCTGAACAAGTTGGTCTTAGTGTTCTGAGGAGATGAGGTGGCCAGGAATTCTGAGGGAGTGGAGTAGCCAGGGTGAGTGATGCCATTTTTGGTATTCTGGTCTGAGGATCCCTAAGACTCTAGTTGAGTTATATAGTTGAGGAAATGGCACCTAACTGAACACACCTTCTGTTGTTGAGAGTAATCTTGCCTTACAATAGCTTGAGCAGTGGGTCTGGCAATTCGAAGGAGACTGTGTTCATTTACTTTCAATTGAATACATACTGTGGTCATTTTTCGCTACAGGGTGTTTAACAGTTGGTTTCTTTCTCTTAAATTGGAGGCACTTATACAGAGAACCCCTTTTTGTTCAGTAGAGTATGATTTGTTCATTCAATTGGTTTTATAGAATACTTGTGACTGAAGACTATGACTATCGTTTATTGAGTGCCTAGTATATCTGAGGCATCCTGCCTATGCCAGTAGAGGGATAAGCAGGACATAGTCTCTTTTCCCTGGCAAGGTAGGGAAAAGACAGGAATATGAACAACTGCTTGAAATAAGATAGAATAAGACAAGTCTTACAATTGAGGGGCAAGCAGGGAGCCAGATGATCAGATCAGTTATTTTCAGGTAAGAGACCTACTTCTATTTACTTAAGTGGTGGCATTTGAGCTAAGACTGGAGGAAGTGGTAGGATTTCAGGAACGAGAGAAAGAAGCTGAAGTCTACACCAGGCGGAGAGAGGAGTGTGGACAAGGTTAGGACTTGTGGAGGATCTGGAAGGACTGAGCATGCATAAAAGTAGGTCCTTATAAGGTCCTTGGGTTTGGTGATGTGTAATAGCATGGCCTTTCCAAGATACCCACATAGATATATTTGAGCAGTTTTGAATTCTGGTCCAGCAGACAGAAGCCTTCCATTTAAGTGGGAGAAGCACCAGGGAGATAAAGGTCCCAGAACAGGCTTCGGGCAGGGACAGGCTGGATCAAAACCAGTAGATACTGCAACTGAGAAGAAGCTTTTGAAAAGGATAAGAACTCTTATTCGTACTATAATATTCCCTTTTTTTTTTTTTTAAGATTTTATTTATTCATTCATAAGAGACAGAGAGAGACAGAGGCAGAGACACAGGCAGAGGGAGAAGCAGGCTCCATGCAGGAAGCCCGATGAGGGATTCGATCCCTGAACCCGGGATCACACCTTGAGGCAAAGGCAGACACTCAACTGCTGAGCCACCCAGGTGTCCTCTTACTATAATATTGTCTTAAAAAATTTTTTTTTATTGTAGACATTTTCAAACTCTACAAAAGTAGGAAAGTATATTATGCTATGACCCACTGTGTCCCCATCATGCAACTTGAATTCACTATTTTATCAAGCTTCCTTTACCTCCCAACTTTCTAGGGGAAGAGAAGGGAGTTGGAGCACTGTCGAGCATGATCAGACTTGTGTCATTTCTGGTGTGCTTTAGTTTGTATTGCTTCATAGGGATGATTTGTTTTTACACTACTCTAAAAAACTAGTTGAGGGGCATACTATACTACTGTCTTGCCAGAGTTTAAAAAAATGGTTATTCTCTGTATCAGCTAATTAAACTTCTTTTTGTTGAAATAATTTGGAGTCCTTTCAGTGCTTTTTAATTCCATAGAGATTAGATCTCACTCTGAGGGCCCATTTGGGAAATGGGCAAGGGCACGAGGAAGAGAATAAAATGCCCTCTCCAGGAGGGATACTTCTACTACATGGCACATCATGGGTTTTGATGAGAGGCTGTTTATTTTGTATATGCACTTACTCCCTGTGAATAGCAACAGAAATCTAAATTGGGCTTCCTGTCTTTAGATCATGTGAATTAGAACAGCATACTGCTGCAGTTTTGCCACTTCTGACCCACATACCATTCAATTCCTCATTCTGGAGCAGTGATCCTCATCCGGGACCTATGGCCCTCTCCAGACATAGTTTTGATTGTCATGTTCTTGGGAGTGAAGGGGTTACCATCATCTAGTGCAAAGAGAGAGGGGAGGGGTGCACAGGATAGTTCCCCATAACAAAAGCTTAACCTGCCCAAAATACCAATAGTGTCAAGGCTGTATGTTAAAGGAATAGCATATTCCAGAGGAGAACCACCCTTTTCAGTTTGTTATATCACATGTTTGTGTACCCGGTTACCAATAAGAATTTTTCTGTCTTCTTTGGAGAGAGCTCAATGTCCCTATAGATGTTTTCCATTGGATTATCTGCATTACCTAACTTGGGTTTGGCCATAACTTTGGGCCTACCAAACTTCTTTCTAGTTTTTATTTTCTTTGTTTCCTTAGACTCTAGCAGAACATGGAAGTGATTTGGTTTCTCCAGGTAGAAGATTTAAGGTAGAATGCATTTTCCAAGACATGTTCACTGGTCTAAGCAAAGAGTTCTGTCTTTGGAAGAAGAGAATAGCTTGAGGGTGTTATTTAACAAGCTGGTAATGCTTGTTAAATCAAGATAGGATCTGTATTTCTTCACGCTGATTTGATATTGAGCAGTCTTTTGTAGTAATTGAGAAACATAAATTATTTCACTTTTGATTATTTGTAGGAAATACAGTTGGAGCATGCAAAGCAAGCCTTTGTGCAGAGGGACAATGCCAGGACAGGAAAAGTTACAGCCATTGACTTCCGAGACATCATGGTCACCATCCGCCCCCACGTCTTGACGCCTTTTGTAGAAGAATGTCTAGTAGCTGTAAGTTGTAACTTGCTGTAAAGAAGCAGTTTATTTTACCTGGCAAAGGTTCAGTAAACAAGGGATTAGAAGAACAATTGTTAAAAATTATGTAGAGTTTTTTTCAGTTGAAAACACTAGCATTGTCTTAATGTGATCCCATATATTACCATTATAGACAGAGTAAGGTTCTGCTAGCTTTTGTGGATAGGTTAATTTATTTTCTGGAGCATATGGACTATCTTAAATGTATTAACTGTTTTTAAAAAGAAAAACAAATTTATAATTTCATATTAATTTTGCTGTATATTTTGAGGTATGTCAGATGCTGATCTTCACTTTCATCTATGAGGCAAAATTCTTTTTAAAAAATAGTGAGTGCATATATATTTCTTTGAATGGTCAGCAGAAGAGAGACTCTAGACCTTAGATTCCCTCATTCACTCAACATTTGTGTGTTGAGAGAATAGTGACACATGTGATGGGCGGAACCCAGTTGTCCTGTCTCATGACTTCCGTCCCAGTGGGGGCTCAGCCACTCTTCTTACCTCCTGGGCCTAGAAGGTGTCCCAGGACATGCTTTGCTGGAGGTTCCCAAGCCTTGGTCACAAAGCATAAGAATCACCAGGGATACTTACTAAAAATACAGATAACTAAGGTTTCTTCCAGGCCTATGGACTTATCACCTACAGATGGTGAGGTCCTAGAATCTTATTTCTGAAGCTTCCCAGGTAATTCTAACGATCATACCCTTATACAGTGGATTTGCTAGTCCTCGGAGAAGACTTTTGGAGTGTTTTCACCATGTTCTTCGTGCCCCAAAAAGGTTACCATTGGCAGGAACTCAGTGTAGCTTTTTACTTTTTTTTTTTTTTTGGAGGCATACAATTCTGACAGGCCTTTTCCACTCTGCACTGTGTTCATCTAGCTCCTTTTCTTGCCTTCTGCTGCCCTTCCTTACTCCATTTTAAACTCTGTGTCAGCTATTTTAAATGATTGCTAAATGGAGATTTATATGGTTGTTACCTTATAAAGAAGTGCTTTCCGAATACAAATATTTTACCTTGTTAGGAAAGGATAGAATTTGAAACCCCAAGCTGAAGTTCCATTCATAATGGACGGGCTATCTGTTCCCTTGCCCCCTGTGAAGAAATATGGCTTCTTACAATTCTGATTATCAGAATTCTGACCAGTCTTAACTCCCATCAAAGCACATGACATCTCATAATTTTACCATAATATGCTTGTTTGCTAGAAATTCAACCAAGGTAAAGTCTGTACTTAAATGATTATTTATTGCTAGTTCTAAGTAACATGACAAATCATGATATTAATGTTAGATTGACCACTTTTCATACTGTGTTTGTGTTGGTATAATATAGTTTTACATGTATAAGCACACACACGTGTGCACGTATATGGTATAGCTGTGCATGTCTAAGCCCCTCAGAATTGCTCATTAGATGAAATAAACAAACTTATAAAACATTTCCAATTGAAATTTGAACTCTCTAAATTACTACTGGTCCTGTTGTTATAATCCTACACATGTATTTATTTAGTCTTCTAGGACTTGTGTATGTAGGGTATAAGCTCTGGTCATGATTAGTTGCAGTTACTTTTAAAATTCATTTATAGCTTTTTTTTTTTTTTTTTTTTTTGATGTGAAAGGAAAATACTTATGGCCATTTCTTTTTATACATGCATTTTTGATTACTTCCAAAATGAGCATTTGATATATGTACTTCTGAATCTTCTTCATTCTATAAATCCTTTGTTTATTGTTCTTCTCCCCTCTCTTATTTTCAACTTATTTGAGGCTGCTGGAGGTACTACATCCCATCAAGTTAGTTTCTCCTATTTTAATGGATTTAATTCACTCCTTAACAACATGGAACTCATTAGAAAGATCTACAGCACTCTGGCTGGCAACAGGAAAGATGTAGAGGTGACTAAGGGTGAGTGAGAATAAATCTGAATTTTTGCCTGCTAGTATTGTGGTGTATTATTATTAGAGTGAAGAAGGCAACCTAAGAGTTTACAGTATAGATTTCTTTATCCCATTGACACATATTAAGCATGTGGTACATGTGTGTTCTCCATCCTTTGATCAGACAAACAAAAGCAAATAAAACAGTCTTCAGCAAGTTTTAAATAAACTGAAGACAGCCTTTGAATTAGGGAACCATGTAAAATTTCTTAACTGTTTTCAAATCATGCTAAGACCTGAGCTAAATCGGCAGCCTGTAAAGTGGCCTTCAGAAGTACATGAGGAATTCCCTGACAACCTCAGAACAAGATATCATTATTTTAATGGGTTTAAAAAAAAAAAAAAAAAACACAACAATCCTCTTAAGAATTCCACAGCTTCATTAATATAACCTCCCAGGACAGATGCATGTGAAGTTTCGTATCTGCTTCCTGGTTTTCTCGAACCTGCAATTTGAATAATGTCCTGTGTCATTTATTCCAAGCCTTCAGATGAGACGCCAATCTTTTAAAGTCAATGTTAAAGAAACTATTCTGCACACTCCTTCCAGACAAAAGAGTTGCAAAAATTCTTATATTTGGGTTTACTTGAATTCTGTGACTGATAATAAAGTTTTGTGATGTTCTCTCATTACAGCGCCTTGAGTTAATGCTGCGTTTAGTGGCTATTCCTTCTTGAATCTTTCCCTTTTAACTCTTTTTCCATACAGAGGAGTTTGTTCTGGCAGCTCAGAAATTTGGTCAGGTTACACCCATGGAAGTTGACATCTTGTTTCAGTTAGCAGATTTATATGAGCCACGGGGGTAAGTTGGCCTTTTTTTTTTTTTTTTTTTTTCCTAATTAGCTTAATAAAAGAGGTTAGGGTGTGGGGGTAGGAGGAGGGCAGCACACTAGGAGAAAAAGAAGCCAAATTAAAGAGGACTCTGAAATACAGGAACAAAAAAGGGAACGTTTTCAAATTCCATAATGCACATATTAATAAACTTGTATTTTGTTGTTGCTTGTGGTGCTTTTTTTTCTCCTCCAGACGTATGACCTTAGCAGACATCGAACGAATTGCTCCACTGGAAGAGGGAACTTTGCCCTTCAACTTGGCTGAGGCCCAGAGGCAGGTGGGCAAACGGAACAGGGAACAAACTTGCTTTCTAATGTTTCTTCCATAGGGTACCCCTACACCCTTTCTACTTGTGGTTGCCTTTTGGCCCTGGTATCTGACCTGCCGTCATAACATTTTGCACTACAAATCCAGACCATTTCAAAAGGCTGTGAAGAGAAATTACTTAGAGATGTTCTGACTGATAGATAGTTGCTCATTACTTTCAAGAATGGGGTGATTTCCTAACTGCACTGGAAGCCTGTCTCCCCCCGCAAAAAAAAACAAAAAACAAAAAAACGGCAGAAGATCTTTTCTTCTTCTGTATGTCTCGTGTTGAGAGTTGTGGGACAAGCGTCCTGTTTTGGTGTCACTGTCCTGGCGAGGAGGCAGCGCATTGCTGAGTGAAAGCCGTCTTTGCTCCAAAGAGAGGTACTTCATCAGCTCATTGTGTAACTGCCATGCCTTCCGTTATTCTGAATATCAAAATGAGATAATTTTGTTTAGTCTGGAGTAATAGTTTGAAGGCTTTTAGACTTCTTTTCTCTGTGAAAGGATTCATAAGTTATGTGGAAACAATTTGAGGAATGCTAAATTTTATTTTATGGTTAACAGAAACCAATCTCTTGAAGTCATGAGAGTCAGAAACTTAAGACATGGGACCTCCTCATTTAACTCTTGCTCGACTTGCCGTAGATCAGGATTAGAGAATAAAAGCTTTCATAGCATGTGTTGTGCTTGCACGATGTTTGTAAAGTAAATCCAGGCACAGACGAGCGTCGTTTGAGAAAAATACCTCCTTTAAGGCAAAGCCACCTCTGAATCCTGTGAGACTTAACAGTTTTTGGCTTGGAACTCTGGGTCTGTACAGAGACGCCAGTTTGACCACAATGGGTTGATGCGGGCTACATTTTTAGGACTGGCAGGCCTCGAGCCAGCACCCCTCCTTTCAGCTCCCCCCCCCCCCCGCCCCCGCTGAATGCAGCGGCAAGTTTTGTGTGTGCAGTGTATAACTCAAAGTGGTGGGTGTATGCTCAGTAAATCCTAACTAGGCACCTCTGGAAAACTAACTGGCTGTTGTTAAAAGAGGGAGACGATGTCGCTGTGTGCCGGAAAGAGGACTCTATAATCACGTGCAGAGGTAGAAGCAACATTGCTCTCCTCCCTTTGATTTTTAAGTACTGCTTATTAGACGATTATCTCTTCATCTCTAGAGGACTAGCTGTTGTAGAAATTTGGGGATTAAGAAAAAGCAGAGGGGTTTTTGTTTTTTTTTGGGTTTTTCTGAAAAGATCCCTTCTGTTCTCCAGCTGGCAGTGGTATCTCACAATATTTCCTTCCTGCCCTCTGCAACTTTGGAGAGTTTATGATGAGTGCTCATTGATAATGGCCATGCAAGGGTTAGATGATATTTACAGCAGAAAATGATTGGCTGCGGCTTAGAAGTTTAGACCAATTCACAGTGGCCTTGCCTGGAATATTCTTTCCTATGTGAACACCAGTAGGCCTGACAACATTGACAGACTCCAGCAATGGAGGTCATCCACCTGGTAGGCTCTGTGCTAACATGTATCCTCAACAGAGGAGTGTGAGAATGGGAATCTTTCTTGTCTCATGAGCATGCTGCATTTTGAGCTTCAGAAAAGTTCATTGAAAATCAGGGATTGTATTTATTTTTATCTTTTCAATTAAGAGTTAGTGATAGCAGTAGGTCTGCCACCTGCTCCCCCCCCCCCACCAGGTCCCTATTGTTTTCAAAGTATTTTCACTCATTATTTTGGTGTCAGAACCTTTCTAAGTACTATATATTTGTATCCATATAAAAAAGAAGTGCCTTTCTAATGGATGCATTTTTCAAAATGAGGTTACTCATGATTTCCATCTATGCAGAGATCAGTTGGAAATACCCCATAAAATTTGCAGAAAAATGTTTTACATTCTTAAAGATGCATATTTCTATGTAAAGCTATTTCAGTGAAGTGACTTTAAAGGAGATTCCAAATTATCTCATTTTGTTAGAATTATGTTACATTGACAGAAGCTAAAATTCAGTGGGTTGATAGCTGGGGTTGGTAATTTTCATTGTTCACCTATTTTAATTATTGTGGCTTTTGAAAAAATAAATTTTATTGGATGTGTATATTCATTCAACAGGTATTTATAAGCACTATCACTGTCATTTGACAACTTTGCATGAAATAAAATTACGGTTTTATTTATGTAGTCAGAAAAATGCAATACACTGAAATGTTCTGACATCAAAAACATGGTAAGGATAATAGGTCAAAAGACCAGTAAAATAACAACTGGCTGGGCCTGAAGAAAAAAGTGGATAGAAAAGAGGAGAAAATGGAGATCCCTGGGTGGCTCAGCAGTTTAGCGCCTGCCTTTAGCCCACTGCGTGATCCTGGAGTCAAGGAATTGAGTCCCACATCAGGCTCATGCATGGAGCCTGCTTCTCCCTCTGCCTGAGTCTCTGCCTCTCTCTCTCTCTCTTTCTGTCTGTCTCATGAATAAATAAATAAAATCTTTAAAAAAAAAAAAAGAGGTAATGTAATGATTACTCATAATACAACCACCTAGTTGTAGCCACTGTAATATTTTGAGTTATATCTGGGTGTTGGGATAGCCAAAATATTAGTATGTTTTTATAATCATACACATACCCACAAATAATTTTAATTAAAAACAACATCGCATTGCACATGATCTTTTAATATTGTTCTTAAAAGATTATCATGAAATATTTCAAACATTTATAAAGGTAAAGACAATCATCATGAATACCTGTCTACCTGCCATATTCCTTTTAACCTGTTTTCCCTTTAGAATCCCATATGAACATTTTTCTTAACATCAAAAAATTATTTTACAATGACATTTCATTTTAAGGCTGTAGTTTTTTAAAGAGAAGTTTATTTATTTAAATAATCTGCCCCCACTATGGGGCTCTAACTCACGACCCTGAGATCAGAAGTCACATACTTTAGTGACTGAGCCAGCCAGGTGCCCCAGGGCTGCAACATTTTTAACTGGTTCACTATTATTGGACATTTAGGGGATTTTTCAGAGTTTTTGCTCTTGAATACTGTTGCTTTTTAACATTCTGGTAGCTTGATCTCTCATTTACTTACTCATGATTTACTTACATGATTATTTTCTAGTCTGATTTTTTTTGTGAGTAGAATCACAGGGTCAGATGTTCAGTACAGGAGTTTGGGTGTATGTTACCAAGTTTCTCTTCAGGTTTATGTTAGATTAAATGTCAGATTTGGGAGGCCCTGTTTCTATCAACTCTTGCCAGGCTGGGTGTTGCCATTAGAAAACAAACTATGGTGACAGATGATAGTTAAGATTTGTCATGGTGAACACTTCACAAAATACTTCAGTGTTAAAACCCTATTTTACACCTGAAACTAATACATTGTAGGTTAAGTACACTTCACTAAATTGAATGAACAGAAATCCCCCAAACCTACCAGTTTGTTTGATAAAGAATGATGTCTCATTAGTGTTTTTAAGTTAGTATCTCCTTGATCACTGATAAGAATTAAACATTTGAAAATAGGTTTGTAACATTTGGGGGCAGGGGTCCATAATGGTTCTCATTATCTTCACATTTGATTTTTCAACATTAACAACAGTAATAACTTTTTATTAATAAGAACAACAGAATCTAACCCTACCTTCCTCTTTGATGTGAATTTGGAACTCAGTGGGGTGATTTAAAAAAATCATATGTGCTCATGGACTGTCCTTCTTTCTGTCTCCTGCCTCCCCCTGTCCGACTTCCATATGTGCAAAGAAGAAGGCCTCAGTGGACTCGTCCCGACCCATTCTCCTGCAGGTTGCAGAATCAGCCTACAGGTTTGGTCTGGGTTCTATTGCTGGAGGTTAGTCATGGATGAGTACAAATTTATCACTTTTATTATTCCGCTGGTTTTTTTCCTCTGATTTTCCACCTTACAGTATCAAAGGACAGAGCCATCCTTGGCCTTTCCAAGCCAGTTTCCTGTCTGCACTTCTGAAATGGAACAAGAGCAAAGGGAACTCCCCCCATACCTGCATGCGATCAGGGACTTTTTCTTTTATCTTCAGATAGGCCTTTTTTTTTTTTTTTTTTTTAAGATGGGTGAATAATGAGATTAGGCTGTAGGGGATGTGATTTTGCACATTTGAACTGTCTATGACATCATCATATCAGGAGACACTTCAGTGAAAAATCCATAGTTATTTATTAGGAAGGTTAGTGCAGTTTTAAAGTCTATATGTGCATAATTTGTTCCTTTCCTTCATCAGACATCTCTTTGACGTTTGACCACTTTCCCTTTTCCTCTGATCTTCCTTCTGAAATATTGGTATTATTTCATTTTAGCTGTTGGAGCCACTGCTGTGTATCCTATTGATCTTGTAAAAACTCGAATGCAGAACCAACGATCAACTGGCTCTTTCGTGGGAGAACTTATGTATAAAAACAGCTTTGACTGTTTTAAGAAAGTGCTACGCTATGAAGGCTTCTTTGGACTGTATAGAGGTTAGTGCCATGTGCTAAATTCACGTAAGGTGAAATAGTAGCCAGAAGGTTTGGTTTTCCATCTGCATGCCTGAAATGGATTAGGGAGACTGCATTACAATGGAAATGCGGCAGATTCTCAATTATCCATGCTAATGGGAGTAGGCTGGAGGCATCCAGGGCATGGCTAATCGAAACAGCCCATAATCTGAAAGCCATTTATATTGCCTTTTATTATGTTTTATTTATTAAAATAATTATTATTTTTTCTAAATATCTTCAGTGGGTTTTTTAAAAGGCTCTCATATGATTTATCTTCTTGAAGTAACTCCACTCACCAGCTCAAAGGGAAAGGCATCCTGGGGATGGGACAGAGATTAATCATAGTCCTTGAATATATCCCCCAAAAGTCTATCAGATGGGTAACCAGGGGTTCAGTGGAACCTCCTTTACTGCCTCTTCTTTAGATTGAAACTGCCCCTTCCTCTGACTCTGTACCCAGTGGAGTTGATTCATATGCCACTCGAACAGGTAGTCTTGTTTACCTGCTCCTTCAGCCATCTAAGGTTCACGAAGCAAGGAGGACAGTAGCAAAATGTATGTCATCACTAATAGAAAAGATCCCACAGATCCTGGCTGGTTTTCCATTGGTATTGGCCTGTAGAGGCTTGACGTTACTTCCCAACCTCTGTGTTACCTTGTACAAAGAGAAAAGAAGTGAGTATATTTGCATCAGCTTAAATACAGTATTGTGGGCATCTGGGTGGGTTGCTCAGTTAAGCATCCAACTCTTGGTTTTGGTGAGGGTCATGATCTCAGGGTTGTGAGATGGAGCCCCAGGCTCTGCATTGGGCATGGAGCCTGCTTAAGATTCTTTCTCCCTCTGCTCACCGCCCCATCCTTACCCCTGGGCTTGCATTCTCTCTTTCAAAAATAAATAAAATACAGCTTTGCAAGGCCATTCAAGCTGAGCCACTTTGCCATTTGGCAACTGCATTGTTGGTGGGGTCTCCCCTTCCTGCCAGTGCTTGCTCTAGAAGAAAATAGTAGTTGGTACTTTGTAGGGACAGACCTTGAAACCGGCAGCCACATAAATCTGTGCCTCTAGGCCTCTTCTGCCATCTGCTGACTTCAGCCTTCATCTTAAGCATCCAGGTTTAAAAAAAACAAAGACCCCTCTTGAAATCTCTCACCTTCAAAACTAGGGGGTTTTAAACTCCAGAGTAGTTCCATTTTGCAGGTCCTATTGTGTAGGTAGATAACTCTCATCAAAGTCCTTTTGATCTTTTTCTCTACCCTCTTTCCCTCACCCCCTGCCTCATCTTACAATTGGGAAGGTCTTTGACCCTAGGTGATTGATGATGACCCTTACAGGGTCACTGCCTTCATTTGAAATACTCTTTGCTCCTGGTGACAACAAACCTCACAAATGAAATGTCTCCCAAGTAGTACAAGGTTAATGTCACAGTGCTTGCTTTGCAGTGATTCAGGCAAAGGCTGCCACCTTACCTGTTCACATAGGTTGTTCTCTGCCTGGAGAGCTTTGAGTGTTAAGCCAAAAGGACGTCTGAGCCTTTCCATTGCTTCACAAACTAATTTCATGGCCTTCCCTCGGTATTGGATTAAGTGCCTGTAGGATTGTGAGAAATACTTTTTATCCTGCTGAATGTTTTTAATATGCATATGTTGACCTCGTTTGATTTAATGTTGAGTCCCTTCTCCTTCCTCTTTGACCAGTCTGACACATCTTGATTCTTTGTTGTATCCAGATTTCCTTCCCTAACCTGTTCTTTTAGCCCCATAGATGGAACAGCTTAAAGCATACCTGAGTGCAGAGCTAATATGGTCATCCCACAAACCTCTTGCTGTTTTAGAGATTATCATCTGTAAGATGGGGGTGGGGGTGGGGGAGTGGGGGCTGGTTTTAACTCTTTAGGGTAGGAGAGTCAGCCCACCTATTAGAGATGGAAGCTTGCTTTGAAAACCAAAGAGGCAGTCCTCCTTCTTTTCCTGGTTCTAAATAGCTAAAGGAATAACTATTTATCTTACCTGTTTTGGCTGCCTGAACCCTAAGTGGTTCCCTGTCAGAGGATGCTAGGTAGAATGTGAGTATAAGAAGATTCATTCTGGGAGTCATCTCTGTTCATTTCCTCTTTATTTCTTCTATTTTCTAGTAAGTGATTTTAAAGCAAAAGATTTACTGTAAAACCTTGTTTGGTTTCATTCTTTAATTTGGAACTTGAGAGCAAAGGAATGATTGGCAGTTCAAGTGAGAAAAAAAGATTTATAACCTTCCTTCATAAAAATGACCTGTTCCTATTATTTAGTTGGGGACCAGTTCTCTTTAGTGCCTTGCACATAATCAATAATTAATAATTGTATGTAACTACTAAGTTATAAATGCTTGTCATGAGAGCGAGAGAAAGATCAGATGAAAATGGGAATCCATCAGTAGTAGCACAAATTATAATAGAAACAACAAGAATCTGAGGTACTCCTGGGAATCATCACTTTATAACCTATGTGTGCAAATTCAATAGAGAACACAGCCTACATGTGATTCTTCGACTATAAATTTCTCATTAGATGTAATTTTACTGTTTAAAAATTTTATTTTAAGGGAAACTTGAATTTCAATTTTGGGAATTTTAGAATTGCCTCTGATAACGCTTCACCTAGCAGGATTGAGAAGGTGTCAGAGGACATCTCTAATTTATAAACATGTTTTGAAATATGGAGCATATTTTTTCTATTATGGAATTTTGCTTAACATGTAATTTTTCTGCATCAATACATATATAATTGCTAATATTTCCTGAATAGTATAATTTGGGAATGTTGCATAAGTAAGGTCTCTCCCCCTATTTTAAAATTATCTTTGTGCATATTTTGGAAAAAAGTTGGCAGTTAACCCTGAAAGAAGGTACTTGCAGATGTATCCTTATTATAAGGTTAATAAGCATCTTCCTCCCTCTCTTTTTTCCTTTTCTTCCCATAACAAGAATACAGATCTCTAAAGGGGCGCTGTTTTTGTATCAAGAAGTAATTCCTTGTGGAACAACTAGAATGAAGGTTCTTTCTAAAGAACTCCTGAGCACTCCACCACAGGTGGCTTTTTCTTTGATTTCCCTGGCAGCCGCCAGCCTCTGCACACAGTCTGTGAGGTTATCCAGTCCTAAACGGGGAGTGCATTTGGGTCACCACCCTGGAGTCCAAAGGGGTTTGATAACACAGCTGCAGGCAGTGTCCACAACTGTCCTCAGTGTCCTGTGCCTCCAGCCAGGAGTCGTTTTCAGACTGTAGGGCTGGGGGGTTCTTAGATCCTACTCTCCATGTCTCTCTGCAGCTCTTTGTTCCCTTGTCTCTGAGCATCTCTTATTTTGGAGGGAAGGAAGGATCCTCTTGAAAATCCTCTGAGATTGACTCTGCAGACCTTCTCTGTTATATACACTACTTTCTTTACATGAAAATGATTGCTTTTCCAGGGGTTTTTCGTAATTTTGGAAAATCAGATCCCCAGGCTAAGTCTATCTGTATGAAGAGAAATAACCCTTAAGATAATCCAGATCTTCTGAAGTCACTTGTGATCGTCTTCCCTTATTTCTGCCCCCCTCCCCAGATTGATTTCATGCACTTGGGTGTTTAAAATCCTTAATGAAGTACCTGACAGCTCATTTAATTTGAAGGAACCACATGACCAAATGAGTCAGTTATTGGCCTGATAGTGACTTGGCATATTAAAGAGAAACAGTTACTTGGGTAATCGTCCCCAATTAAATGCTCTTACCAGTCCAGGAATAACTAATCTCTGCCTTTAAACTTCGCTGTACTCTCCTCTCTCAGATGCTTCAGGTAATGAGATGAGCAGCCTTAGAAATTCAAAAATTTGGGGGGAGGATCTTTGGGAAGAAAGATTCAAGAGAAATCTGAATCCATGAGAAGTACTTCTTAAAGGGAGGCTTTTCTTTTTGTTTCTTTGGTGGGAGAAGCCATAAGGGACATCTGCCAGAAAGAGAAATTAGGGGATGCCTGGGTTGGTCTGTCAGTTGTCTGCCTTCGGCTCAGGTCATGATCCCCAGAGTCCTGGGTTGGAGCCCTGTATTGGGCCCTGTATTGGGCCCTCTGCTCAGTGGGGAGTCTGCTTCTCCCTCTCTCTCTGCTGCTCCCCCTGCTTGTGCTTCGCGCGCGCTCTCTCTCTCTCTCAAATAAATAAAATCTTTAAAAAAAATTAGATCATTTTATGAATTAAAATTAATTTGGAGCACAATTTTTGAGTTAATTTGCAAAAAAAAGTTTTTTTAATTGGATCATTGATCTGGGCTTATAGAGTCTTAGATGTTATCTGGGCTTCCAGTCTTTCAAGTTATCTGTGTGGTACAAAAGCAGTCGTTTTCCATCCTGGAATGTTCTCAAGGTGACATCTAGAGGATATTGTGGTGATATCTCAGGAAGTTATTGATATGTTTGCATTCTGGAAGGAAGTTTTGTCAGACAGCTAGTTTAAGTTAGACCTCTTCTTGTGGTTAATGGCTCTATAGAAGGGGGGACCCAAATTACATGGGTCCACAGTGAAATTCCTCTTTGCGTAATTCTTGTGGATAAAAATAAATTTAAAAAAATTCTAGCACCAAAATAAAATGATTGAAGTTTCTACAACTGTTTTGCATAACTTAACGCATGTGTCTTGGAACCAACTACAGTGAATCCTTGAACCGCGCCAAGTCATGAGTATCTATCCACGTCCAGCAGAGCTTCTGATGAGCACAAAGATTGGTTTGAATCTTATTTCTTTGGTTCGTTTTTGCATATATTAATTTAGGGTATAAAGGCTGTAAAAATATCAGAAAGCAAATATTTGCTTCTAGGAAACCATGAGCTGGGTAATCACATCTGCGGAAATCTACAGTGAGCCAACTGTACCGAGCACAGCGTGTCAACTCAGGAGGCAAAGGTAGCACAAGGTCAGACCAAGGTGGGTGGGTGCATTGTCAGAAGCTAGAGAGGGCCAGATGAGAACACTGGTGGAAAACTTAAAAGGATGGGAAGCTGGGAAGGATGACAAAAATATTGAAGTAGACATAGTCCAGCAAAGAAAAGACTGAGTTAGCACTGGGCCTCCAGAATGGTGGTTTATAACCAGCTACTGCCGTTGCTGAGGCTGAAGCAAGCAGAACAGATTAAATTTCAGCAGCAAGGAGTTGAAGTAGAAGGAAAGGTAAGCAGGAGTTGCCGAGTACCAGAGTGACAAACTGAAGGAGAGGATATGACCTTTCTTCCCAATAATCTTCACTTCTAGAAAGCCAGCCCCAAAAGAGAGGAGTCAAAGGAACTAAATCCTTTCTAGACTATCATCTGTATCATTCATTTACATTTTTGACACTCAGCCTCTAAATCATCCTAAGCCATGGCTAAGATATTAGCTGGTTCTTGACATTTGGAGTGAAATATTTAACCCAGAAAACCAATTATTTTTATCTGAAATCTGCACTGTGCCCTCGGCCCTACCATGTCCCCAGTTCCACTGCATAGTCCGTGTGGGGTGGCTCCCTAGGAGCCTATGCAGATCGGAGGGCTCTGAAAGGGGATAGCTCAGTAGGGAGGGTGGAAATGCCTCATGCCTCAAGGCAATATGAGTCAAAGGTGGACAGACAAGTGGTTGGAGGAGGAGGGAGGAAAGAAGGCTTGAACAAGTGAAGAGAGAAGGCCATGGAACTAGGAGCAGGAATAAAAGCTGTGAGACAGGGCGCCCAGAGTGCTGATAGCTCCAGAATGAAGGATAATCTGATGTTGAAAGCAAGGCGGGCTCTCTGGGAGGATGAGGGCAAGTGTAGGGGCCTCTGTAGGGGAGGTCAGGAGGCTAAGAATTTAACATCGGAGGGGTTTCCTCTGGGTTGAAATTAGATAACACAAAAAAGTGCTTCATGTGCCTTTCGCTAGAGGAATAGGGATCATTTATGCACTCATTTCCCCTGCCAGACTGTACCCCAAATGCCTCCTACCCCATTTGACATGCTTGGCATTCCCTTCCTCAGGACCATGCTAGCCACTCTTGAGCGTGTTTTTGTCTGCCCTGAGACAGAGAAGCTGCTTTAGTTACAGAGTTTCTTCCTTGTCGTGGCTGACCCTTCGACATCTGTGCTCCTGCCTGTCTTGTCCAGGGTGCTGTTTGGGGATAGCCACTATATGTGGCTGTCAGCCTGGCTCCCAACTGACTGCTCTGCCTAATAAGCCCAGTGCCCCACATGTGCCTGGACTCTGATTTGATTACCAGCTGCTAACTAACAAGTTGGTCCTGCCACCTTCCAGTGCCCAATGTTAGAAGAGCCTGATACAGGGATCCCTGGGTGGCGCAGCGGTTTGGTGCCTGCCTTTGGCCCAGGGCACAATCCTGGAGACCCGGGATCGAGTCCCACATCGGGCTCCCGGTGCATGGAGCCTGCTTCTCCCTCTGCCTGTGTCTCTGCCTCTCTCTCTCTCTCTCTCTCTCTCTCTCTCTCTGTGTGTGTGTGTGTGTGTGTGTGTGTGACTATCATAAGTAAATACAAATTAAAAAAAAAAAAAAAGAAGAAGAGCCTGATACTCGGAACCTGGAGAGAGAGGTGGGGAGGCATGATGTGGATGCCTACCACACCTCCACCTCCTTTTGGTTGTGTGAGAGGGCTGGTCAGTGCCAGGTCCTAGCCCGATGCCAAGCGGAGCCCAGAGAAAAGTTTTGGAACAGTCTGGGCCAGAAGAAAAGCCTTAACAGAGTAAAGAAGAAAGTTGGAGCAGTAAGTCTAGTAGAGGGACCAGGGAAATGCTGAGCACAAGGGGGCTGAATAAATTCAACTCACTGCAGAGTCACCAAACACTTACGGACTTGGGACAAGCTCTCCAGATTCCAGTTTCTGTGAAGGAAGAGGATGGCGATGATGGTGATACTGATGAAGACAAAAGCAAACAACAACAAAAGTCACTTCTGTCGGACTTTCTGTGTACATGGAGGGCTTTATGTATATGAACTCATTTCACCTTCAGAACTACCCCATGAAGATGATACTGTTTTCCATTTTATATACATAGAAACTAAGGTCCAAAGAGATGGGGTTAGGTTGCCCCAGTTACACAGCTAAGGGATAACAGAATCAGCATGCAGACCTAGCATCCTGGATCCAGACTCCACACTCTTAATCACCTGGCTCTTCTGCCACGGAGTAGAAATTACATTGTGTAAAGAGTCGCTTATCATCAGAGGTTGAGCAGTGTTTAACTTCTTTGTTTACAGAAACATTTTATTTTAACTTAAAAATGTAAAGACGTGTTGTTAATGTCTGTGCTACTTCCTTATCTTTGCACAGAGTAATAAGCAGGGCCACTAGGTACTCTCTGACCAGGTGTGCTCTCACATCTTGGGGATGGCTCTTCGAAGGATAGGCATAATGCTCTGTGGACAGCATTATACTCCATGCTGAACTCTGGACTTTGAACATTATTCAGGCAGAATTGCCTCTTGTAAGCAGGAAAGAGAATCAAGGACATGCCTTGAACAGATAGAAACATCACATTTTTGAATGCACAATGGAGGTTGTGAATAGTGTCTAGCTCTTTGTACACATTTACTCATATAATTACCATAATAAACCACTGAGTCATCATTAGCATCCTTGATTTACCAGTGAGGAACCTAGAGTTCAAAGACTAACATTCCAAGATCACTCAGCATGAAAGCGGTACCGACCTAGGATTCCAGCCCAGGTCTGTCAACCTCCAAAGCCCAGGCTCCAGCTCATTCATGTTGCTGCCAAGACATTGGAAATAAATTGCTTCAATTAGGCCAGCATTATTAATGAGTTTCTTTCAGAGTACCTTCCAACTCTGAGATTTAGAATTATATTTCTAAAAGGTTCTAAGTAAAGAATAGCATAGTAGCCTTCTGTTCCAGCACACTGCTCCCAGGGACCTCTTTTTGGGGTGCCTCCAACTCAGGTTGGAGGTTCCCAAGGTGGGCTTACATCCCACACCTCAAGTTCAGTTCTCGTTGAGACTGGGATCAGAGGGGATAGTGTGATTTATATCTCAAACCTATGAAATTTGAAGACCAAATACTATATTAATATTGTACCCTGTAAATCTTTTCTCGCATTAGCAGCCTTCTGGTAAAGTTTGCCAAGGAAGCATTGCCACATGTGCTGATGGAGCTGAACTAAAATGAGAAGATTAGAAAACTAACCACACTAATAAATTTCATTTGAGGCAGTTGGAAAATAGACTGCTGTTTTGACAAGTCAGAAACAACACACACATCCATTCTCTGTTAAAATGAGTTTCCAGAATCCAACAGAAACATCTCCTATTAGAAGCCTAAATTTTCTGCTGAGTTACCCAGATGTCAGACATATATGTACTTTAAACTTCAGTGTGATCTTGTTGAAGTACCATAACAGGATTGGCTGTTCTAGGCATTACTGAGCCACATCCATTTCTCCCGTCCTCCCCACTGCCACCTACTATCCCTGAAGTCAGGGAACCAGGAAGGTTAGTGAAATCCCCACTTCTGTGACTTTTCATTGTCCACAGATCATGCTCCTTTCCAAAGGGCATTTACCCCAGGCCGAGGATGTCAAGGCCCATGTCTATAGTGGTGCTCAGCTTCTAGTCCACGGACACCTTTGTTTCCCCATTTAGCCAGGGCAGTCACCACAAGAACAGTCCTCATCCACTGCCTCCCCACGGGCCAACATCTGGCCCAAGTCTTGGGAATGGATCTGTACTTTGGTTTTATTCTTACTGAGTTGAAGTTATTCATTAGTGAAACTTACGGCCTCTGATTATGTTGCTTTAACCTCTCGATTATTCTCCCTGCCACAGAGCTCCGACCTTCCCACCTGTCTTTCACCTGCCTCTAAAACTTTATACTTTTTGAACTTGACTCTTGACTTTCAAAGCCACCCCCCTGGCTACAGGATTTGGCCCAAGCTCCTCCGTGTGACTTGGGAGAGAAGCAGTACAGTGCACCAGATAGGGGTATCCCCTATGGTGGCACCTGGGTGGCTCAGCAGTTGAGTGTCTGCCTTCGGCTCAGGTTGTGATCCTGGGGTCTGGGGATCGAGTCCCGCATCGGGCTCCCCTCAGGGAACCTGCTTCTCCCTCCACCCATGTCTCTGCCTCTCTCTGTCTCTCATGAATAAATAAATAAAATTAAAAAAAAAAAAAAGAGTACCCCCTATGGCCAGACCACCTGGAGTGAATCCATTCTCCCCCTCTGCTAGCTGAGTGTCTCCTTTGGCAGGCTCCTTAAAGTCTCTTTTGGTTTCTGCTGATGGGATAAAAATAACTTATATTGAGTTACTGTTTTGACTTGTGTGGATTAAATGTGTGACTCCACATAAAGCTCGTAGAATAGTGCCTGACATGCAGGAAGTGCCCCCAAATCCTGGCCATTGTCACTGTCACTCCGATAGTTACTTAGCATCAGGTCTGGGATCCAGCCACAGCCCTCAGTGATCTTGTCCCAATCCTTATTGTGCCAAGGTCTTGAGATTTTGGCACCTACCCATGTCTCTTCTCCAGTGAACCTCTACCTTTCCTTTCAGGTCTGGCTCTAGTGCCTCCTCCTCTCCAGTGCTGTCCTCCCTCCTGCGGGAAACTGGTTCTCTCCACTATATGCTCGTAGTTCTCTGATGCTTCTGGGTTACAGTACTTCTCTATTTTTTGGTGCTTTATCTCCTCTTAAGCACATAGAGACACGTAGGGTTTCCTTTTCTTCTACACTGAGAATTTCTCCTGGGGGCAGCACAGACCCTATCCCGTCCATCCTACTTCCTTCCAGTCCCAGGCGCTCAGAAGGCACTTGGTAAATGTTTGCTGAACAAATAAATATTTGCTGCCCTATATTTAGTCTTAAATACAGGGTTTTCTCTTTGGTTTGGTTTTGTTTTTTCTGTTCATGGTACATTACTAAATTTATAGTGAGAGACAAATCTCGATAGCTTAAAAGGCTGGCTGAAGTGATTGTGTCCAGCACCGCAGTCATTTGGCTCTGAGGGCTGTTTTTTATTAGTCATTTTAAAAGACTGTCATGGGATAGTTATAGAGACAAGAGATCATCCTATAAATCACAGTGCTTTCAACCCATCCATGGTTTGGGTCTACAATTTAATGATGAGAAAAATATATCTAGCAAGTAAATATTTAAACATTTTGGTACTTGACCCACAAACAGAGTAAAATGGATATTGTAAATGTTAAGGTGTAGTAAAACAGCTCATTCTGATATTTTACCTGTAGAAAGTAAGTAAGTATCCTTCCATATAGTAATAACAAAGCCTCTCTTCTCAGATTAGAGACCGTAAATTCCTAAGGGAATGTAGTTTAGGAGGAGGGAATGCTTACTTTGAATAAGAGCACTTGCTTGGCTCAGATAGTTGCATATTCCTGTATTCTGTGCTGCTTTGGGTCGTTTCAGTTATAAGAACATAGCCCTTCTCCAACTAGTGAGAGCAGAGTTTTGTTAAGAGTATAGTCGAGAGAGAAAGAAGAGGAGATACAGTGATTCCAGGGCAGGAATATTCCTGGAACCTGGCCTCATAGGGATCAGAAGATGGTCAAAGCCACTCCTACCTGCGCACCCTTCATGGGCTGTCTGCTCTTTCTTTGGTGTCTTTGTTGCATTGGCTTCATGTTCTCTTCTCTGCCTTTCCACTCCCTTTTCTTATCATCATGTTCCTCTTGCTCCATTGAGGCATTAGCCAATCTAGGGTTTCAGCCAGCCGCACTCCCTACTCTGCAGGGTATCTACTTCGTCTGTGCCTCTGTACTGACTGTGCTCTTCACTCTGAGGACTCTGTTACCCTCCTGGGCAAAGATTCCCAACTGGCTAGCTCCACTTAAGGCTACTAGCTCATAAGGCCCAGGTTGCTGGACTCATGGCCTGCACGTGTTTTAAGTGTCTTATTCTTGTGTGATCAACTGTGGGTCTGGGGTGAAGCAGGCTCCAGAGATGGCAGCCTTGAGAAGACTTTGTAACCTCCAATGTTTCTAGGATCCAGGCAGGTTATGTACGTGAAGAAAGGAGGCGAGGTGTGAGAAGGAGATACACATTTGCCATGGAGCACAGAACAAATGAGTGTTGTGTATAAGCATGGACTCTTGAGGAAGAAGGCTCAGGTTCGAAGCCCACCCTCACCATTTATCAGCTGGGTGATTCAGAACAGATGAATCTCTATGCCTCAGTTTCCTCTCTGCAGAGTGGTTATAAGGATTAAATGAGTCAGTAAAGTGCTTAAGGTCGTGTTTGACACAACATAGCTATTTTTAGGTCAGCTGTGTTTAAAGAACATTTTCATTAGCATCAGCATCCTTATCATTGAATTCCACAATGAAATGAGTGTCCTCCCATTTTTTTCTAAAACATGAAGCCGTTTGTGCTTTTTGTAGCACCAGAGGCACAGAAAAACATTTCTGTGAAGATAGCAACAGAGCAAGAAAAATGATGAATGACCATTGTTTTCAATGCATTAGGGAGTAGGGGGACCTTGGAGAACTGATAGTTGGGTCCTAAAAGGCAGAGACTCATCCAGCTGAAGCAGATTGCCAGAATGTTAGAACATTCTGTCCAGAGCTGTCTGATTGATCTGTCCATTGACCAGTCTGTCTTTTTTTTTTTTTTTTTTAAGATTTTATTTATTTATTCATGAGAGACACAGAGAGGCAGAGACATAAGCAGAGAGAGAAGCAGGCTCCTTGAGGGGAGCCCGATGCGGGACTTGATCCTAGGACCCCGGGACTATGCCTTGAGCTGAAGGCAGATGCTCAGCCACTGAGCCACCCAGGTGTCCCTCTGTCTGTCTTTACATCTCTCACAATAAGCTCATGTTCTGTTGGAAACCTTGTGCTTCTCAATAAAATGCATCTGTGGGCTGTACACAGACTGCCCTCAGGCTAGGGACTTTTGGCCACAGGCTTAGGATGACGGTGTATGCCAGACTGGTCTCTCAGAAGAGATTGCAAGTGGACCTTCTTATGTTGATGGATTACAAAATTGTCTTTACTGACCAAGGCTGACACTGTGAAGTCCCTCTCAAAGATGGCAGGATGACATGGGAAACAGTATGTTCTGATCCTCAGGGTTAGCTCACTGTGTATTTCCAAGAAAAGGCATCTGCCTTTGATTGTATTTTCTTAGAACAAATGAAAATTATAACATTTTTTAGTTTACATATATATATATATAGGCCTGATCCTGTTGTGAGTGCCTTTCCCAGAAGCAACCCTTTCCTGTCAAAGGCATCTTCCTCCTGTGCTCCAATACATAATTCCCACTCAACACGTTTCAAACAGCTTTTTATCACTTCTCACCTGAAAGCTGTTGCTCTCCCCAGGTTTCCTCTCTCCCTAGGTATTCACACCAAACCAGTTTTTCTTTCTCTGTCTCCTTTCCTGACATGTGTGCGTACCTACACACATACACACAGGCACACACACACATCCATCTATTCGTATGTCCTGTCTTTTTTCCACATAGCAGCCAGAGTAGTCTTTTTAAAAAATGAATTAGTGTAGCACTCTCCTGATTGAGGCTTGTAATTACTTCTCATCTAACTTAGAATGTTACCAAGCTCAGGATCCTGGCCTATGATGTAGCTGTAGCACTCGGCCCCCTCCTGTGCCACTCTTCATGCCTTTTTTGCAAGGTGGCTCACCAGTGTTCACCCTCATTTTTGAGCACACCAGCCTTGTTCCTACTCTGTGTTCTTTGCCTTATCTGTTCCCCTTCCGGAAGTACATCTTACCCCAATTGTCACCTCTTCAGAACAGCCTCTCCCTCCCTTCTGTCTGAGACTAATCAGACCAAGAACTTTGTTTGTCTTGTGCTTAATACCAAGTCATAGTTGCTAAATGAATGAATGACTAAACTGTGGGCCTTCGGGTGTAGGGAGAGGAGAAAGGTATTAGAAAAAAATGATATATTCACTAAAGTACACTTGTTTAACTTATTTAAGAGGCAGGAGGAAAAAGAACAAACTTACAGAATAATGAGATTTCCTATATCACTAATAATGTTGATTTATCCAACGTGCAAACGACCCAGAATATAAGAGGGAATTTACTTGGGCCTGATGTGGCTTTTAGACGCATTTGTACTTACACATTCCATTTCGCATATTCTCATTAAAAGTAATAGCAGAAAATTACAGCAAAGATTGACCCAGTGTTCAGATGGTGATCCCCTCTTTAGAGCTGTTGATTTGTTTAGTTAATGGTAATTTATTTAATATACTTCTACTTTTTGTTGTTTTTTAGGTCTGTTGCCACAGTTATTGGGAGTTGCCCCAGAGAAGGCCATAAAACTTACAGTAAGTCTTTTGAGTTGATGATGCTTATGCAGGGAGTTTGCACACACTCAGGAACCTAGCAGATATTCTTATGGGAAATAGCAGGTTTGTATTTCCTCAAGGTGCTAGCTAACTCGAACCTAGGGCACTTATCACACACAGCATTTCACTGTCCTCCATTGAACACTGAACGTTCAAAAATGTAATGCTATATTTGAACAAGAGTTGTGGTGGCTGCTACCACCATCACCACCACCACCACCAAAGTGGCAGCAGCTGCAGCTAAATTTACCAACATCCCTACCATATTTGGTACATTACATGGATGACCTGTTATTGTTTAATCTTAAGCAAAGTGGGATCCAGAGTTTACAGATAAGGAAACTGAGGCCCACAGGATTTAGTCCACGCAATTCATGGGTGGAAGGTTAGGAACTCAAAACCAGATTTTTTCTGATTCTAAAGCTTAGTAACATGTGTTTATAGAATTCGTGTATCGGGTATATTCTATAAGCATCTGCCAGGCCACCTGTTCAGGGGTCTGAGTTCTAGTTGAAGTTGATCCTTGATCCAGTGTTACGCTCTCATATGACAGATGGGAGATATTCAGGAAGTTTGTAGAATGTGACAGGTGCTGCCGTTATATTACAAAGGTCATAAAGCCCCAGGAAGTTAAACACTACTTTTAGATTGATCTCTGTAGCCTTGATGCCTAAAATTCTTTTACTGTGTTGTTATATCTTCCAAAAACATGACTGATTTTTAAGACTGCTTGAAGTAAATAACAATTTGAGTTTATTATACTCAAATTAATATTACTGATGTTGAGAATTCTTAGATATTGAATCTTTTTTTTTTTTTTTAATTTTATTTAAGAGTGAGAGCACAAGAGAACACAAGTGGGGTGGAGTGTCGGGCACAATGGGGCCATGGCAGAGGGAGAAGCAGGCTCCTCACTGAGCAGGGAGCCCAAGAGGGCTCCTCGATCCCAGGACCCGGGATCATGACCTGAGCAGAAGGCAGATACTTAAACGACGGAACCACTCAGGCACCCTGAATTGCTGAAAAGTCTGCTTTAACAACTTTGTCTCAATGATGAGTTTTGCTTTAGATTAAATTTTGTTAGTGGATTTGAAAGTGATTTTTAATCACTCTGTAAACCAGTTTATTAACTTATAAAACATATGTTTTCTTGTCCCTCATGTCAAAATGTCTCTCTTATGCTATTGTAATATAA